>NC_092728.1:5873111-6165611 GCF_047496885.1 Scyliorhinus torazame
AGTGTAATGTGTATGTGCGGCTGGGGTGAGTGTGTGTGGGGAGTGTAATGTGTATGTGCGGCTGGGATGAGTGTGCGTTGGGAGTGTAATGTGTGTGTGCGGCTGGGATGAGTGTGTGTGGGGAGTGTAATGTGTGTGTGCGGCTGGGGTGAGTGTGTGCGGGGAGTGTAATGTGTGTGTGCGGCTGGGATGAGTGTGTGTGGGGAGTGTAATGTGTGTGTGCGGCTGGGATGAGTGTGTGTGGGGATTGTAATGTGTGTGTGCGGCTGGGATGAGTGTGTGTGGGGAGTGTAATGTGTGTGTGCGGCTGGGGTGAGTGTGTGCGGGGAGTGTAATGTGTGTGTGCGGCTGGGGTGAGTGTGTGTGGGGAGTGTAATGTGTGTGTGCGGCTGGGATGAGTGTGTGTGGGGAGTGTAATGTGTATGTGCGGCTGGGGTGAGTGTGTGTGGGGAGTGTAATGTGTATGTGCGGCTGGGATGAGTGTGCGTTGGGAGTGTAATGTGTGTGTGCGGCTGGGGTGAGTGTGTGTGGGGAGTGTAGTGTGTGTGTGCGGCTGGGATGAGTGTGTGTGGGGAGTGTAATGTGTGCGCGGCTGGTATGAGTGTGTGTGGGGAGTGTAATGTGTGTGTGCGGCTGGGGTGAGCGTGTGTGGGGAGTGTAACGTGTGTGTGCGGCTAGGATGAGTGTGTGTGGGGAGTGTAATGTGTATGTGCGGCTGGGATGAGTGTGTGCGGGGAGTGTAATGTGTGTGTGCGGCTGGGATGAGTGTGAGCGGGGAGTGTAATGTGTGTGTGCGGCTGGGATGAGTGTGTGTGGGGAGTGTAATGTGTGTGTGCGGCTAGGATGAGTGTGTGTGGGGAGTGTAATGTGTGTGTGCGGCTAGGATGAGTGTGTGTGGGGAGTGTAATGTGTATGTGCGGCTGGGATGAGTGTGAGCGGGGAGTGTAATGTGTGTGTGCGGCTGGGATGAGTGTGCGTGGGGAGTGTAATGTGTGTGTGCGGCTGGGATGAGTGTGTGTGGGGAGTGTAATGTGTGTGTGCGGCTAGGATGAGTGTGTGTGGGGAGTGTAATGTGTGTGTGCGGCTAGGATGAGTGTGTGTGGGGAGTGTAATGTGTATGTGCGGCTGGGATGAGTGTGTGTGGGGAGTGTAATGTGTGTGTGCGGCTAGGATGAGTGTGTGTGGGGAGTGTAATGCGTGTGTGCGGCTAGGATGAGTGTGTGTGGGGAGTGTAATGTGTATGTGCGGCTGGGATGAGTGTGAGCGGGGAGTGTAATGTGTGTGTGCGGCTGGGATGAGTGTGCGTGGGGAGTGTAATGTGTGTGTGCGGCTGGGATGAGTGTGTGTGGGGAGTGTAATGTGTGTGCGGCTAGGATGAGTGTGTGTGGCGAGTGTAATGTGTGTGTGCGGCTAGGATGAGTGTGTGTGGGGAGTGTAATGTGTGTGTGCAGCTAGGATGAGTGTGTGTGGGGAGTGTAATGTGTATGTGCGGCTGGGGTGAGTGTGTGTGGGGAGTGTAATGTGTGTGTGCGGTTGGGATGAGTGTGTGTGGGGAGTGTAATGTGTATGTGCGGCTGGGGTGAGTGTGTGTGGGGTGTGTAATGTGTGTGTGCGGCTGGGGTGAGTGTGTGTGGGGAGTGTAATGTGTGTGTGCGGCTGGGATGAGTGTGTGTGGGGAGTGTAATGTGTGTGTGTGGCTGGGATGAGTGTGTGTGGGGAGTGTAATGTGTGTGTGCGGCCGGGATGAGTGTGTGTGGGGAGTGTAATGTGTGTGTGCGGCTGGGATGAGAGTGTGTGGGGAGTGTAATGTGTGTGTGCGGCTGGGATGAGTGTGTGTGGGGAGTGTAATGTGTGTGTGCGGCTGGGATGAGTGTGTGTGGGGAGTGTAATGTGTGTCTGCGGCTGGGATGAGTGTGTGTGGGGAGTGTAATGTGTGTCTGCGGCTGGGATGAGTGTGTGTGGGGTGTGTAATGTGTGTGTGCGGCTGGGATGAGTGTGTGTGGGGAGTGTAATGTGTGTGTGCGGCTGGGGTGAGTGTGTGCGGGGAGTGTAATGTGTGTGTGCGGCTGGGGTGAGTGTGTGTGGGGAGTGTAATGTGTGTGTGCGGCTGGGATGAGTGTGTGTGGGGAGTGTAATGTGTATGTGCGGCTGGGGTGAGTGTGTGTGGGGAGTGTAATGTGTATGTGCGGCTGGGATGAGTGTGCGTTTGGAGTGTAATGTGTGTGTGCGGCTGGGATGAGTGTGTGTGGGGAGTGTAATGTGTGTGTGCGGCTGGGGTGAGTGTGTGCGGGGAGTGTAATGTGTGTGTGCGGCTGGGATGAGTGTGTGTGGGGAGTGTAATGTGTGTGTGCGGCTGGGATGAGTGTGTGTGGGGAGTGTAATGTGTGTGTGCGGCTGGGATGAGTGTGTGTGGGGAGTGTAATGTGTGTGTGCGGCTGGGGTGAGTGTGTGCGGGGAGTGTAATGTGTGTGTGCGGCTGGGGTGAGTGTGTGTGGGGAGTGTAATGTGTGTGTGCGGCTGGGATGAGTGTGTGTGGGGAGTGTAATGTGTATGTGCGGCTGGGGTGAGTGTGTGTGGGGAGTGTAATGTGTATGTGCGGCTGGGATGAGTGTGCGTTGGGAGTGTAATGTGTGTGTGCGGCTGGGGTGAGTGTGTGTGGGGAGTGTAGTGTGTGTGTGCGGCTGGGATGAGTGTGTGTGGGGAGTGTAATGTGTGTGCGGCTGGGATGAGTGTGTGTGGGGAGTGTAATGTGTGTGTGCGGCTGGGGTGAGCGTATGTGGGGAGTGTAACGTGTGTGTGCGGCTAGGATGAGTGTGTGTGGGGAGTGTAATGTGTATGTGCGGCTGGGATGAGTGTGTGCAGGGAGTGTAATGTGTGTGTGCGGCTGGGATGAGTGTGAGCGGGGAGTGTAATGTGTGTGTGCGGCTGGGATGAGTGTGTGTGGGGAGTGTAATGTGTGTGTGCGGCTAGGATGAGTGAGTGTGGGGAGTGTAATGTGTGTGTGCGGCTAGGATGAGTGTGTGTGGGGAGTGTAATGTGTATGTGCGGCTGGGATGAGTGTGAGCGGGGAGTGTAATGTGTGTGTGCGGCTGGGATGAGTGTGCGTGGGGAGTGTAATGTGTGTGTGCGGCTGGGATGAGTGTGTGTGGGGAGTGTAATGTGTGTGTGCGGCTAGGATGAGTGTGTGTGGGGAGTGTAATGTGTGTGTGCGGCTAGGATGAGTGTGTGTGGGGAGTGTAATGTGTGTGTGCGGCTAGGATGAGTGTGTGTGGGGAGTGTAATGTGTATGTGCGGCTGGGATGAGTGTGTGCGGGGAGTGTAATGTGTGTGTGCGGCTGGGATGAGTGTGCGTGGGGAGTGTAATGTGTGTGTGCGGCTGGGATGAGTGTGTGTGGGGAGTGTAATGTGTGTGCGGCTAGGATGAGTGTGTGTGGGGAGTGTAATGTGTGTGTGCAGCTAGGATGAGTGTGTGTGGGGAGTGTAATGTGTGTGTGCAGCTAGGATGAGTGTGTGTGGGGAGTGTAATGTGTATGTGCGGCTGGGGTGAGTGTGTGTGGGGAGTGTAATGTGTGTGTGCGGTTGGGATGAGTGTGTGTGGGGAGTGTAATGTGTATGTGCGGCTGGGGTGAGTGTGTGTGGGGTGTGTAATGTGTGTGTGCGGCTGGGGTGAGTGTGTGTGGGGAGTGTAATGTGTGTGTGCGGCTGGGATGAGTATGTGTGGGGAGTGTAATGTGTGTGTGTGGCTGGGATGAGTGTGTGTGGGGAGTGTAATGTGTGTGTGCGGCCGGGGTGAGTGTGTGTGGGGAGTGTAATGTGTGTGTGCGGCTGGGATGAGAGTGTGTGGGGAGTGTAATGTGTGTGTGCGGCTGGGATGAGTGTGTGTGGGGAGTGTAATGTGTGTGTGCGGCTGGGATGAGTGTGTGTGGGGAGTGTAATGTGTGTCTGCGGCTGGGATGAGTGTGTGTGGGGAGTGTAATGTGTGTCTGCGGCTGGGATGAGTGTGTGTGGGGAGTGTAATGTGTGTGTGCGGCTGGGATTAGTGTGTGTGGGGAGTGTAATGTGTGTGTGCGGCAAGGGTGAGTGTATGTGGGGTGTGTAATGTGTGTGTGCGGCTGGGATGAGTGTGTGTGGGGAGTGTAATGTGTGTGTGCGGCAAGGGTGAGTGTATGTGGGGTGTGTAATATGTGTGTGCGGCTGGGATGAGTATGTGTGGGGAGTGTAATGTGTGTGTGCGGCTGGGATGAGTGTGTGTGGGGAGTGTAATGTGTGTGTGCGGCAAGGGTGAGTGTGTGTGGGGAGTGTAATGTGTGTGTGCGGCTGGGATTAGTGTGTGTGGGGAGTGTAATGTGTGTGTGCGGCAAGGGTGAGTGTATGTGGGGTGTGTAATGTGTGTGTGCGGCTGGGATGAGTATGTGTGGGGAGTGTAATGTGTGTGTGCGGCAAGGGTGAGTGTATGTGGGGTGTGTAATGTGTGTGTGCGGCTGGGATGAGTGTGTGTGGGGAGTGTAATGTGTGTGTGCAGCTGGGATTAGTGTGTGTGGGGAGTGTAATGTGGGTGTGCGGCTGGGATGAGTGTGTGTGGGGTGTGTAATATGTGTGTGCGGCTGGGTTGAGTGTGTGTGGGGAGTGTAATGTGTGTGTGCGGCTGGGATGTGTGTGTGTGGGGAGTGTAATGTGTGTGTGCGGCTGGGATGAGTGTGTGCGGGGAGTGTAATGTGTGTGTGCGGCTGGGATGAGTGTGAGCGGGGAGTGTAATGTGTGTGTGCGGCTGGGATGAGTGTGAGCAGGGAGTGTAATGTGTGTGTGCGGCTGGGATGAATGTGTGTGGGGTGTGTAATATGTGTGTGCGGCTGGGATGAGTGTGTGTGGGGAGTGTAATGTGTGTGTGCGGCTGGGATGAGTGTGTGTGGGGAGTGTAATGTGTGTGTGCGGCTGGGATGAGTGTGTGTGGGGAGTATAATGTGTGTGTGTGGCTGGGATGAGTGTGTGTGGGGAGTGTAATGTGTGTGCGGCTGGGATGAGTGTGTGTGGGGAGTGTGATGTGTGTGCGGCTGGGATGAGTGTGTGTGGGGAGTGTAATGTGTGTGTGCGGCTGCGATGAGTGTGTGTGAGGAGTGTAATGTGTGTACGTGGCTGGGATGAGTGTGTGCGGGGAGTGTAATGTGTATGTGGGGAGTGTAATGTGTGTGTGTGGCTGGGGTGCGTGTGTGTGGGGAGTGTAATGTGTGTGTGCGGCTGGGATGAGTGTGTGTGGGGAGTGTAATGTGTGTGCGCGGCTAGGATGAGTGTGTGTGGGGAGTGTAATGTGTGTGTGCGGTTGGGATGAGTGTGTGTGGGGAGTGTAATGTGTGTGCGCGGCTGGGATGAGTGTGTGTTGGGAGTGTAATGTGTGTGTGCGGCTGGGATGAGTGTGGGTGGGGAGTGTAATGTGTGTGTGCGGCTGGGATGAGTGTGTGTGGGGAGTGTAATGTGTGTGTGCGGCTGGGATGAGTGTGGGTGGGAGGTGTAATGTGTGTGTGCGGCTGGGATGAGTGTGTGCGGGGATTGTAATGTGTGTGTGCGGCTCGGATGAGTGTGTGTGGGGAGTGCAATGTGTGTGTGCGGCTGGGGTGAGTGTGTGTGGGGAGTGTAAAGTGTGTATGCGGCTGGGATGAGTGTGTGTGGGGAGTGTAATGTGTGTGTGCGGCTGGGATGAGTGTGTGTGGGGAGTGTAATGTGCGTGTGCGGCTGGGATGAGTGTGTGCGGGGATTGTAATGTGTGTGTGCGGCTGGGATGAGTGTGTGCGGGGAGTGTAGTGTGTGTGTGCGGCTGGGATGAGTGTGTGTGGGGAGTGTAATGTGTGTGTGTGGCTGGGATGAGTGTGTGCGGGGAGTGTAATGTGTATGTGGGGAGTGTAATGTGTGTGTGTGGCTGGGGTTAGTGTGTGTGGGGAGTGTAATGTGTGTGCGGCTGGGATGAGTGTGTGTGGGGAGTGTAATGTGTGTGCGCGGCTAGGATGAGTGTGTGTGGGGAGTGTAATGTGTGTGTGCGGTTGGGATGAGTGTGTGTGGGGAGTGTAATGTGTGTGCGCGGCTGGGATGAGTGTGTGTTGGGAGTGTAATGTGTGTGTGCGGCTGGGATGAGTGTGGGTGGGGAGTGTAATGTGTGTGTGCGGCTGGGATGAGTGTGTGTGGGGAGTGTAATGTGTGTGTGCGGCTGGGATGAGTGTGGGTGGGAGGTGTAATGTGTGTGTGCGGCTGGGATGAGTGTGTGCGGGGATTGTAATGTGTGTGTGCGGCTGGGATGAGTGTGTGTGGGGAGTGCAATGTGTGTGTGCGGCTGGGGTGAGTGTGTGTGGGGAGTGTAATGTGTGTATGCGGCTGGGATGAGTGTGTGTGGGGAGTGTAATGTGTGTGTGCGGCTGGGATGAGTGTGGGTGGGGAGTGTAATGTGTGAGTGTGGCTGGGATGAGTGTGTGTGGGGAGTGTAATGTGTGTGCGCGGCTGGGATGAGTGTGTGTTGGGAGTGTAATGTGTGTGTGCGGCTGGGATGAGTGTGGGTGGGGAGTGTAATGTGTGTGTGCGACTGGGATGAGTGTGTGTGGGGAGTGTAATGTGTGTGTGCGGCTGGGATGAGTGTGTGCGGGGATTGTAATGTGTGTGTGCGGCTGGGATGAGTGTGTGTGGGGAGTGTAATGTGTGAGTGTGGCTGGGTTGAGTGTGTGTGGGGAGTGTAATGTGTGTGCGCGGCTGGGATGAGTGTGTGTTGGGAGTGTAATGTGTGTGTGCGGCTGGGATGAGTGTGGGTGGGGAGTGTAATGTGTGTGTGCGACTGGGATGAGTGTGTGTGGGGAGTGTAATGTGTGTGTGCGGCTGGGATGAGTGTGTGCAGGGATTGTAATGTGTGTGGGCGGCTGGGATGAGTGTGTGTGGGGAGTGTAATGTGTGTGTGCGGCTGGGATGAGTGTGTGTGGGGAGTGTAATGTGTGGGTGCGGCTGGGATGAGTGTGTTTGGGGAGTGTAATGTGTATGTGCGGCTGGGATGAGTGTGTGTGCGGCTGGGGTTTGTGTGTGTGCGGCTGGGATGAGTGTGTGTGCGGCTGGGGTGAGTGTGTGTGCTGCTGGGGTGAGTGTGCGTGCGGCTGGGGTGAGTGTGTGCGGCTGGGATGAGTGTGCGTGCGGCTGGGATGAGTGTGTGTGCGGCTGGGATGAGTGTGTGCGTGGCTGGGATGAGTGTGCGTGCGGCTGGGGTGAGTGTGTGTGCGGCTGGGATGAGTGTGTGTGCGGCTGGGATGAGTGTGTGAGCGGCTGGGGTTTGTGTGTGTGCGGCTGGGATGAGTGTGCGTGCGGCTGGGGTGAGTGTGTGTGCGGCTGGGATGAGTGTGCGTGCGGCTGGGGTGAGTGTGCGTGCGGCTGGGGTGAGTGTGTGTGCGGCTGGGGTGAGTGTGTGCGGCTGGGGTGAGTGTGTGTGCGGCTGGGATGAGTGTGCGTGCGGCTGGGGTGAGTGTGTGTGCGGCTGGGATGAGTGTGTGTGCGGCTGGGATGAGTGTGTGCGTGGCTGGGATGAGTGTGCGTGCGGCTGGGGTGAGTGTGTGTGCGGCTGGGATGAGTGTGTGTGCGGCTGGGATGAGTGTGTGAGCGGCTGGGGTTTGTGTGTGTGCGGCTGGGATGAGTGTGCGTGCGGCTGGGGTGAGTGTGTGTGCGGCTGGGATGAGTGTGCGTGCGGCTGGGGTGAGTGTGCGTGCGGCTGGGGTGAGTGTGTGTGCGGCTGGGGTGAGTGTGTGCGGCTGGGGTGAGTGTGTGTGCGGCTGGGATGAGTGTGCGTGCGGCTGGGGTGAGTGTGTGTGCGGCTGGGATGAGTGTGTGTGCGGCTGGGATGAGTGTGTGCGTGGCTGGGATGAGTGTGCGTGCGGCTGGGGTGAGTGTGTGTGCGGCTGGGATGAGTGTGTGCGTGGCTGGGATGAGTGTGCGTGCGGCTGGGGTGAGTGTGGGTGCGGCTGGGATGAGTGTGTGTGCGGCTGGGATGAGTGTGTGAGCGGCTGGGGTTTGTGTGTGTGCGGCTGGGATGAGTGTGCGTGCGGCTGGGGTGAGTGTGTGTGCGGCTGGGATGAGTGTGCGTGCGGCTGGGGTGAGTGTGCGTGCGGCTGGGGTGAGTGTGTGTGCGGCTGGGGTGAGTGTGTGCGGCTGGGGTGAGTGTGTGTGCGGCTGGGATGAGTGTGCGTGCGGCTGGGGTGAGTGTGTGTGCGGCTGGGATGAGTGTGTGTGCGGCTGGGATGAGTGTGTGCGTGGCTGGGATGAGTGTGCGTGCGGCTGGGGTGAGTGTGTGTGCGGCTGGGATGAGTGTGTGCGTGGCTGGGATGAGTGTGCGTGCGGCTGGGGTGAGTGTGTGTGCGGCTGGGATGAGTGTGTGCTCGGCTGGGATGAGTGTGTGTGGGGAGTGTAATGAGTTTGTGCGGCTGGGATGAGTGTGTGTGCGGCTGGGGTGTATCAGTGTGTGTGTCAGTGTGTGTGTGTCAGTATGTGTGTCAGTGTGTCAGTCAGTGTGTGTGTCAGTGTGTGTGCGTCAGTGTGTGTCTGTGTGTGTGCGTCAGTGTGCGTGTGTGTCAGTGTGTGTCTGTGTGTGTGTGAGTCTGTGTGTGTGTGCGTATGTGTGTGTGTCTGTGTGTGTGTTAGTGTATGTGTTTCAGTGTGTCTGTGTGTGTGTGTCAGTGTGTGTGTCAGTGTGTGTGTGTCAATGTGTGTCTCTGCATGTGTGTGTGTCAGAGTGTGTGTGTCAATGTGTCTGTGTGTGTGTATCAGTGTGTGTATCAGTGTGTGAGTGTCAGTGTGTCAGTCTGTGTGTGTGTCAGTGTGTGTGTGTGTGCCTGTGTGTGTCAGTGTGTGTGTGGGTATGTCAGTGTGTGTGTTTGTCAGTGTGTGTATGTGTGTGTATCAGTGTGTGCGTGGGTGTCAGTGTGTGTCTGAGTGTCAGTGTGTGTGTGTCAGTGTGTGTGTGTATGTGTTAGTGTGTGTGTGTCAATGTGTGTCTGTGTGTGTGTGTGTGTGTGTATCAGTGTGTGTGTCAGAGTGTGTGCCAGTGTGTGTGTCAGTGTGTGTGTGTCAGTGCGTCAGTCTGAGTGTGTGTGTCAGTGTGTGTGCGTGTGTGTCAGTGTGTGTGTCTGTGTGTGTCTTTGTGTGTGTGTGTCAGTGTGTGTGTCAGTGTGTGTGAGCGTGCGTGTCAGTGTGTGTGTCAGTGTGTATGTGCCAGTGTGTGTGTGTGTGTCAGTGTGTGTTTGTGTCTGTGTGTGTGTTTGTCAGTGTGAGTCAGTGTGTGTGTCAGTGTACGTGTGTGTGTCAGTGTTTATGTGTCAGTGTGTGTATGTGTGTGTGTCTGTGTGTGTCAGTGTCTATGTGTGTGTGTGTCAGTGTGTGTGTCAGTGTGTGTGTGTGTCAGTCTGTGTGTGTGTGTCAGTGTGTGTCAGTGTGTATGTCAGTGTGTGTCAGTGTGTGTGTGTGTCAGTGTGTCTGTGTGTGTGTGTATCAGTGTGTGTATGTGTGTCAGTGTGTCAGTCTGTGTGTGTTTGTGTGTGTCAGTGTGTGTCAGTGTGTGTGTGTCAGTGTGTGTCTGTGTGTGTGCGTCAGTGTGTGTGTGTCAGTGTGTGTCTGTGTGTGCGTGAGTCTGTGTGTGTGTGCGTGAGTGTGTGTGTCTGTGTCTGAGTGTGTGTTAGTGTATGTGTGTCAGTGTGTCTGTGTGTGTGTATCAGTGTGTGTGTCAGTGTGTGTGTGTCTCTGCATGTGTGTGTGTCAGAGTGTGTGTGTCAATGTGTGTCTGTGTGTGTGTATCAGTGTGTGTGTGTCAGTGTGTCAGTCTGTGTGTGTGTCAGTGTGTGTGTGTGTGTGTCAGAGTGTGTGGGTGTGTCAGTGTGTGTGTGTGTCAGTGTGTGTGTTTGTCAGTGTGTGTATGCGTGTGTATCAGTGTGCATATCAGTGTGTGTGTGGGTGTCAGAGTGTGTTTGAGTGTGTGTGAGTCTGTGTGTGTGTGCGTGTGTGTGTCTGAGTGTGTGTTAGTGTATGTGTGTCAGTGTGCCTGTGTGTGTGTATCAGTGTGTGTGTCAGTGTGTGTGTGTGTGTCAGTGTGTGTGTGTGTCTGTGTGTGTCAGTGTGTGTGTGAGTCTGTGTGTGTGTGTGCGTGTGTGTGTCTGAGTGTGTGTTAGTGTATGTGTGTCAGTGTGCCTGTGTGTGTGTATCAGTGTGTGTGTCAGCGTGTGTGTGTGTGTCAGTGTGTGTGTGTGTGTCTGTGTGTGTCAGTGTGTGTGGGTGTGTCAGTGTGTGTGTAAGTGTGTGTGTGTGTGTCAGTGTGTGTGTTTGTCAGTGTGTGTATGTGTGTGTATCAGTGTGTGTATCAGTGTGTGTGTGGGTGTCAGTGTGTGTGTGTATGTGTTAGTGTGTGTGTGTCAGTGTGTGTGTGTATGTGTTAGTGTGTGTGTGTCAGTCTGTGTGTGTGTGTGTCAGTGTGTGTCAGTGTGTATGTCAGTGTGTGTGTCTCTGTGTGTGTGTGTGTTAGTGTGTGTGTGTCAGTGTGTCTGTGTGTGTGTATCAGTGTGTGTCACTGTGTGTGTGTCAGGGTGTGTCAGTGTGTCAGTCTGTGTGTTGGTGTGTGTGTCAGTGTGTGTGTGGCAGTGTGTGTGTGTCAGTGTGTGTCTGTGTGTGTGCGTCAGTGTGTGTGTGTCAGTGTGTGTCTGTGTGTGTGTGTGAGTCTGTGTGTGTGCGTATGTGTGTGTGTCTGTGTGTGTGTTAGTGTATGTGTGTCAGTGTGTCTGTGTGTGTGTGTCAGTGTGTGTGTGTCAATGTGTGTCTCTACATGTGTGTGTCAGAGTGTGTGTGTCAATGTGTGTCTGTGTGTGTGTGTATCAGTGTGTGTATCAGTGTGTGTGTGTCAGAGAGTGTGTCAGTGTGTGTGTTTGTGTCAGTGTGTCAGTCTGTGTGTGTGTCAGTGTGTGTGTGTGTGTCTGTGTGTGTCAGTGTGTGTGGGTGGGTCAGTGTGTGTGTCTGTGTGTGTGTGTGTGTCAGTGTGTGTGTTTTGTCAGTCTGTGTGTGTGTATCAGTGTGTGTATCAGTGTGTGTCTGAGTGTCAGTGTGTGTGTGTCAGTGTGTGTGTGTAGGTGTTAGTGTGTGTGTGTCAATGTGTATCTGTGTGTGTGTCTGTGTGTGTGTATCAATGTGTGTATCAGTGAGTGTATCAGTGTATGTGTCAGTGTGTGTGTCAGTGTGTGTGTCATTGTGTGTGTGTGTCAGTGTGTCAGTCTGAGTGCGTGTGTCTGTGTGCGTGTGTGTCAGTGTGTGTGCGTCTGTGTGTGTGTGTGTCAGTGTATGTGTGTGACAGTGTCTGTACATCAGTGTGGGTGTGTCAGTGTGTGTGGGTGTGTCGGTGTGTGTGTGTCAGTGTGTGCGTGTCAGTGGGTGTGTGTCAGTGTGTGTGTCAGTGTGTGTGTGTGTGTGTGTCAGTGTGCGTATGTGTCAGTGTGTGTGTGTGTCAGTTTGAGTGTGTGTCAGTGTGTGTGTGTGTCTGGGTGTGTGTGAGTCTGTGTGTGTGTCAGTGTGTGTGTGTGTCAGCGCGTGTGTGTGTCAGTGTGTGTGTCTTTGTGTGTGTGTGTGTTAGTGTGTGTGTGTGTGTCAGTGTGTGTGTGTGTCAGTGTGTCTGTATGTGTGTGTCTGTGTGTCTGAGTGTGTGTTACTGTATGTGTGTCAGTGTGCCTGTGTGTGTGTATCAGTGTGTGTGTCAGTGTGTGTGTCAGTGTGTGTGTCAATGTGTGTCTCTGCATGTGTGTGTGTGTGTGTGTCAGTCTGTGTGTGTGTCAGTGTGTGTGTCAATGTGTGTCTCTGCATGTGTGTGTGTGTGTGTGTGTGTCAGTCTGTGTGTGTGTCAGTCTGTGTGTATGTCTGTGTGTGTGGGTGTCAGTGTGAGTGTAAGTATGTGTGTGTGTGTGTCAGTGTGTGTGTTTGTCAGTGTGTGTATGTGTGTGTATCAGTGTGTGTATCAGTGTGTCAGTGTGTGTCAGTGTGTGTGTGTATGTGTTAATGTGTGTGTGTCAGTGTGTGTGTGTATGTATTAGTGTGTGTGTGTCAGTCTGTGTGTGTGTGTGTCAGTGTGTGTATGTCAGTGTGTGTGTGTCTGTGTGTGTCTGTGTGTGTGTTAGTGTGTGTGTGTCAGTGTGTCTGTGTGTGTGTGTATCAGTGTGTGTCAGAGTGTGTGTGTCAGTGTGTCTGTGTGTGTGTATCAGTGTGTGTGTCAGTGTGTGTGTCAGTGTGTGTGTCAATGTGTGTCTGTGTGTGTGTGAGTCTGTGTGTGTGTGCGTGAGTGTGTGTGTCTGTGTCTGAGTGTGTGTTAGTGTATGTGTGTCAGTGTGTCTGTGTGTGTGTATCAGTGTGTGTGTCAGTGTGTGTGTGTCAATGTGTGTCTCTGCATGTGTGTGGGTCAGAGTGTGTGTGTCAATGTGTGTCTGTGTGTGTGTGTATCAGTGTGTGTGTGTCAGTGTGTCAGTCTGTGTGTGTGTCAGTGTGTGTGTGTGTGTGTCTGTGTGTGTCAGTGTGTGTGGGTGTGTCAGTGTGTGTGTCAGTGTGTGTGTGTGTCAGTGTGTGTGTTTGTCAGTGTGTGTATGCGTGTGTATCAGTGTGCATATCAGTGTGTGTGTGGGTGTCAGAGTGTGTTTGAGTGTCAGTGTGTGTGAGTCAGTGTGTGTGTGTATGTGTTAGTGTGTGTGTGCGTCAGTGTGTGTGTGTGTCAGTGTGTGTCTGTGTGTGTGAGTCTGTGTGTGTGTGCGTGTGTGTGTGTCTGAGTGTGTGTTAGTGTATGTGTGTCAGTGTGTCTGTGTGTGTGTATCAGTTTGTGTGTCAGTGTGTGTGTGTGTCAGTGTGTGTGTGTGTGTCTGTGTGTGTCAGTGTATGTGGGTGTGTCAGTGTGTGTGTGTCAGTGTGTGCGTTTGTCAGTGTGTGTATGTGTGTGTATCAGTGTGTGTATCAGTGTGTATGTGGGTGTCAGTGTGTGTGTGTATGTGTTAGTGTGTGTGTGTCAGTGTGTGTGTGTATGTGTTAGTGTGTGTGTGTCAGTCTGTGTGTGTGTGTCAGTGTGTGTGTGTCAGTGTGTGTCAGTGTGTATGTCAGTGTGTGTGTGTCTCTGTGTGTGTGTGTTAGTGTGTGTGTGTCAGTGTGTCTGTGTGTGTGTGTATCAGTGTGTGTCAGTGTGTGTGTGTCAGTGTGTGTGTGTGTGTCAGTGTGTCAGTCTGTGTGTTGGTGTGTGTGTCAGTGTGTGTGTGGCTGTGTGTGTGTGTCAGTGTGTGTCTGTGTGTGTGCGTCAGTGTGTGTGTGTCAGTGTGTGTCTGTGTGTGTGTGAGTCTGTGTGTGTGTGCGTATGTGTGTGTGTCTGTGTGTGTGTTAGTGTATGTGGGTCAGTGTGTCTGTGTGTGTGTGTCAGTGTGTGTGTGTCAATGTGTGTCTCTACATGTGTGTGTCAGAGTGTGTGTGTCAATGTGTGTCTGTGTGTGTGTGTATCAGTGTGTGTATCAGTGTGTGTGTGTCAGAGTGTGTGTCAGTCTGTGTGTGTGTCAGAGTGTGTGTGTGTATCTGTGTGTGTGTCTGTGTGTCTGTGTGTGTGTATCAATGTGTGTATCAGTGAGTGTATCAGTGTATGTGTCAGTGTGTGTGTCAGTGTGTGTGTCTGTGTGTGTGTGTGTCAGTGTGTGTGCGTCTGTGTGTGTGTGTGTCAGTGTATGTGTGTGACAGTGTGTGTACATCAGTGTGGGTGTGTCGGTGTGTGTGTGTCAGTGTGTGTGTGTCAGTGTGTGTGTGTGTGTCAGTGTGCGTATGTGTCAGTGTGTGTGTGTATGTGTAGGTGTCAGTGTGTGTGTGTGTCAGTTTGTGTGTGTGTCAGTGTGTGTGTGTGTCTGGGTGTGTGTGAGTCTGTGTGTGTGTCAGTGTGTGTGTCTTTGTGTGTGTGTGTTAGTGTGTGTGTGTGTGTGTCAGTGTGTGTGTGTGTCAGTGTGTCTGTATGTGTGTGTCTGTGTGTCTGAGTGTGTGTTAGTGTATGTGTGTCAGTGTGCCTGTGTGTGTGTATCAGTGTGTGTGTCAGTGTGTGTGTCAGTGTGTGTGTGTCAGTGTAAGTGTGTGTGTGTCAGTTTGTGTGTGTGTGTCAGTGTGTGTGTGTCAGTGTGTGTATTAGTATGTGTGTGTGTGAAAGTGTGTGTGTAAGTCAGTGTGTGTGCCAGTGGGTGTTTGTGTCAGTGTGTCAGTCTGAGTGTGTGTATCAGTGTGTGTGTGTGTCAGTGTGTGTGTGTCTGTGTGGGTGTGTCAGTGTGTGTGGGTGTCAGTGTGTGTGTATGTGTAGGTGTCAGTGTGTGTATCAGTGTGTGTGTGTGTCAGTGTGTGTGTGTCTGTGTGGGTGTGTCAGTGTGTGTGGGTGTCAGTGTGTGTGTATGTGTAGGTGTCAGTGTGTGTGTGTGTGTGTTTGTGAGACAGTGTGTGTGTGTGTCAGTGTGTGTGTGTGTCAGTGTGTGTGTGTGTCAGCATGTGTTTGTCAGCGTGTGTGTGTGTCAGTGTGTGTGTTTCTTTCTGTGTGTGTGCCAGTGTGTGTGTGTGTAACTGTGTGTGTCAGTGTGTGTGTGTCAGTGTGTATCTGTGTGTGTGTGTCAGTGTGCGTGTGTGTGTCAGTCTGTGTGTGTCAGTGTGTGTATGTGTGTGTGTCAGTGTGTGTGTGTCAGCCTGTGTGTGTCAGTGTGTGTCAGTTTGTGTGTGCCTTTGCGTGTGTGTGTCAGTGTGTGTTTGTCAGTGTGTGTCTGTGTGTGTGTGTGCTGTCAGTGTGTGTGTCAGTGTGTGTGTGTGTCAGTGTGTGTTTGTCAGTGTGTGTCTGTGTGTGTGCGTCAGTGTGTGTGTGTGTCGGTGTGTGTCTGTGTGTGTGTGTGTCTGTGTGTGTGTGTATCAGTGTGTGTATCAGTGTGTGTGTCAGTGTGTCAGTCTGTGTGTGTTTGTGTGTGTGTCAGTTTGTGTGTGTGTGTCAGTGTGTGTGTGTCAGTGTGTGTGTGTCAGTGTTAGTGTGTGTGTGTCAGTGTGTGTGTGTCAATGTGTGTCTCTGCATGTGTGTGTGTCAGAGTGCGTGTGTCAATGTGTGTGTGTGTGGGTGTGTCAGTGTGTGTGTCAGTGTGTGTGTGTGTGTCAGTGTGTGTATTTGTCAGTGTGTGTGTGTGACAGTGTGTGTGCATCAGTGTGCGTGTGTCAGTGTGTGTGGGTGCGTCAGTGTGTGTGTGTCAGTGTGTGTGTCAGTGGGTGTGTGTCAGTGGGTGTGTGTCAGTGTGTGTCTGTGTGTCAGTGTGCGTATGTGTCAGTGTGTGTGTGTATGTGTAGGTGTCAGTGTGTGTGTGTCAGTTTGTGTGTGTGTCAGTGAGTGTGTGTGTCTGTGTGTGTGTCAGTGTGTCAGTCTGTGTGTGTTTGTGTGTGTGTCAGTTTGTGTGTGTGTCAGTGTGTGTGTGTCAGTGTGTGTGTGTCTGTGTGGGTGTGTCAGTGTGTGTGGGTGTCAGTGTGTGTGTATGTGTAGGTGTCAGTGTGTGTATCAGTGTGTGTGTGTGTGTGTCAGTGTGTGTGTGTCTGTGTGGGTGTGTCAGTGTGTGTGGGTGTCAGTGTGTGTGTATGTGTAGGTGTCAGTGTGTGTGTGTGTGTGTTTGTGAGACAGTGTGTGTGTGTGTGTCAGTGTGTGTGTGTGTCAGTGTGTGTGTGTGTCAGCATGTGTTTGTCAGCGTGTGTGTGTGTCAGTGTGTGTGTTTCTTTCTGTGTGTGTGCCAGTGTGTGTGTGTGTAACTGTGTGTGTCAGTGTGTGTGTGTCAGTGTGTATCTGTGTGTGTGTGTCAGTGTGCGTGTGTGTGTCAGTCTGTGTGTGTCAGTGTGTGTATGTGTGTGTGTCAGTGTGTGTGTGTCAGCCTGTGTGTGTCAGTGTGTGTCAGTTTGTGTGTGTCTTTGCGTGTGTGTGTCAGTGTGTGTTTGTCAGTGTGTGTCTGTGTGTGTGTGTGCTGTCAGTGTGTGTGTCAGTGTGTGTGTGTGTCAGTGTGTGTTTGTCAGTGTGTGTCTGTGTGTGTGCGTCAGTGTGTGTGTGTGTCGGTGTGTGTCTGTGTGTGTGTGTGTCTGTGTGTGTGTGTATCAGTGTGTGTATCAGTGTGTGTGTCAGTGTGTCAGTCTGTGTGTGTTTGTGTGTGTGTCAGTTTGTGTGTGTGTGTCAGTGTGTGTGTGTCAGTGTGTGTGTGTCAGTGTTAGTGTGTGTGTGTCAGTGTGTGTGTGTCAATGTGTGTCTCTGCATGTGTGTGTGTCA
Source organism: Scyliorhinus torazame (assembly GCF_047496885.1). Classification (NCBI taxonomy): domain Eukaryota; kingdom Metazoa; phylum Chordata; class Chondrichthyes; order Carcharhiniformes; family Scyliorhinidae; genus Scyliorhinus; species Scyliorhinus torazame. Next base: position 5,889,418 of record NC_092728.1, read on the forward strand.
GAGTGCGTGTGTCAATGTGTGTGTGTGTGGGTGTGTCAGTGTGTGTGTCAGTGTGTGTGTGTGTGTCAGTGTGTGTATTTGTCAGTGTGTGTGTGTGACAGTGTGTGTGCATCAGTGTGCGTGTGTCAGTGTGTGTGGGTGCGTCAGTGTGTGTGTGTCAGTGTGTGTGTCAGTGGGTGTGTGTCAGTGGGTGTGTGTCAGTGTGTGTCTGTGTGTCAGTGTGCGTATGTGTCAGTGTGTATGTGTAGGTGTCAGTGTGTGTGTGTCAGTTTGTGTGTGTGTCAGTGAGTGTGTGTGTCTGTGTGTGTGTCAGTGTGTCAGTCTGTGTGTGTTTGTGTGTGTGTCAGTTTGTGTGTGTGTGTCAGTGTGTGTGTGTCAGTGTTAGTGTGTGTGTGTGTCAGTGTGTGTGTGTCAATGTGTGTCTCTGCGTGTGTGTGTGTCAGAGTGCGTGTGTCAATGTGTGTGTGTGTGGGTGTGTCAGTGTGTGTGTCAGTGTCAGTGTGTATATTTGTCAGTGTGTGTGTGTGACAGTGTGTGTGCATCAGTGTGCGTGTGTCAGTGTGTGTGGGTGCGTCAGTGTGTGTGTGTCAGTGTGTGTGTCAGTGTGTGCGTGTCAGTGGGTGTGTGTCAGTGGGTGTGTGTCAGTGTGTGTCTGTGTGTCAGCGTGCGTATGTGTCAGTGTGTGTGTGTATGTGTAGGTGTGTGTGTGTCAGTTTGTGTGTGTGTCAGTTAGTGTGTGTGTCTGTGTGTGTGTGAGTCTGTGTGCATCAGTGTGTGTATCAGTGTGTGTGTCAGTGTGTCAGTCTGTGTGTGTTTGTGTGTGTGTCAGTTTGTGTGTGTGTGTCAGTGTGTGTGTGTCAGTGTGTGTGTGTCAGTGTTAGTGTGTGTGTGTGTGTGTCAGTGTGTGTGTGTCAATGTGTGTCTCTGCGTGTGTGTGTGTCAGAGTGCGTGTGTCAATGTGTGTGTGTGTGGGTGTGTCAGTGTGTGTGTCAGTGTGTGTGTGTGTGTGTCAGTGTGTGTATTTGTCAGTGTGTGTGTGTGACAGTGTGTGTGCATCAGTGTGCGTGTGTCAGTGTGTGTGGGTGCGTCAGTGTGTGTGTGTCAGTGTGTGTGTGTCAGTGTGTGCGTGTCAGTGGGTGTGTGTCAGTGGGTGTGTGTCAGTGTGTGTCTGTGTGTCAGTGTGCGTATGTGTCAGTGTGTGTGTGTATGTGTAGGTGTCAGTGTGTGTGTGTCAGTTTGTGTGTGTGTCAGTGAGTGTGTGTGTGTCAGCGCGTGTGTGTGTCAGTGTGTGTGACTTTGTGTGTGTGTGTCAGTGTGTGTGTGTGTCAGTGTGTGTCAGTGTGCCTGTATGTGTGTGTCAGTGTGTGTGTGTCAGTGTGTGTGTCAGTGTGTGTGTGTCAGTGTAAGTGTGTGTGTGTCAGTTTGTGTGTGTGTGTCAGTGTGTGTGTTAGTATGTGTGTGTGAAAGTGTGTGTGTAAGTCAGTGTGTGTGCCAGTGTGTGTTTGTGTCAGTGTGTCAGTCTGAGTGTGTGTATCAGTGTGTGTGTGTGTCAGTGTGTGTGTGTCTGTGTGGGTGTGTCAGTGTGTGTGGGTGTCAGTGTGTGTGTATGTGTAGGTGTCAGTGAGTGTGTGTGTGTTTGTGAGACAGTGTGTGTGTGTGTCAGTTTGTGTGTGTGTCAGTGTGTGTGTGTGTGTCAGCATGTGTTTGTCAGCGTGTGTGTGTGTCAGTGTGTGTTTCTTTCTGTGTGTGTGTCAGTGTGTGTGTGTGTCACTGTGTGTGTCAGTGTGTGTGTGTCAGTGTGTATCTGTGTGTGTGTGTCAGTGTGTGTATGTGTGTGTGTCAGTGTGTGTGTCAGCCTGTGTGTGTCAGTTTGTGTGTGTCTTTGTGTGTGTGTGTCAGTGTGTGTGCGTGTGCTGTCAGTGTGTGTGTCAGTGTGTGTGTGTCAGTCCGTGTGTGTGTCAGTCTGTGTTTGTGTCAGTGTGTGTCAGTGTGTGTGTGTCAGTGTGTGTGTGTCTGTGTGTGTATGTCAGTGTGTGTCAGTCTGTGTGTCAGTGTGTGTGTGTGCCAGTGTGTGTGTGTGTCAGTCTGTGTGTGTCAGTCTGAGTGTGTCAGTGTGTGTGTGTGTGTCAGTGTGTGTGTGTCAGTGTGTGTGTGTCAGTTTGTGTGTGTGTCAGCGTCTGTGTGTGTGTCAGTGTGTGTATTTGTGTGTGTGTGTCAGTGTGTGTGTGTCAGTGTGTGTGTGGGTCAGTGTGTGTGTGTCAGTGTGTGTCTGTGTGTGTGTGCGTCAGTGTGTGTGTGTCAGTGTGTGTCTGTGTGTGTGCGCGTCTGTGTGTGTGTGTGTGCGTCAGTGTGTGTCTGTGTGTGTGTGTCAGAGTGTGTGTGTCAATGTGTGTCTGTGTGTGGGTGTGTCAGTGTGTGTGTCAGTGTGTGTGTGTGTGTCAGTGTGTGTATTTGTCAATGTGTGTATGTGTGTGTATCAGTGTGTGTATCAGTGTGTGTGTGTGTGTCTGTGTGTGTGTGTGTGTGTCAGTGTGTGTGTGTGTGTCAGTGTGTGTGTCAATGTGTGTGTGTCTGCGTCTGTGTGTGTGTATCAGGGTATGTTTGTCAGTGTGTGTCAGTGTGTGTGTGTCTGTGTGTGTATGTCAGTGTGTGTCTGTGTGAGTCAGTGTGTGTGTCAGTGTGTATGTGTCAGTGTGTATGTGTCAGTTTGTGTGTGTGCCAGTGCGTGTCTGTGTGTGTGTGTCAGTGTGTGTATGTGTGTGTGTCAGTGTGTGTGTGTCAGTGTGTGTGTGTGTGTCAGTATGTGTGTCAGTGTGTGTGTGTCAGTCTGTGTGTGTGTGTCAGTGTGTGTCAGTGTGTGTCTGTGTGTCAGTGTGTGAGTGTATGTGTGTGTGTGTGTGTTAGTGTGTGTGTCAGTGTGTCTGTGTGTGTGTGTATCAGTGTGTGTGTCAGTGTGTGTGTGTGTGTGTCAGGGTGTCAGTCTGTGTGTGTTCGTGTGTGTGTGTCTGTGTGTATCAGTGTGAGTATCAGTGTGTGTGTGTCAGTGTGTCAGTCTGTGTGTGTCAGTTTGTGTGTGTATACGTGTGTCTGTGTGTCAGTGTGTGTGTGTCAGTGTGTGTGTGTATGTGTTAGTGTGTGTGTGTGTCAGTGTGTGTGTGTCAATGTGTGTCTCGGCGTGTGTGTGTGTGTCAGAGTGTGTGTGTCAATGTGTGTCTGTGTGTGGGTGTGTCAGTGTGGGTGTCAGTGTGTGTGTGTGTCAGTGTGTGTATTTGTCAGTGTGTGTATGTGTGTGTATCAGTGTGTGTATCAGTGTGTGTGTGTGTGTGTCAGTGTGTGTGTGTGTGTCAGTGTGTGTGTGTGTGTGTGTCAGTGTGGGTGTGTGTGTGTGTGTCAGTGTGTGTCAATGTGTGTGTGTCTGTGTCTGTGTGTGTGTATCAGTGTGTGTTTGTCAGTGTGTGACAGTGTGTGTGTGTCTGTGTGTGTATGTCAGTGTGTGTGTGTCAGTGTGTGTCAGTGTGTGTGTATATGTGTGTGTGTGTGTGTTAGTGTGTGTGTCAGTGTGTCTCTGTGTGTGTGTGTCAGTGTGTGTGTGTCAGTGTGTGTGTGTGTGTCAGGGTGTCAGTCTGTGTGTGTTTGTGTGTGTGTCTGTGGGTGTGTGTCAGTGTGTGTGTGTCAGTGTGTGTCTGTGTGTATCAGTGTGTGTATCAGTGTGTGTGTGTCAGTGTGTCAGTCTGTGTGTGTCAGTGTGTGTGTGTATGTGTGTTTCTGTGTGTCAGTGTGTGTGTGTCAGTGTGTGTGTGTATGTGTTAGTGTGTGTGTGTGTCAGTGAGTGTGTGTCAATGTGTGTCTCGGCGTGTGTGTGTGTGTCAGAGTGTGTGTGTCAATGTGTGTCTGTGTGTGGGTGTGTCAGTGTGGGTGTCAGTGTGTGTGTGTGTGTGTCAGTGTGTGTATTTGTCAGTGTGTGTATGTGTGTGTATCAGTGTGTGTGTGTGTGTGTCAGTGTGTGTGTGTGTGTCAGTGCGTGTGTGTGTCAGTGTGTGTGTCAATGTGTGTGTCTCTGTGTCTGTGTGTGTGTATCAGTGTGTGTTTGTCAATGTGTGACAGTGTGTGTGTGTCTGTGTGTGTATGTCAGTGTGTGTCTGTGTGAGTCAGTGTGTGTGTCAGTGTGTGTATGTGTCAGTGTGTATGTGTCAGTTTGTGTGTGTGCCAGTGTGTGTCTTTGTGTGTGTGTGTCAGTGTGCGTGTGTGTGTCAGTGTTTGTGTGTCAGTGTGTGTATGTGTGTGTGTCAGTGTGTGTGTGTCAGTGTGTGTGTGTGTGTGTGTGTGTCAGTGTGTGTGTCAGTCTGTGTGTGTGTGTCAGTGTGTGTCAGTGTGTATGTCAGTGTGTGTCTGTGTGTCAGTGTGTGTGAGTCTGTGTGTGTGTGCGTATATGTGTGTGTCAGTGTGTCAGTGTGTGTGTGTTTGTGTGTGTGTCAGTGTGTGTGCATCTGTGTGTGTGCGTCAGTGTGTGTGTGTGTCAGTGTGTGTCTGTGTGTGTGTGAGTCTGTGTGTGTGTGCGTATGTGTGTGTGTCTGTGTGCCTGTGTGTGTGTTAGTGTATGTGTGTCAGTGTGTCTGTGTGTGTGTATCAGTGTGTGTGTCAGTGTGTGTGTCAGTGTGTGTGTGTCAATGTGTGTCTCTGCATGTGTGTGTGTCAGTGTGTGTGTGTCAGTGTGTGTGTCAGTGTGTCAGTCTGTGTGTGTGTCAGTGAGTGTGTGTGTTAGTGTGTGTGTGTGTCTGTGTGTGTCAGTGTGGGTGGGTGTGTCAGTGTGTGTGTCAGTGTGTGTGTGTGTCAGTGTGTGTGTTTGTCAGTGTGTGTATGTGTGTGTTAGTGTGTGTGTGTCAATGTGTGTGTGTGTGTGTATGTCAGTGTGTATGTCAGTGTGTGTGTGTGTCAGTGTGTGTGTGTCAGTCTGAGTGTGTCAGTCTGTGTGTGTCAGTGTGTGTGTGTGTGTCAGTGTGTGTGTGTCAATGTGTGTGTGTCAGTTTGTGTGTGTGTCAGTGTCTCTGTGTGTGTCAGTGTGTGTATTTGTGTGTGTGTGTCAGTATGTGTGTGTCAGTGAGTGTGTGTGTCAGTGTGTGTGTGTCAGTGTGTGTCTGTGTGTGTGCGCGTCTGTGTGTGTGTGTGCGTCAGTGTGTGTCTGTGTGTGTGTGTGTGTCAGAGTGTGTGTGTCAATATGTGTCTGTGTGTGGGTGTGTCAGTGTGTGTGTCAGTGTGTGTGTGTGTGTCAGTGTGTGTATGTGTGTGTGTCAGTGTGTGTGTGTCAGCCTGTGTGTGTCAGTGTGTGTCAGTTTGTGTGTGTCTTTGCGTGTGTGTGTCAGTGTGTGTTTGTCAGTGTGTGTCTGTGTGTGTGTGTGCTGTCAGTGTGTGTGTCAGTGTGTGTGTGTGTCAGTGTGTGTTTGTCAGTGTGTGTCTGTGTGTGTGCGTCAGTGTGTGTGTGTGTCGGTGTGTGTCTGTGTGTGTGTGTGTCTGTGTGTGTGTGTATCAGTGTGTGTATCAGTGTGTGTGTCAGTGTGTCAGTCTGTGTGTGTTTGTGTGTGTGTCAGTTTGTGTGTGTGTGTCAGTGTGTGTGTGTCAGTGTGTGTGTGTCAGTGTTAGTGTGTGTGTGTCAGTGTGTGTGTGTCAATGTGTGCCTCTGCATGTGTGTGTGTCAGAGTGCGTGTGTCAATGTGTGTGTGTGTGGGTGTGTCAGTGTGTGTGTCAGTGTGTGTGTGTGTGTCAGTGTGTGTATTTGTCAGTGTGTGTGTGTGACAGTGTGTGTGCATCAGTGTGCGTGTGTCAGTGTGTGTGGGTGCGTCAGTGTGTGTGTGTCAGTGTGTGTGTCAGTGGGTGTGTGTCAGTGGGTGTGTGTCAGTGTGTGTCTGTGTGTCAGTGTGCGTATGTGTCAGTGTGTATGTGTAGGTGTCAGTGTGTGTGTGTCAGTTTGTGTGTGTGTCAGTGAGTGTGTGTGTCTGTGTGTGTGTCAGTGTGTCAGTCTGTGTGTGTTTGTGTGTGTGTCAGTTTGTGTGTGTGTGTCAGTGTGTGTGTGTCAGTGTGTGTGTGTCAGTGTTAGTGTGTGTGTGTGTCAGTGTGTGTGTGTCAATGTGTGTCTCTGCGTGTGTGTGTGTCAGAGTGCGTGTGTCAATGTGTGTGTGTGTGGGTGTGTCAGTGTGTGTGTCAGTGTCAGTGTGTATATTTGTCAGTGTGTGTGTGTGACAGTGTGTGTGCATCAGTGTGCGTGTGTCAGTGTGTGTGGGTGCGTCAGTGTGTGTGTGTCAGTGTGTGTGTCAGTGTGTGCGTGTCAGTGGGTGTGTGTCAGTGGGTGTGTGTCAGTGTGTGTCTGTGTGTCAGCGTGCGTATGTGTCAGTGTGTGTGTGTATGTGTAGGTGTGTGTGTGTCAGTTTGTGTGTGTGTCAGTTAGTGTGTGTGTCTGTGTGTGTGTGAGTCTGTGTGCATCAGTGTGTGTATCAGTGTGTGTGTCAGTGTGTCAGTCTGTGTGTGTTTGTGTGTGTGTCAGTTTGTGTGTGTGTGTCAGTGTGTGTGTGTCAGTGTGTGTGTGTCAGTGTTAGTGTGTGTGTGTGTGTGTCAGTGTGTGTGTGTCAATGTGTGTCTCTGCGTGTGTGTGTGTCAGAGTGCGTGTGTCAATGTGTGTGTGTGTGGGTGTGTCAGTGTGTGTGTCAGTGTGTGTGTGTGTGTGTCAGTGTGTGTATTTGTCAGTGTGTGTGTGTGACAGTGTGTGTGCATCAGTGTGCGTGTGTCAGTGTGTGTGGGTGCGTCAGTGTGTGTGTGTCAGTGTGTGTGTGTCAGTGGGTGTGTGTCAGTGGGTGTGTGTCAGTGTGTGTCTGTGTGTCAGTGTGCGTATGTGTCAGTGTGTGTGTGTATGTGTAGGTGTCAGTGTGTGTGTGTCAGTTTGTGTGTGTGTCAGTGAGTGTGTGTGTGTCAGCGCGTGTGTGTGTCAGTGTGTGTGACTTTGTGTGTGTGTGTCAGTGTGTGTGTGTGTCAGTGTGTGTCAGTGTGCCTGTATGTGTGTGTCAGTGTGTGTGTGTCAGTGTGTGTGTCAGTGTGTGTGTGTCAGTGTAAGTGTGTGTGTGTCAGTTTGTGTGTGTGTGTCAGTGTGTGTGTTAGTATGTGTGTGTGAAAGTGTGTGTGTAAGTCAGTGTGTGTGCCAGTGTGTGTTTGTGTCAGTGTGTCAGTCTGAGTGTGTGTATCAGTGTGTGTGTGTGTCAGTGTGTGTGTGTCTGTGTGGGTGTGTCAGTGTGTGTGGGTGTCAGTGTGTGTGTATGTGTAGGTGTCAGTGAGTGTGGGTGTGTTTGTGAGACAGTGTGTGTGTGTGTCAGTTTGTGTGTGTGTCAGTGTGTGTGTGTGTGTCAGCATGTGTTTGTCAGCGTGTGTGTGTGTCAGTGTGTGTTTCTTTCTGTGTGTGTGTCACTGTGTGTGTCAGTGTGTGTGTGTCAGTGTGTATCTGTGTGTGTGTGTCAGTGTGTGTCAGTGTGTGTGTCAGTGTGTGTGTCAGCCTGTGTGTGTCAGTTTGTGTGTGTCTTTGTGTGTGTGTGTCAGTGTGTGTGCGTGTGCTGTCAGTGTGTGTGTCAGTGTGTGTGTGTCAGTCCGTGTGTGTGTCAGTCTGTGTTTGTGTCAGTGTGTGTCAGTGTGTGTGTGTCAGTGTGTGTGTGTCTGTGTGTGTATGTCAGTGTGTGTCAGTCTGTGTGTCAGTGTGTGTGTGTGCCAGTGTGTGTGTGTGTCAGTCTGTGTGTGTCAGTCTGTGTGTGTCAGTGTGTGTGTGTGTGTCAGTGTGTGTGTGTCAGTGTGTGTGTGTCAGTTTGTGTGTGTGTCAGTGTCTGTGTGTGTGTCAGTGTGTGTATTTGTGTGTGTGTGTCAGTGTGTGTGTGTCAGTGTGTGTGTGGGTCAGTGTGTGTGTGTCAGTGTGTGTCTGTGTGTGTGTGCGTCAGTGTGTGTGTGTCAGTGTGTGTCTGTGTGTGTGCGCGTCTGTGTGTGTGTGTGTGCGTCAGTGTGTGTCTGTGTGTGTGTGTCAGAGTGTGTGTGTCAATGTGTGTCTGTGTGTGGGTGTGTCAGTGTGTGTGTGTGTGTCAGTGTGTGTATTTGTCAATGTGTGTATATGTGTGTATCAGTGTGTGTATCAGTGTGTGTGTGTGTGTCTGTGTGTGTGTGTGTGTGTCAGTGTGTGTGTGTGTGTCAGTGTGTGTGTCAATGTGTGTGTGTCTGCGTCTGTGTGTGTGTATCAGGGTATGTTTGTCAGTGTGTGTCAGTGTGTGTGTGTCTGTGTGTGTATGTCAGTGTGTGTCTGTGTGAGTCAGTGTGTGTGTCAGTGTGTATGTGTCAGTGTGTATGTGTCAGTTTGTGTGTGTGCCAGTGCGTGTCTGTGTGTGTGTGTCAGTGTGTGTATGTGTGTGTGTCAGTGTGTGTGTGTCAGTGTGTGTGTGTGTGTCAGTATGTGTGTCAGTGTGTGTGTGTCAGTCTGTGTGTGTGTGTCAGTGTGTGTCAGTGTGTGTCAGTGTGTGAGTGTATGTGTGTGTGTGTGTGTTAGTGTGTGTGTCAGTGTGTCTGTGTGTGTGTGTATCAGTGTGTGTGTCAGTGTGTGTGTGTGTGTGTCAGGGTGTCAGTCTGTGTGTGTTCGTGTGTGTGTGTCTGTGTGTATCAGTGTGTGTATCAGTGTGTGTGTGTCAGTGTGTCAGTCTGTGTGTGTCAGTTTGTGTGTGTATACGTGTGTCTGTGTGTCAGTGTGTGTGTGTCAGTGTGTGTGTGTATGTGTTAGTGTGTGTGTGTGTCAGTGTGTGTGTGTCAATGTGTGTCTCGGCGTGTGTGTGTGTGTCAGAGTGTGTGTGTCAATGTGTGTCTGTGTGTGGGTGTGTCAGTGTGGGTGTCAGTGTGTGTGTGTGTGTCAGTGTGTGTATTTGTCAGTGTGTGTATGTGTGTGTATCAGTGTGTGTATCAGTGTGTGTGTGTGTGTGTCAGTGTGTGTGTGTGTGTCAGTGTGGGTGTGTGTGTGTGTGTCAGTGTGTGTCAATGTGTGTGTGTCTGTGTCTGTGTGTGTGTATCAGTGTGTGTTTGTCAGTGTGTGACAGTGTGTGTATCTGTGTGTGTATGTCAGTGTGTGTGTGTCAGTGTGTGTCAGTGTGTGTGTATATGTGTGTGTGTGAGTGTTAGTGTGTGTGTCAGTGTGTCTCTGTGTGTGTGTGTCAGTGTGTGTGTGTCAGTGTGTGTGTGTCAGTGTGTGTGTGTGTGTCAGGGTGTCAGTCTGTGTGTGTTTGTGTGTGTGTCTGTGTGTGTGTGTCAGTGTGTGTGTGTCAGTGTGTGTCTGTGTGTATCAGTGTGTGTATCAGTGTGTGTGTGTCAGTGTGTCAGTCTGTGTGTGTCAGTGTGTGTGTGTATGTGTGTGTCTGTGTGTCAGTGTGTGTGTGTCAGTGTGTGTGTGTATGTGTTAGTGTGTGTGTGTGTCAGTGAGTGTGTGTCAATGTGTGTCTCGGCGTGTGTGTGTGTGTCAGAGTGTGTGTGTCAATGTGTGTCTGTGTGTGGGTGTGTCAGTATGGGTGTCAGTGTGTGTGTGTGTGTCAGTGTGTGTATTTGTCAGTGTGTGTATGTGTGTGTATCAGTGTGTGTGTGTGTGTGTCAGTGTGTGTGTGTGTGTCAGTGTGTGTGTGTGTGTGTGTCAGTGTGTGTGTCAATGTGTGTGTCTCTGTGTCTGTGTGTGTGTATCAGTGTGTGTTTGTCAATGTGTGACAGTGTGTGTGTGTCTGTGTGTGTATGTCAGTGTGTGTCTGTGTGAGTCAGTGTGTGTGTCAGTGTGTGTATGTGTCAGTGTGTATGTGTCAGTTTGTGTGTGTGCCAGTGTGTGTCTTTGTGTGTGTGTGTCAGTGTGCGTGTGTGTGTCAGTGTTTGTGTGTCAGTGTGTGTATGTGTGTGTGTCAGTGTGTGTGTGTGTCAGTGTGTGTGTGTGTGTGTGTGTGTGTCAGTGTGTGTGTCAGTCTGTGTGTGTGTGTCAGTGTGTGTCAGTGTGTATGTCAGTGTGTGTCTGTGTGTCAGTGTGTGTCTGTGTGTGTGAGTCTGTGTGTGTGTGCGTATATGTGTGTGTCAGTGTGTCAGTGTGTGTGTGTTTGTGTGTGTGTCAGTGTGTGTGCATCTGTGTGTGTGCGTCAGTGTGTGTGTGTGTCAGTGTGTGTCTGTGTGTGTGTGAGTCTGTGTGTGTGTGCGTATGTGTGTGTGTCTGTGTGCCTGTGTGTGTGTTAGTGTATGTGTGTCAGTGTGTCTGTGTGTGTGTATCAGTGTGTGTGTCAGTGTGTGTGTCAGTGTGTGTGTGTCAATGTGTGTCTCTGCATGTGTGTGTGTCAGTGTGTGTGTGTCAGTGTGTGTGTCAGTGTGTCAGTCTGTGTGTGTGTCAGTGTGTGTGTGTGTTAGTGTGTGTGTGTGTCTGTGTGTGTCAGTGTGGGTGGGTGTGTCAGTGTGTGTGTCAGTGTGTGTGTGTGTCAGTGTGTGTGTTTGTCAGTGTGTGTATGTGTGTGTTAGTGTGTGTGTGTCAATGTGTGTGTGTGTGTGTATGCCAGTGTGTATGTCAGTGTGTGTGTGTGTCAGTGTGTGTGTGTCAGTCTGAGTGTGTCAGTCTGTGTGTGTCAGTGTGTGTGTGTGTGTCAGTGTGTGTGTGTCAATGTGTGTGTGTCAGTTTGTGTGTGTGTCAGTGTCTCTGTGTGTGTCAGTGTGTGTATTTGTGTGTGTGTGTCAGTATGTGTGTGTCAGTGAGTGTGTGTGTCAGTGTGTGTGTGTCAGTGTGTGTCTGTGTGTGTGCGCGTCTGTGTGTGTGTGTGCGTCAGTGTGTGTCTGTGTGTGTGTGTGTGTCAGAGTGTGTGTGTCAATATGTGTCTGTGTGTGGGTGTGTCAGTGTGTGTGTCTGTGTGTGTCAGTGTGTGTATTTGTCAGTGTGTGTATGTGTGTGTATTAGTGTGTGTATCAGTGTGTGGGTGTGTGGGTGTCAGTGGGTGTGTGTGTGTGTGTCAGTGTGTGTGTGTGTGTCAGTGTGTGTGTGTGTCAGTGTGTGTGTCAATGTGTGTGTGTCTGTGTCTGTGTGTGTGTATCAGTGTGTGTTTGTCAGTGTGTGTCAGTGTGTGTGTGTCTGTGTGTGTATGTCAGTGTGTGTCTGTGTGAGTCAGTGTGTGTGTCAGTGTGTATGTGTCAGTGTGTATGTGTCAGTTTGTGTGTGTGCCAGTGCGTGTCTTTGTGCGTGTGTCAGTGTGTGTATGTATGTGTGTCAATGTGTGTGTGTCAGTGTGTGTGTGTGTCAGTATGTGTGTCAGTGTGTGTGTCAGTCTCTGTGTGTGTGTCAGTGTGTGTCTGTGTGTCAGTGTGTGTGTGTCTGTGTGTGTGTGTGTGTTAGTGTGTGTGTCAGTGTGTCTGTGTGTGTGTGTATCAGTGTGTGTGTCAGTGTATATGTGTCAGTGTGTGTGTGTGTGTGTCAGTGTGTCAGTCTGTGTGTGTTTGTGTGTGTGTCAGTGTGTGTGTGTCAGTGTGTGTCTGTGTGTGTGTGTCAGTGTGTGTGTGTGTCAGTGTGTGTCTGTGTGTGTGTCTGTGTGTGTGTATCAGTGTGTGTATCAGTGTGTGTGTGTCAGTGTGTCAGTCTGTGTGTGTTTGTGTGTGTGTCAGTTTGTGTGTGTGTGTGTGTCAGTGTGTCAGTGTGTGTGTGTCAGTGTGTGTGTGAATGTGTTAGTGTGTGTGTGCCAGTGTGTGTGTGTCAATGTGTGTCTCGGCGTGTGTGTGTGTGTCAGAGTGTGTGTGTCAATGTGTGTCTGTGTGTGGGTGTGTCAGTGTGGTGTCAGTGTGTGTGTGTGTGTCAGTGTGTGTATTTGTCAGCGGGTGAATGTGTGTGTATCAGTGTGTGTATCAGTGTGTGTGTGTGTGTGTGTCAGTGTGTGTGTGTGTGTCAGTGTGTGTCAGTGTGTGTGTCAGTGTGTGTGTGTGTGTCAGTGTGTGTGTCAATGTGTGTGTGTCTGTGTCTGTGTATCAGTGTGTGTTTGTCAGTGTGTGACAGTGTGTGTGTGTCTGTGTGTGTATGTCAGTGTGTGTCTGTGTGAGTCAGTGTGTGTGTCAGTGTGTGTGTGTCAGTGTGTATGTGTCAGTTTGTGTGTGTGCCAGTGTGTGTCTTTGTGTGTGTGTGTCAGTGTGCGTGTGTGTGTCAGTGTTTGTGTGTCAGTGTGTGTATGTGTCTGTCAGTGTGTGTGTGTGTGTGTGTGTGTCAGTGTGTGTGTCAGTGTGTGTGTGTCAGTCTGTGTGTGTGTGTCAGTGTGTGTCAGTGTGTATGTCAGTGTGTGTCTGTGTGTCAGTGTGTGTGTGTCTCCGTGTGTGTGTGTTAGTGTGTGTGTGTCAGTGAGTCTGTGTGCGTGTGTATCAGTGTGTGTGTAAGTGTGTGTGTGTCAGTGTGTGTGTGTGTGTCAGTGTGTCAGTCTGTGTGTGTGTGTGTGTGTGTCAGTGTGTGTGTCAGTGTGTGTGCATCAGTGTGTGTCTGTGTGTGTGCGTCAGTGTGTGTGTGTGTCAGTGTGTGTCTGTGTGTGTGTGAGTCTGTGTGTGTGCGTATGTGTGTGTGTCTGTGTGCCTGTGTGTGTGTTAGTGTATGTGTGTCAGTGTGTCTGTGTGTGTGTATCAGTGTGTGTGTCAGTGTGTGTGTCAGTGTGTGTGTGTGAATGTGTGTCTCTGCATGTGTGTGTGTCAGAGTGTGTGTGTCTGTGTGTGTGTATCAGTGTGTGTGTGTGTCAGTGTGTGTGTCAGTGTGTCAGTCTGTGTGTGTGTCAGTGTGTGTGTCAGTGTGTGTGTGTCTGTGTGTGTCAGTGTGTGTGGGTGTGTCAGTGTGTGTGTCAGTGTGTGTGTGTGTCAGTGTGTGTGTTTGTCAGTGTGTGTATGTGTGTGTAGCAGTGTGTGTATCAGTGTGTGTGTCAGTGTGTGTGTCAGTGTGTGTGTGTGTGTGTGAGTGCGTGTGTGTCTGTGTGTGTGTGTGTCAGTGTGTGTGTCAGTGTGTGTGTATCAGTGCGCGTGTGTCAGTGTGTGTGTGTCAGTGTGTGCGTGTCAGTGGGTGCGTGTCAGTGTGTGTGTGTCAGTGTGTGTGTGTGTCAGTGTGCGTATGTGTCAGTGTGTGTGTATCTGTAGGTGTCAGTGTGTGTGTGTGTGTGTCAGTGTGTGTGTGCGCCTGTGTGTGTGTGAGTCTGTGTGTGTGTGTGTCAGTTTGTGTGTGTGTGTCAGAGTGTGTGTGTGTCAGTTTGTGTGTGTGTGTGTGTCAGTTTGTGTGTGTGTGTGTGTCAGTGTGTGTCCGTGTGTCAGTGTGTGTGTGTCAGTGTGTGTGTGTATGTGTTAGTGTGTGTGTGTGTCAGTGTGTGTGTGTCAATGTGTATCTCGGCGTGTGTGTGTGTGTCAGAGTGTGTGTGTCAATGTGTGTGGGTGTGTCAGTGTGGGTGTCAGTGTGTGTGTGTGTGTCAGTGTGTGTGTCAATGTGTGTGTGTCAGTGTCTGTGTGTGTGGATCAGTGTGGGTATCAGTGTGTGTTTGTCAGTGTGTGACAGTGTGTGTGTGTCTGTGTGTGTATGTCAGTGTGTGTCTGTGTGAGTAAGTGTGTGTGTCAGTGTGTATATGTGTCAGTGTGTATGTGTCAGTTTGTGTGCGTGCTAGTGTGTGTCTTTGTGTGTGTGTGTCAGTGTGCGTGTGTGTGTCAGTGTTTGTGTGTCAGTGTGTGTATGTGATTGTCAGTGTGTGTGTGTGTGTGTCAGTGCGTGTCAGTGTGTGTGTGTGTCAGTGTGTGTGTCAGTGTGTGTCAGTCTGTGTGTGTGTGTCAGTGTGTGTCAGTGTGTATGTCAGTGTGTGTCTGTGTGTCAGTGTGTGTGTGTCTCTGTGTGTGTGTGTGTTAGTGTGTGTGTGTCAGTGTGTCTGTGTGTGTGTGTATCAGTGTGTGTGTAAGTGTGTGTGTCAGTGTGTGTGTGTGTGTCAGTGTGTTTGTGTGTGTGTCAGTGTGTGTGCATCAGTGTGTGTCTGTGTGTGTCTGTGTGTGTGCGTCAGTGTGTGTGTGTGTCAGTGTGTGTCTGTGTGTGTGTGAGTCTGTGTGTGTGTGCGTATGTGTGTGTGTCTGTGTGCCTGTGTGTGTGTTAGTGTATGTGTGTCAGTGTGTCTGTGTGTGTGTATTAGTGTGTGTGTCAGTGTGTGTGTCAGTGTGTGTGTGTGTGTCAGTGTGTGTGTCAATGTGTGTGTGTCTGTGTCTGTGTATCAGTGTGTGTTTGTCAGTGTGTGACAGTGTGTGTGTGTGTCTGTGTGTGTATGTCAGTGTGTGTCTGTGTGAGTCAGTGTGTGTGTCAGTGTGTGTGTGTCAGTGTGTATGTGTCAGTTTGTGTGTGTGCCAGTGTGTGTCTTTGTGTGTGTGTGTCAGTGTGCGTGTGTGTGTCAGTGTTTGTGTGTCAGTGTGTGTATGTGTCTGTCAGTGTGTGTGTGTGTGTGTCAGTGTGTGTGTCAGTGTGTGTGTGTCAGTCTGTGTGTGTGTGTCAGTGTGTGTCAGTGTGTATGTCAGTGTGTGTCTGTGTGTCAGTGTGTGTGTGTCTCCGTGTGTGTGTGTTAGTGTGTGTGTGTCAGTGTGTCTGTGTGCGTGTGTATCAGTGTGTGTGTAAGTGTGTGTGTGTCAGTGTGTGTGTGTGTGTCAGTGTGTCAGTCTGTGTGTGTGTGTGTGTGTGTCAGTGTGTGTGTCAGTGTGTGTGCATCAGTGTGTGTCTGTGTGTGTGCGTCAGTGTGTGTGTGTGTCAGTGTGTGTCTGTGTGTGTGTGAGTCTGTGTGTGTGTGCGTATGTGTGTGTGTCTGTGTGCCTGTGTGTGTGTTAGTGTATGTGTGTCAGTGTGTCTGTGTGTGTGTATCAGTGTGTGTGTCAGTGTGTGTGTCAGTGTGTGTGTGTGAATGTGTGTCTCTGCATGTGTGTGTGTCAGAGTGTGTGTGTCTGTGTGTGTGTATCAGTGTGTGTGTGTGTCAGTGTGTGTGTCAGTGTGTCAGTCTGTGTGTGTGTCAGTGTGTGTGTCAGTGTGTGTGTGTGTCTGTGTGTGTCAGTGTGTGTGGGTGTGTCAGTGTGTGTGTCAGTGTGTGTGTGTGTCAGTGTGTGTGTTTGTCAGTGTGTGTATGTGTGTGTAGCAGTGTGTGTGTGGGTGTCAGTGTGTGTCTGAGTGTCAGTGTGTGTGTGTCAGTGTGCCTGTGTGTATGTGTTAGTGTGTGTGTGTGTCAATGTGTGTCTGTGGGTGTGTGTGTGTGTATCAGTGTGTGTATCAGTGTGTGTGTCAGTGTGTGTGTCAGTGTGTGTGTGTGTGTGTGAGTGCGTGTGTGTCTGTGTGTGTGTGTGTCAGTGTGTGTGTCAGTGTGTGCGTGTCAGTGTGTGCGTGTCAGTGTGTGTGTGTCAGTGTGTGTGTGTGTCAGTGTGCGTATGTGTCAGTGTGTGTGTAGGTGTCAGTGTGTGTGTGTGTGTGTCAGTGTGTGTGTGCGCCTGTGTGTGTGTGAGTCTGTGTGTGTGTGTGTCAGTTTGTGTGTGTGTGTCAGAGTGTGTGTGTGTCAGTTTGTGTGTGTGTGTGTGTCAGTTTGTGTGTGTGTGTGTGTCAGTGTGTGTCCGTGTGTCAGTGTGTGTGTGTCAGTGTGTGTGTGTATGTGTTAGTGTGTGTGTGTGTCAGTGTGTGTGTGTCAATGTGTATCTCGGCGTGTGTGTGTGTGTCAGAGTGTGTGTGTCAATGTGTGTGGGTGTGTCAGTGTGGGTGTCAGTGTGTGTGTGTGTGTCAGTGTGTGTGTCAATGTGTGTGTGTCAGTGTCTGTGTGTGTGGATCAGTGTGGGTATCAGTGTGTGTTTGTCAGTGTGTGACAGTGTGTGTGTGTCTGTGTGTGTATGTCAGTGTGTGTCTGTGTGAGTAAGTGTGTGTGTCAGTGTGTATATGTGTCAGTGTGTATGTGTCAGTTTGTGTGCGTGCTAGTGTGTGTCTTTGTGTGTGTGTGTCAGTGTGCGTGTGTGTGTCAGTGTTTGTGTGTCAGTGTGTGTATGTGATTGTCAGTGTGTGTGTGTGTGTGTCAGTGCGTGTCAGTGTGTGTGTGTGTCAGTGTGTGTGTCAGTGTGTGTCAGTCTGTGTGTGTGTGTCAGTGTGTGTCAGTGTGTATGTCAGTGTGTGTCTGTGTGTCAGTGTGTGTGTGTCTCTGTGTGTGTGTGTGTTAGTGTGTGTGTGTCAGTGTGTCTGTGTGTGTGTGTATCAGTGTGTGTGTAAGTGTGTGTGTCGGTGTGTGTGTGTGTGTCAGTGTGTTTGTGTGTGTGTCAGTGTGTGTGCATCAGTGTGTGTCTGTGTGTGTCTGTGTGTGTGCGTCAGTGTGTGTGTGTGTCAGTGTGTGTCTGTGTGTGTGTGAGTCTGTGTGTGTGTGCGTATGTGTGTGTGTCTGTGTGCCTGTGTGTGTGTTAGTGTATGTGTGTCAGTGTGTCTGTGTGTGTGTATTAGTGTGTGTGTCAGTGTGTGTGTCAGTGTGTGTGTGTGAATGTGTGTCTCTGCATGTGTGTGTGTCAGAGTGTGTGTGTCTGTGTGTGTGTATCAGTGTGTGTATCAGTGTGTGTATCAGTGTGTGTGTGTCAGTGTGTGTGTCAGTGTGTCAGTCTGTGTGTGTGTCAGTGTGTGTGTCAGTGTGTGTGTGTGTCTGTGTGTGTCAGTGTGTGTGGGTGTGTCAGTGTGTGTGTCAGTGTGTGTATGAGTGTGTAGCAGTGTGTGTGTGGGTGTCAGTGTGTGTCTGAGTGTCAGTGTGTGTGTGTCAGTGTGCCTGTGTGTATGTGTTAGTGTGTGTGTGTGTCAATGTGTGTCTGTGTGTGTGTGTCTGTGTGTGTGTATCAGTGTGTGTGTCAGTGTGTGTGTCAGTGTGTCAGTCTGAGTGCGTGTGTCAGTGTGTGTGTGTGTGAGTGCGTGTGTGTCTGTGTCTGTGTGTGTCAGTGTGTGTGTCAGTGTGTGTGTATCAGTGCGCGTGTGTCAGTGTGTGTGTGTCAGTGTGTGCGTGTCAGTGTGTGTGTGTCAGTGTGTGTGTGTGTGTGTCAGTGTGCGTATGTGTCAGTGTGTGTGTGTATGTGTAGGTGTCAGTCTGTGTGTGTGTGTCAGTTTGTGTGTGTGTGTCAGAGTGTGTGTGTGTCAGTTTGTGTGTGTGTGTCAGTTTGTGTGTGTGTGTGTCAGTGTGTGTGCGCCTGTGTGTGTGTGAGTCTGTGTGTGTGTGTCAGTTTGTGTGTGTGTGTCAGCGTGTGTGTGTGTCAGTGTGTGTGTGTGTGTCAGTGTGTGTGTGTGTGTCAGTGTGTGTGTCGGTGTGTGTGTGTCAGTGTGTGTGTGTTAGTATGTGTGTGTGTGTCAGTGTGTGTGTAAGTCAGTGTGTGTGTGTTAGTATGTGTGTGTGTGTCAGTGTGTGTGTAAGTCAGTGTGTGTGCCAGTGTGTGTTTGTGTCAGTGAGTGGCTGTGTGTGTGTGTGTGTGTGGCTGTGTGTGTGTGTCAGTGTGTGTGTCAGTGTGTGTGTGTGTGTGAGCGTGTGTCAGTGTGTGTGTGTGTCTGTGTCAGTGTGTGTGTCAGTGTGTGTGTGTCAGTGTGTGTGTGTTAGTATGTGTGTGTGTGTCAGTGTGTGTGTAAGTCAGTGTGTGTGCCGGTGTGTGTTTGTGTCAGTGTGTGGCTGTGTGTGTGTTTGTCAGTGTGTGTCAGTGTGTGTGTCTGTGTGTGTATGTCAGTGTGTGTCAGTGTGTGTGTTTCAGTGTGTCTGTGTGTGTCAGAGTGTGTGTATGTCAGTCTGAGTGTGTGTGTCAGTGTGTGTGTGTGTCTGTGTGTGTGTGTGGGTGTGTCAGAGTGTGTGTCTGTGTGTGTGTGTGTCAGCATGTGTTTGTCAGCGTGTGTGTGTGTCAGTGTGTGTGTTTCTTTATGTGTGTGTGTCAGTGTGTGTGTGCCAGTGTGTGTGTGTGTCAGTGTGTGTCAGTGTATGTGTGTGTCAGTGTGTGTGTGTGTCAGCATGTGTTTGTCAGCGTGTGTGTGTGTCAGTGTGTGTGTTTCTTTATGTGTGTGTGTCAGTGTGTGTGTGTCAGTGTGTGTGTGTGTGCGTGTCAGTGTGTCTGTGTGTGCGTGTGTGTGTCAGTTTGTGTGTGTGTGTGTGTGTGTGTTTCAGTGTGTGTGTGTCAGTGTGTGAGACAGTTTGCGTTTGTGTCAGTGTGTGTCTCTGTGTGTGTTTGTGTGTGTGTGTCAGTGAGTGTGTGTGTCAGCATGTGTTTGTCAGCGTGTGTGTGTGTCAGTGTGTGTGTGTCTGTGTGTGTGTCAGTGTGTGTGTGTGTGTGTGTCAGTGTGTGAGTGTGTGCGTGTGTGTGTCAGTTTGTGTGTGTGTGTCAATGTGTGTGTGTCAGTGTGTGTGTGGCTGTGTGTGTGTGTCAGTGTGTGTGTCAGTGTGCGTGTGTGTGTCAGTGTGTGTGTGTCAGTGCGTGTATGTGTGTGTGTCAGTGTGTGTGTGTCAGCCTGTGTGTGTCAGTGTGTGTGCGCGTGCGTGTCAGTGTGTGTGTCAGTGTGTGTGTGTCAGTGTGTGTTTGTGTCAGCGTGTGTCTGTGTGTGTGTTTGTCAGTGTGTGTCAGTGTGTGTGTCAGTGTGTGTGTGCCTGTGTGTGTATGTCAGTGTGTGTCAGTGTGTGTGTCAGTGTGTGTGCGTGTCAGTGTGTGTGTGTGTCAGTCTGTGTGTGTCAGTGTGTGTGTGTCAGTTTGTGTGTGTTAGTATGTGTGTGTGTCAGTCTGTGTGTAAGTCAGTGTGTGTGCCAGTGTGTGTTTATGTCAGTGTGTGTCTCTGTGTGTGTTTGTGTATGTGTGTCAGTGTGTGTGTGTCAGCATGTGTTTGTCAGTGTGTGTGTGTGTCAGTGTGTGTGTTTCTTTCTGTGTGTGTGTCAGTGTGTGTGTGTCTGTGTGTGTGTCAGTGTGTGTGTGTATGCGTGTCAGTGCGTGTCAGTGTGTGTGTGTGTGTGTGTGTGTGTCGGTTTGTGTGTGTGTGTCAGTGTGTGTGTGTCAGTGTGTGTGTGTCTGTGTGTGGCTGTGTGTATGTGTGTGGCTGTGTGTGTGTGTCAGTGTGTGTGTGTGTCAGTGCGTGTGTGTCAGTGTGTGTGTGTGTCAGTGTGTATCTGTTTGTGTGCCAGTGTGCGTGTGTGTGTCAGTGTGAGTGTGTCAGTGTGTGTATGTGTGTGTGTCAGTCTGTGTGTGTCAGTCTGTGTGTGTCAGTTGGTGTGTGTCTTTGTGTGTGTGTGTCAGTGTGTGTGCGCGTGCGTGTCAGTGTGTGTGTGGGTGTCAGTGTGTGTCTGAGTGCCAGTGTGTGTGTGTCAGTGTGTGTGTGTGTATGTGTTAGTGTGTGTGTGTGTGTCAATGTGTGTCTGTGTGTGTGTGTCTGTGTGTGTGTATCAGTGTGTGTATCAGTGTGTGTGCCAGTGTGTGTGTCAGTGTGTCAGTCTGAGTGTGTGTGTCAGTGAGTGTGTGTGTTTGAGTGCGTGTGTGTCTGTGTGTGTGTGTCAGCGTGTGTGTGTCAGTGTGTGTGTATCAGTGTACGTGTGTCAGTGTGTGTGTGTCAGTGTGTGCATGTCAGTGGGTGCGTGTCAGTGTGTGTGAGTCAGTGTGTGTGTGTGTGTGTCAGTGTGCGTATGTGTCAGTGTGTGTGTGTATGTGTAGGTGTCAGTGTGTGTGTGTGTGTGTGTGTCAGTGTGTGTGTGCGCCTGTGTGTGTGTGAGTCTGTGTGTGTGTGTGTGTTTCAGTTTGTGTGTGTGTCAGCGTGTGTGTGTGTCAGTGTGTGTGTGTTAGTATGTGTGTGTGTGTCAGTGTGTGTGTAAGTCAGTGTGTGTGTGTTAGTATGTGTGTGTGTGTCAGTGTGTGTGTAAGTCAGTGTGTGTGCCAGTGTGTGTTTGTGTCAGTGAGTGGCTGTGTGTGTGTGTGTGGCTGTGTGTGTGTGTCAGTGTGTGTGTCAGTGTGTGTGTGTGTGAGCGTGTGTGTGTGTCAGTGTGTGTCAGTGTGTGTGTCTGTGGGTGTGTGTCAGTGTGTGTGTGTCAGTGTGTGTGTGTTAGTATGTGTGTGTGTGTAAGTCAGTGTGTGTGCCAGTGTGTGATTGTGTCAGTGTGTGTCAGTGTGTGTGTCTGTATGTGTATGTCAGTGTGTGTCAGTGTGTGTGTGTCTGTGTGTGTCAGTGTGTGTGTGTGTCAGAGTGTGTGTGTGTCAGTGTGTGTGTCAGTGTTTGTGTGTGACAGTGTGTGTGGGTGTGTCAGTGTGTGTGACAGTGTGTGTGTGTGTCAGTGTGCGTATGTGTCAGTGTGTGTGTGTATGTGTAGGTGTCAGTGTGTGTGTGTGCCAGTGTGTGCGTGTGTGTCAGAGTGTGTCAGTGTGTGTGTGTGTCAGCATGTGTTTGTCAGCGTGTGTGTGTGTCAGTGTGTGTGTTTCTTTATGTGTGTGTGTCAGTGTGTGTGTGTCAGTGTGTGTGTGTCAGTGTGTGTGTGTGTGTCAGTGTGCGTGTGTGTCAGTTTGTGTGTGTGTGTGTGTGTGTTTCAGTGTGTGTGTGTCAGTGTGTGAGACAGTTTGTGTTTGTGTCAGTGTGTGTCTCTGTGTGTGTTTGTGTGTGTGTGTCAGTGTGTGTGTGTGTCAGCATGTGTTTGTCAGCGTGTGTGTGTGTCAGTGTGTGTGTTTCTTTCTGTGTGTGTGTCAGTGTGTGTGTGTCTGTGTGTGTCAGTGTGTGTGTGTGTGTGTGTGTGTGTGTGCGTGTCAGTGTGTGTGTGTGCGTGTGTGTGTCAGTGTGTGTGTGTCTGTGTGTGGCAGTGTGTGTGTGTCAGTGTGTGTGTCAGTGTGTGTGTGTGTGTGTCAGTGTGTGTGTGTCAGTGTGTGTGTGTGTCAGTGTGTGTGTGTGTGTGTGTCAGTGTGCGTGTGTGTGTCAGTGTGTGTGTGTCAGTGTGTGTATGTGTGTGTGTCAGTGTGTGTGTGTCAGCCTGTGTGTGTCAGTGAGTGTCAGTTTGTGTGTGTGTCTTTGTGTGTGTGTGCCAGTGTGTGTGCGCGTGCGTGTCAGTGTGTGTCAGTGTGTGTGTCAGTGTGTGTGTGTCAGTGTGTGTTTGTGTCAGTGTGTGTCTGTGTGTGTGTTTGTCAGTGTGTGTCAGTGTGTGTGTCAGTGTGTGTGTGCCTGTGTGTGTATGTCAGTGTGTGTGTCAGTGTGTGTGTGTCAGTTTGTGTGTGTTAGTGTGTGTGTGTCAGTGTGTGTGTAAGTCAGTGTGTGTGCCAGTGTGTGTTTGTGTCAGTGTGTGTCTCTGTGCGTGTTTGTGTATGTGTGTCAGTGTGTGTGTGTGTCAGCATGTGTTTGTCTGCGTGTGTGTGTGTCAGTGTGTGTGTTTCTTTCTGTGTGTGTGTCAGTGTGTGTGTGTCTGTGTGTGTGTCAGTGTGTGTGTGTATGCGTGTCAGTGTGTGTGTGTGTGCGTTTGTGTGTCAGTTTGTGTGTGTGTGTCAGTGTGTGTGTGTCAGTGTGTGTGTGGCTGTGTGTGTGTGTGTCAGTGTGTGTGTCAGTGTGTGTGTGTATGTGTCAGTGTGTGTGTGTCAGTGTGTGTGTGTGTCAGTGTGTATCTGTGTGTGTGTTAGTGTGCGTGTGTGTGTCAGTGTGTGTGTGTGTATGTGTGTGTGTCAGTCTGTGTGTGTCAGTTTGTGTGTGTGTCTTTGTGTGTGTGTCAGTGTGTGTGCGCGTGGGTGTCAGTGTGTGTGTCAGTGTGTGTGTGTCAGTGTGTGTGTGCCAGTGTGTGTTTGTGTCAGTGTGTGTCTGTGTGTGTGTGTGTCAGTGTGTGTGTGCCTGTGTGTGTATGTAAGTGTGTGTCAGTGTGTGTGTCAGTGTGCGTGTGTGTCAGTGTGTGTGTCAGTCTGTGTGTGTCAGTGTGTGTGTGTCAGTTTGTGTGTGTCAGTGTCTGTGTGTGTCTTTGTGTGTGTGTGTCAGTGTGCATGTGTGTGTCAGTGTGTGTGTGTATGTGTCAGTGTGTGTGTGTGTCAGTGTGTGTCTGTGTGTGTGCGTCAGTGTGTGTGTGTCAGTGTGTGTCTGTGTGTGTGCGCGCCTGTGTGTGTGCGTCAGTGTGTGTCTTTGTGTGTGTGTGTGTGTATGTGTTAGTGTGTGTGACAGTGTGTGCGCGACAATGTGTGTCTGTGTGTGTGTGTGTGTGTATCAGTGTGTGTATCAGTGTGTGTGTGTCAGTGTGTCAGTCTGTGTGTGTGTCAGTGTGTGTGTGTCAGTGTGTGTCTGTATGTCAGTGTGTGTGTGTCAATGTGTGTGCGTATGTGTTAGTGTGTGTGTGTCAGTGTGTGTGTGTGTCAATGTGTGTCTCTGCATGTCTGTGTGTGTCAGAGTGTATGTGTCAATGTGTGTCTGTGTGTGTGTGTATCAGTGTGTGTGTGTCACTGTGTGTGTGTGTCAGCATGTGTTTGTCAGCGTGTGTGTGTGTCAGTGTGTGTGTTTCTTTATGTGTGTGTGTCAGTGTGTGTGTGTCAGTGTGTGTGTGTGTGCGTGTCAGTGTGTGTGTGTGTGCGTGTGTGTGTCAGTTTGTGTGTGTGTGTGTGTGTGTGTGTTTCAGTGTGTGTGTGTCAGTGTGTGACACAGTTTGCGTTTGTGTCAGTGTGTGTCTCTGTGTGTGTTTGTGTGTGTGTGTCAGTGTGTGTGTGTGTCAGCATGTGTTTGTCAGCGTGTGTGTGTGTCAGTGTGTGTGTTTCTTTCCGTGTGTGTGTCAG
Organism: Scyliorhinus torazame; assembly: GCF_047496885.1. Taxonomy (NCBI): domain Eukaryota; kingdom Metazoa; phylum Chordata; class Chondrichthyes; order Carcharhiniformes; family Scyliorhinidae; genus Scyliorhinus; species Scyliorhinus torazame. The sequence goes on from NC_092728.1 coordinate 5,912,179, forward strand.
TGTGTGTGTGTCTGTGTGTGTGTCAGTGTGTGTGTGCGTGTGTGTCAGTGTGTGTGTGTGCGTGTGTGTGTCAGTTTGTGTGTGTGTGTCAATGTGTGTGTGTCAGTGTGTGTGTGTCTGTGTGTGGCTGTGTGTGTGTGTCAGTGTGTGTGTCAGTGTGCGTGTGTGTGTCAGTGTGTGTGTGTCAGTGCGTGTATGTGTGTGTGTGTGTCAGCCTGTGTGTGTCAGTGTGTGTGCGCGTGCGTGTCAGTGTGTGTGTCAGTGTGTGTGTGTCAGTGTGTGTTTGTGTCAGCGTGTGTCTGTGTGTGTGTTTGTCAGTGTGTGTCAGTGGGTGTGTCAGTGTGTGTGTGCCTGTGTGTGTATGTCAGTGTGTGTCAGTGTGTGTGTCAGTGTGTGTGTGGGTGTCAGTGTGTGTCTGAGTGTCAGTGTGTGTGTGTCAGTGTGTGTGTGTGTATGTGTTAGTGTGTGTGTGTGTGTCAATGTGTGTCTGTGTGTGTGTGTCTGTGTGTGTGTATCAGTGTGTGTATCAGTGTGTGTGCCAGTGTGTGTGTCAGTGTGTCAGTCTGAGTGTGTGTGTCAGTGAGTGTGTGTGTTTGAGTGCGTGTGTGTCTGTGTGTGTGTGTCAGTGTGTGTGTGTCAGTGTGTGTGTATCAGTGTACGTGTGTCAGTGTGTGTGTGTCAGTGTGTGCATGTCAGTGGGTGCGTGTCAGTGTGTGTGAGTCAGTGTGTGTGTGTGTGTGTCAGTGTGCGTATGTGTCAGTGTGTGTGTGTATGTGTAGGTGTCAGTGTGTGTGTGTGTGTGTGTCAGTGTGTGTGTGCGCCTGTGTGTGTGTGAGTCTGTGTGTGTGTGTGTTTCAGTTTGTGTGTGTGTGTCAGCGTGTGTGTGTGTCAGTGTGTGTGTGTGTCTGTGTGTGTGTGTCAGTTTGTGTGTCAGTGTGTGTGTGTCAGTGTGTGTGTGTTAGTATGTGTGTGTGTCAGTGTGTGTGTAAGTCAGTGTGTGTGTGTTAGTATGTGTGTGTGTGTCAGTGTGTGTGTAAGTCAGTGTGTGTGCCAGTGTGTGTTTGTGTCAGTGAGTGGCTGTGTGTGTGTGTGTGGCTGTGTGTGTGTGTCAGTGTGTGTGTCAGTGTGTGTGTGTGTGTGAGCGTGTGTGTGTGTCAGTGTGTGTCAGTGTGTGTGTGTGTGTCTGTGGGTGTGTGTCAGTGTGTGTGTCAGTGTGTGTGTCAGTGTGTGTGTGTTAGTATGTGTGTGTGTGTAAGTCAGTGTGTGTGCCAGTGTGTGTTTGTGTCAGTGAGTGGCTGTGTGTGTGTTTGTCAGTGTGTGTCAGTGTGTGTGTCTGTATGTGTATGTCAGTGTGTGTCAGTGTGTGTGTGTCTGTGTGTGTCAGTGTGTGTGTGTGTCAGTCTGAGTGTGTGTGTCAGTGTGTGTGTGTGTCAGTGTGTGTGACTGTGTGTGTGTGTCAGTGTGTGTGGGTGTGTCAGAGTGTGTGTCTGTGTGTGTGTGTGTCAGCGTGTGCGTTTGTCAGTGTGTGTATGTGTGTGTATCAGTGTGTGTGTCAGTGTGTGTGTGTGTCAGTGTGTGTGTCAGTGTTTGTGTGTGACAGTGTGTGTGGGTGTGTCAGTGTGTGTGACAGTGTGTGTGTGTGTCAGTGTGCGTATGTGTCAGTGTGTGTGTGTATGTGTAGGTGTCAGTGTGTGTGTGTGCCAGTGTGTGCGTGTGTGTCAGAGTGTGTCAGTGTATGTGTGTGTCAGTGTGTGTGTGTGTCAGCATGTGTTTGTCAGCGTGTGTGTGTGTCAGTGTGTGTGTTTCTTTATGTGTGTGTGTCAGTGTGTGTGTGTCAGTGTGTGTGTGTCAGTGTGTGTGTGTGTCAGTGTGCGTGTGTGTCAGTTTGTGTGTGTGTGTGTGTGTGTGTTTCAGTGTGTGTGTGTCAGTGTGTGAGACAGTTTGTGTTTGTGTCAGTGTGTGTCTCTGTGTGTGTTTGTGTGTGTGTGTCAGTGTGTGTGTGTGTCAGCATGTGTTTGTCAGCGTGTGTGTGTGTCAGTGTGTGTGTTTCTTTCTGTGTGTGTGTCAGTGTGTGTGTGTCTGTGTGTGTGTCAGTGTGTGTGTGTGTGTGTGTGCGTGTCAGTGTGTGTGTGTGCGTGTGTGTGTCAGTGTGTGTGTGTCTGTGTGTGGCTGTGTGTGTGTGTCAGTGTGTGTGTCAGTGTGTGTGTGTGTGTGTGTCAGTGTGTGTGTGTCAGTGTGTGTGTGTGTCAGTGTGTGTCTGTGTGTGTGTCAGTGTGTGTGTCAGTGTGTGTGCGTGTCAGTGTGTGTGTGTGTCAGTCTGTGTGTGTCAGTGTGTGTGTGTCAGTTTGTGTGTGTTAGTATGTGTGTGTGTCAGTCTGTGTGTAAGTCAGTGTGTGTGCCAGTGTATGTTTATGTCAGTGTGTGTGTGTCAGCATGTGTTTGTCAGCGTGTGTGTGTGTCAGTGTGTGTGTTTCTTTCTGTGTGTGTGTCAGTGTGTGTGTGTCTGTGTGTGTGTCAGTGTGTGTGTGTATGCGTGTCAGTGCGTGTCAGTGTGTGTGTGTGTGCGTGTGTGTGTCGGTTTGTGTGTGTGTGTCAGTGTGTGTGTGTCAGTGTGTGTGTGTCTGTGTGTGGCTGTGTGTATGTGTGTGGCTGTGTATGTGTGTCAGTGTGTGTGTCAGTGTGTGTGTGTGTCAGTGCGTGTGTGTCAGTGTGTGTGTGTGTCAGTGTCTATCTGTGTGTGTGCCAGTGTGCGTGTGTGTGTCAGTGTGAGTGTGTCAGTGTGTGTATGTGTGTGTGTCAGTCTGTGTGTGTCAGTCTGTGTGTGTCAGTTGGTGTGTGTCTTTGTGTGTGTGTGTCAGTGTGTGTGCGCGTGCGTGTCAGTGTGTGTGTGGGTGTCAGTGTGTGTCTGAGTGTCAGTGTGTGTGTGTCAGTGTGTGTGTGTGTATGTGTTAGTGTGTGTGTGTGTGTCAATGTGTGTCTGTGTGTGTGTGTCTGTGTGTGTGTATCAGTGTGTGTATCAGTGTGTGTGCCAGTGTGTGTGTCAGTGTGTCAGTCTGAGTGTGTGTGTCAGTGAGTGTGTGTGTTTGAGTGCGTGTGTGTCTGTGTGTGTGTGTCAGTGTGTGTGTGTCAGTGTGTGTGTATCAGTGTACGTGTGTCAGTGTGTGTGTGTCAGTGTGTGCATGTCAGTGGGTGCGTGTCAGTGTGTGTGAGTCAGTGTGTGTGTGTGTGTGTCAGTGTGCGTATGTGTCAGTGTGTGTGTGTATGTGTAGGTGTCAGTGTGTGTGTGTGTGTGTCAGTGTGTGTGTGTCAGTCTGTGTGTGTCAGTTGGTGTGTGTCTGTGTGTGTGTGTCAGTGTGTGTGCGCGTGCGTGTCAGTGTGTGTGTGGGTGTCAGTGTGTGTCTGAGTGTCAGTGTGTGTGTGTCAGTGTGTGTGTGTGTATGTGTTAGTGTGTGTGTGTGTGTCAATGTGTGTCTGTGTGTGTGTGTCTGTGTGTGTGTATCAGTGTGTGTATCAGTGTGTGTGCCAATGTGTGTGTCAGTGTGTCAGTCTGAGTGTGTGTGTCAGTGAGTGTGTGTGTTTGAGTGCGTGTGTGTCTGTGTGTGTGTGTCAGTGTGTGTGTGTCAGTGTGTGTGTATCAGTGTACGTGTGTCAGTGTGTGTGTGTCAGTGTGTGTGCGTGTCAGTGTGTGTGTGTGTCAGTCTGTGTGTGTCAGTGTGTGTGTGTCAGTTTGTGTGTGTTAGTATGTGTGTGTGTCAGTCTGTGTGTAAGTCAGTGTGTGTGCCAGTGTGTGTTTATGTCAGTGTGTGTCTCTGTGTGTGTTTGTGTATGTGTGTCAGTGTGTGTGTGTCAGCATGTGTTTGTCAGCGTGTGTGTGTGTCAGTGTGTGTGTTTCTTTCTGTGTGTGTGTCAGTGTGTGTGTGTCTGTGTGTGTGTCAGTGTGTGTGTGTATGCGTGTCAGTGCGTGTCAGTGTGTGTGTGTGTGCGTGTGTGTGTCGGTTTGTGTGTGTGTGTCAGTGTGTGTGTGTCAGTGTGTGTCTGTGTGTATGTGTGTGGCTGTGTGTGTGTGTCAGTGTGTGTGTCAGTGTGTGTGTGTGTCAGTGCGTGTGTGTCAGTGTGTGTGTGTGTCAGTGTGTATCTGTGTGTGTGCCAGTGTGCGTGTGTGTGTCAGTGTGAGTGTGTCAGTGTGTGTATGTGTGTGTGTCAGTCTGTGTGTGTCAGTCTGTGTGTGTCAGTTGGTGTGTGTCTTTGTGTGTGTGTGTCAGTGTGTGTGCGCGTGCGTGTCAGTGTGTGTGTGGGTGTCAGTGTGTGTCTGAGTGTCAGTGTGTGTGTGTCAGTGTGTGTGTGTGTATGTGTTAGTGTGTGTGTGTGTGTCAATGTGTGTCTGTGTGTGTGTGTCTGTGTGTGTGTATCAGTGTGTGTATCAGTGTGTGTGCCAGTGTGTGTGTCAGTGTGTCAGTCTGAGTGTGTGTGTCAGTGAGTGTGTGTGTTTGAGTGCGTGTGTGTCTGTGTGTGTGTGTCAGTGTGTGTGTGTCAGTGTGTGTGTATCAGTGTACGTGTGTCAGTGTGTGTGTGTCAGTGTGTGCATGTCAGTGGGTGCGTGTCAGTGTGTGTGAGTCAGTGTGTGTGTGTGTCAGTGTGCGTATGTGTCAGTGTGTGTGTGTATGTGTAGGTGTCAGTGTGTGTGTGTGTGTGTGTCAGTGTGTGTGTGCCTGTGTGTGTGTGAGTCTGTGTGTGTGTGTGTTTCAGTTTGTGTGTGTGTGTCAGCGTGTGTGTGTGTCAGTGTGTGTGTGTGTGTGTCAGTGTGTGTGTGTGTCTGTGTGTGTGTGTCAGTTTGTGTGTCAGTGTGTGTGTGTCAGTGTGTGTGTGTTAGTATGTGTGTGTGTGTCAGTGTGTGTGTAAGTCAGTGTGTGTGTGTTAGTATGTGTGTGTGTGTCAGTGTGTGTGTAAGTCAGTGTGTGTGCCAGTGTGTGTTTGTGTCAGTGAGTGGCTGTGTGTGTGTGTGTGGCTGTGTGTGTGTGTCAGTGTGTGTGTCAGTGTGTGTGTGTGTGTGAGCGTGTGTGTGTGTCAGTGTGTGTCAGTGTGTGTGTGTGTGTCTGTGGGTGTGTGTCAGTGTGTGTGTCAGTGTGTGTGTGTCAGTGTGTGTGTGTTAGTATGTGTGTGTGTGTAAGTCAGTGTGTGTGCCAGTGTGTGTTTGTGTCAGTGAGTGGCTGTGTGTGTGTTTGTCAGTGTGTGTCAGTGTGTGTGTCTGTATGTGTATGTCAGTGTGTGTCAGTGTGTGTGTGTCTGTGTGTGTCAGTGTGTGTGTGTGTCAGTCTGAGTGTGTGTGTCAGTGTGTGTGTGTGTCAGTGTGTGTGTCTGTGTGTGTGTGTCAGTGTGTGTGGGTGTGTCAGAGTGTGTGTCTGTGTGTGTGTGTGTCAGCGTGTGCGTTTGTCAGTGTGTGTATGTGTGTGTATCAGTGTGTGTGTCAGTGTGTGTGTGTGTCAGTGTGTGTGTCAGTGTTTGTGTGTGACAGTGTGTGTGGGTGTGTCAGTGTGTGTGACAGTGTGTGTGTGTGTCAGTGTGCGTATGTGTCAGTGTGTGTGTGTATGTGTAGGTGTCAGTGTGTGTGTGTGTGCCAGTGTGTGCGTGTGTGTCAGAGTGTGTCAGTGCATGTGTGTGTCAGTGTGTGTGTGTGTCAGCATGTGTTTGTCAGCGTGTGTGTGTGTCAGTGTGTGTGTTTCTTTATGTGTGTGTGTCAGTGTGTGTGTGTCAGTGTGTGTGTGTCAGTGTGTGTGTGTGTGTGTGCGTGTCAGTGTGCGTGTGTGTCAGTTTGTGTGTGTGTGTGTGTGTTTCAGTGTGTGTGTGTCAGTGTGTGAGACAGTTTGTGTTTGTGTCAGTGTGTGTCTCTGTGTGTGTTTGTGTGTGTGTGTCAGTGTGTGTGTGTGTCAGCATGTGTTTGTCAGCGTGTGTGTGTGTCAGTGTGTGTGTTTCTTTCTGTGTGTGTGTCAGTGTGTGTGTGTCTGTGTGTGTGTCAGTGTGTGTGTGTGTGTGTGTGCGTGTCAGTGTGTGTGTGTGCGTGTGTGTGTCAGTGTGTGTGTGTCTGTGTGTGGCTGTGTGTGTGTGTCAGTGTGTGTGTCAGTGTGTGTGTGTGTGTGTGTGTCAGTGTGTGTGTGTCAGTGTGTGTGTGTGTCAGTGTGTGTCTGTGTGTGTGTCAGTGTGCGTGTGTGTGTCAGTGTGTGTGTCAGTGTGTGTATGTGTGTGTGTCAGTGTGTGTGTGTCAGCCTGTGTGTGTCAGTGTGTGTCAGTTTGTGTGTGTGTCTTTGTGTGTGTGTGCCAGTGTGTGTGCACGTGCGTGTCAGTGTGTGTCAGTGTGTGTGTCAGTGTGTGTTTGTGTCAGTGTGTGTCTGTGTGTGTGTTTGTCAGTGTGTGTCAGTGTGTGTGTCAGTGTGTGTGTGCCTGTGTGTGTATGTCAGTGTGTGTCAGTGTGTGTGTCAGTGTGTGTGTGTCAGTTTGTGTGTGTTAGTATGTGTGTGTGTGTCAGTGTGTGTGTAAGTCAGTGTGTGTGCCAGTGTGTGTTTGTGTCAGTGTGTGTCTCTGTGTGTGTTTGTGTATGTGTGTCAGTGTGTGTGTGTGTCAGCATGTGTTTGTCTGCGTGTGTGTGTGTCAGTGTGTGTGTTTCTTTCTGTGTGTGTGTCAGTGTGTGTGTGTCTGTGTGTGTGTCAGTGTGTGTGTGTATGCGTGTCAGTGTGTGTGTGTGTGCGTGTGTGTGTCAGTTTGTGTGTGTGTGTCAGTGTGTGTGTGTCAGTGTGTGTGTGTCTGTGCGTGGCTCTGTGTGTGTGTGTGGCTGTGTGTGTGTGTGTCAGTGTGTGTGTCAGTGTGTGTGTGTGTGTCAGTGTGTGTGTGTCAGTGTGTGTGTGTGTCTGTGTGTATCAGTGTGTGAGTCATTGTGTGTGTGCCTCAGTGTGTCTGTCTGAGTGTGTGTGTCAGTGTGTGTGTGTGTGTCTGTGTGTGTGTGTCAGTGTGTGTGTGTATGCGTGTCAGTGCATGTCAGTGTGTGTGTGTGTGCGTGTGTGTGTCAGTTTGTGTGTGTGTGTCCGTGTGTGTGAGTCTGTGTGTGGCTGTGTGTGTGTGTGTGGCTGTGTGTGTGTGTCAGTGTGTGTGTGTCAGTGTGTGTGTGTGTCAATGTTTATCTGTGTGTGTGTCAGTGTGCGTGTGTGTGTCTGTGTGTGTGTCAGTGTGTGTATGTGTGTATGTCAGTCTGTGTGTGTCAGTCTGTGTGTGTCAGTTTGTGTGTGTGTCTTTGTGTGTGTGTGTCAGTGTGTGTGTCAGTGTGTGTGTGTCAGTGTGTGTGTGCCAGTGTGTGTTTGTGTCAGTGTGTGTCTGTGTGTGTGTCAGTGTGTGTGTGCCTGTGTGTGTATGTCAGTGTGTGTCAGTGTGTGTGTGTGTCAGTCTGTGTGTGTCAGTGTGTGTGTGTCAGTTTGTGTGTGTCAGTGTCTGTGTGTGTCTTTGTGTGTGTGTGTCAGTGTACATGTGTGTCTCAGTGTGTGTGTGTCAGTGTGTGTATGTGTCAGTGTGTGTGTGTGTCAGTGTGTGTCTGTGTGTGTGTGCGTCAGTGTGTGTGTGTCAGTGTGTGTCTGTGTGTGTGTGCGCCTGTGTGTGTGTGTGCGTCAGTGTGTGTCTTTGTGTGTGTGTATGTGTGTGTGTATGTGTCAGTGTGTGTGTGTCTGTGTGTGTGTGTGTGTCAGTGTGTGTTTGTGTCAGTGTGTCTCTTTGTGTGTGTGTTAGTGTATGAGTGTGTCAGTGTGTGTGTGTGTCAGTGTGTGTGTCAGTGTGTGTGTGTCAGTGTGTTTGTGTCTGAGTGTGTGTGTCAGTGTGTGTGTGTTAGTATGTGTGTGTGTGTGTCAATGTGTGTCAGTGTGTGTGCCAGTGTGTGTTTGTGTCAGTGTGTGGCTGTGTGTGTGTGTGTGGCTGTGTGTGTGTGTCAGTGTGTGTGTCAGTGTGTGTGGGTGTGTCAGTGTGTGTGTGTCAGTGTGTCTGTCAGTGTGTGTGTGTGTCAGTGTGTATCTGTGTGTGTGTCAGTGTGTCAGTCTGTGTGTGTGTCAGTTTGTGTGTGTGTGTCAGTGTGTGTCTGTGTGTCAGTGTGTGTGTCAATGTGTGTGTGTATGTGTTAGTGTGTGTGTGTCCGTGTGTGTGTGTGTCAATGTGTGTCTCTGCATGTGTGTGTGTGTCAGAGTGTGTGTGTCAATGTGTGTCTGTGTGTGTGTGTATCAGTGTGTGTGTGTCAGTGTGTGTGTGTCAGTGTGTCAGTCTGTGTGTGTGTCTGTGTGTGTCAGTGTGTGTGGGTGTGTCAGTGTGTATCAGTGTGTGTGTGTGTGTCAGTGCGTGTGTTTGTCAGTGTGTGTATGTGTGTGTATCAATGTGTGTGTGTGTCAGTGTGTGTGTCAATGTGTGTGTGTCAGTGTGTGTGTGCCTCAGTGTGTCTGTCTGAGTGTGTGTGTCAGTGTGTGTGTGTGTGTCTGTGTGTGTGTGTGTCAGTGTGTCTTTGTGTCAGTGTGTGTCTTTGTGTGTGTGTTAGTGTATGAGTGTGTCGGTGTGTGTGTGCCAGTGTGTGTGTGTCAGTGTATGAGTGTGTCAGTATGTGTGTGTCAGTTGGTGTGTGGCAGTGTGTGTGTGTCAGTGTCAGTGTCTGTGTGTGTGTGTGTATGTGTGTGTGTGTGTCAGTGTGTGTGTCAGTGTGTGTGTGTCAGTGTGTTTGTGTCTGAGTGTGTGTGTCAGTGTGTGTGTGTTAGTATGTGTGTGTGTGTGTCAGTGTGTGTGTGTGTCAGTGTGTGTGCCAGTGTGTGTTTGTGTCAGTGTGTGGCTGTGTGTGTGTGTGTGTCAGTGTGTGTGTCTGTGTGTCTATGTCAGTGTGTGTGTCAGTGTGTGTGTGTCTGTGTGTGGCTGTGTGTGTGTGTGTGGCTGTGTGTGTCTGTCAGTGTGTGTGTCAGTGTGTGTGTGTGTCAGTGTGTGTGTCAGTGTGTGTGTGTGTGTCAGTGTGTGTGTGTCAGTGTGTGTGTGTGTCAGTGTGTATCTGTGTGTGTGTGTCAGTGTGCGTGTGTGTGTCAGTGTGTGTGTGTCAGTGTGTGTATGTGTGTGTGTCAGTCTGTGTGTGTCAGTCTGTGTGTGTCAGTTTGTGTGTGTGTCTTTGTGTGTGTGTGTCAGTGTGTGTGCGCGTGCGTGTCAGTGTGTGTGTGTGTCAGTGTGTGCGTGTCAGTGTGTGTTTGTGTCAGTGTGTGTGTCAATGTGTGTGTGTCTGTGTGTATCAGTGTGTGTGTCAGTGTGTGTGTGTCTCAGTGTGTCTGTCTGAGTGTGTGTGTCAGTGTGTGTGTGTGTGTCAGTGTGTGTTTGCGTCAGTGTGTGTCTTTGTGTGTGTGTTAGTGTATGAGTGTGTCAGTGTGTGTGTGCCAGTGTGTGTGTGTCAGTGTATGAGTGTGTCAGTATGTGTGTGTCAGTTGGTGTGTGTCAGTGTGTGTGTGTCAGTGTCTGTGTGTGTGTGTATCTGTGTGTGTGTGTGTCAGTGTGTGTGTCAGTGTTGTGTGTCAGTGTGTTTGTGTCTGAGTGTGTGTGTCAGTGTGTGTGTGTTAGTCCGTGTGTGTGTGTGTCAGTGTGTGTGTGTGTGTCAGTGTGTGTGCCAGTGTGTGTTTGTGTCAGTGTGTGGCTGTGTGTGTGTGTGTCAGTGTGTGTGTCTGTGTGTGTATGTCAGTGTGTGTGTCAGTGTGTGTGTGTCTGTGTGTGGCTGTGTGTGTGTGTGTGTCAGTGTGTGTGTCAGTGTGTGTGTCAGTGTGTGTGTGTGTCAGTGTGTATCTGTGTGTGTGTCAGTGTGCGTGTGTGTGTCAGTGTGTGTGTGTCAGTGTGTGTGTCAGACTGTGTGTGTCAGTCTGTGTGTGTCAGTTTGTGTGTGTGTCTTTGTGTGTGTGTGTCAGTGTGTGTGCGCGTGCGTGTCAGTGTGTGTGTGTGTCAGTGTGTGTGTGTCAGTGTGTGTTTTGTCAGTGTGTGTCTGTTTGTGCATGTCAGTGTGTGTCAGTGTGTGTGTCAGTGTCTGTGTGTGTCTTTGTGTGTGTGTGTCAGTGTGCATGTGTGTGTCAGTGTGTGTGTGTGTGCGTCAGTGTGTGTGTCAGTGTGTGTCTGTGTGTGCGCGCGCCTGTGTGTGTGTGTGAGTCAGTGTGTGTCTTTGTGTGTGTGTATGTGTGTGTGTATGTGTTAGTGTGTGTGACAGTGTGTGTGCATCAATGTGTGTCTGTGTGTGTCTGTGTGTGTGTATGTCAGTGTGTGTGTGTGTCAGTGTGTGTCTGTGTGTCAGTGTGTGTGTGTCAATGTGTGTGTATGTGTTAGCGTGTGTGTCAGTGTGTGTGTGTCAATGTGTGTCTCTGCATGTGTGTGTGTGTCAGAGTGTGTGTGTCAATGTGTGTCTGTGTGTGTGTGTATCAGTGTGTGTGTGTCAGTGTGTGTGTGTCAGTGTGTCAGTCTGTGTGTGTGAGTGTGTGTGTGTCTGTGTGTGTCAGTGTGTGTGGGTGTGTCAGTGTGTATCAGTGTGTGTGTGTGTGTCAGTGCGTGTGATTGTCAGTGTGTGTATGTGTGTGTATCAGTGTGTGTATCAGTGTGTGTGTGTGTGTGTCAGTGTGTGTGTGTGTCAGTGTGTGTGTGTCAGTGTGTTTGTGTCTGAGTGTGTGTGTCAGTGTGTGTGTGTTAGTATGTGTGTGTGTGTGTCAGTGTGTGTGTGTCAGTGTGTGTGCCAGTCTGTGTTTGTGTCAGTGTGTGGCTGTGTATGTGTGTCAGTGTGTGTCTGTGTGTGTATGTCAGTGTGTGTGTCAGTGTGTGTGTGTCTGTGTGTGGCTGTGTGTGTGTGTGTGGCTGTGTGTGTGTGTCAGTGTGTGTGTCAGTGTGTGTGTGTGTCAGTGTGTGTGTCAGTGTGTGTCAGTGTGTGTGTGTGTCAGTGTATGAGTGTGTCAGTATGTGTGTGTCAGTTGGTGTGTGTCAGTGTGTGTGTGTCAGTGTCTGTGTGTGTGTCTGTCAGTGTGTGTGTCAGTGTGTGTGTGTCAGTGTGTTTGTGTCTGAGTGTGTGTGTCAGTGTGTGTGTGTTAGTATGTGTGTGTGTGTGTCAGTGTGTGTGTGTCAGTGTGTGTGCCAGTCTGTGTTTGTGTCAGTGTGTGGCTGTGTATGTGTGTCAGTGTGTGTCTGTGTGTGTATGTCAGTGTGTGTGTCAGTGTGTGTGTGTCTGTGTGTGGCTGTGTGTGTGTGTGTGGCTGTGTGTGTGTGTCAGTGTGTGTGTCAGTGTGTGTGTGTGTCAGTGTGTGTGTCAGTGTGTGTCAGTGTGTGTGTGTGTCAGTGTGTATCTGTGCATGTGTCAGTGTGCGTGTGTGTGTCAGTGTCAGTGTGTGTATGTGTGTGTGTCTGTGTGTGTCAGTCTGTGTGTGTCAGTTTGTGTGTGTGTCTTTGTGTGTGTGTGTCAGTGTGTGTGCACGTGCGTATCAGTGTGTGTGTGTGTCAGTGTGTGTGTGTCAGTGTGTGTTTGTGTCAGTGTGTGTCTGTTTGTGTATGTCAGTGTGTGTCAGTGTGTGTGTCAGTGTGTGTGTGTGTCAGTCTGTGTGTGTCAGTGTGTGTGTGTCAGTGTCTGTGTGTGTCTTTGTGTGAGTGTGTCAGTGTGCATGTGTGTGTCAGTGTGTGTGTGTCAGTGTGTGTATGTGTCAGTGTGTGTGTGTGTCAGTGTGTGTCTGTGTGTGTGTGCGTCAGTGTGTGTGTGTCAGTGTGTGTCTGTGTGTGTGTGCGCCTGTGTGTGAGTCAGTGTGTGTCTTTGTGTGTGTATGTGTGTGTGTATGTGTTAGTGTGTGTGACAGTGTGTGTGCGTCAATGTGTGTCTGTGTGTGTCTGTGTGTGTGTGTGTATCAGTGTGTGTATCAGTGTGTGTGTGTCAGTGTGTCAGTCTGTGTGTGTGTCAGTTTGTGTGTGTGTGTGTGTCAGTGTGTGTCTGTGCGTCAGTGTGTGTGTGTCAATGTGTGTGTGTATGTGTGTCAGTGTGTGTGTGTCAATGTGTGTCTCTGCATGTGTGTGTGTGTCAGAGTGTGTGTGTCAATGTGTGTCTGTGTGTATCAGTGTGTGTGTGTCAGTGTGTGTGTGTCAGTGTGTCAGTCTGTGTGTGTGAGTGTGTGTGTGTCTGTGTGTCAGTGTGTGTGGGTGTGTCAGTGTGTATCAGTGTGTGTGTGTGTGTCAGTGCGTGTGATTGTCAGTGTGTGTATGTGTGTGTATCAGTGTGTGTATCAGTGTGTGTGTGTGTCAGTGTGTCAGTGTGTGTGTGTCAGTGTGTGTGTCAATGTGTGTGTGTCTGTGTGTATCAGTGTGTGTGTCAGTGTGTGTGTGCCTCAGTGTGTCTGTCTGAGTGTATGTGTCAGTGTGTGTGTGTGTCTGTGTGTGTGTGTGTGTCAGTGTGTGTTTGTGTCAGTGTGTGTCTGTGTGTGTGTTTGTCAGTGTGTGTCAGTGTGTGTGTGTGTGTCTGTGTGTGTATGTCAGTGTGTGTCTGTGTGTATGTGTCAGTTTGTGAGTGTGTCAGTGTCTGTGTGTGTGCCAGTGTGTGTCAGTGTTTGTGTGTCAGTGTGTGTATGTGTGTGTGTATGTGTGTGTGTCCGTGTGTGTGTCAGTCTGTGTGTGTGTGTGTCAGTGTGTGTGTCAGTGTGTGTGTCAGTGACTGTGTGTGTGTCAGTGTGTGTCTTTGTGTGTGTGTGTCAGTGTGTGTATGTGTGTGTGTCAGTGTGTGTGTGTGTCAGTGTGTGTGTGTCAGTGTACGAGTGTGTCAGTGTGTGTGTGCCAGTGTGTGTGTGTCAGTGTATGAGTGTGTCAGTGTGTGTGTGCCAGTGTGTGTGTGTCAGTGTACGAGTGTGTCAGTGTGTGTGTGCCAGTGTGTGTGTGTCAGTGTATGAGTGTGTCAGTATGTGTGTGTCAGTTGGTGTGTGTCAGTGTGTGTGTGTCAGTGTCTGTGTGTGTGTGTGTGTCTGTGTGTGTCAGTGTGTGTGTGTCAGTGTGTGTATGTGTGTGTCAGTGTGTGTGTGTGTCAGTGTGTGTGTGTCAGTGTACGAGTGTGTCAGTGTGTGTGTGCCAGTGTGTGTGTGTCAGTGTACGAGTGTGTCAGTGTGTGTGTGCCAGTGTGTGTGTGTCAGTGTATGAGTGTGTCAGTATGTGTGTGTCAGTTGGTGTGTGTCAGTGTGTGTGTGTCAGTGTCTGTGTGTGTGTGTGTGTCTGTGTGTGTCAGTGTGTGTGTGTCAGTGTGTTTGTGTCTGAGTGTGTGTGTCAGTGTGTGTGTTAGTATGTGTGTGTGTGTGTCAGTGTGTGTGTCTGTGTGTGTATGTCAGTGTGTGTGTGTCAGTGTGTGCGTCTGTGTGTGTGTGGGTGTGTCTGTGTGTGTGGGTGTCAGTGTGTGTGTGTCAGTGTGTGTGTCTGTCAGTGTGTGTGTGTGTCAGTGTGTGTCTGTCAGTGTGTGCGTGCGTCAGTGTGTGCGTGTGTCAGTGTGTGCGTGCGTCAGTGTGTGTGTGCGTCAGTGTGTGTGTGCGTCAGTGTGTGTGTGTCCTCAAAGCACCGTGTTCATGTCTCTCTCCCTGTCACTCCTCCTTCCCTCTCTCTTCCCCCACTCGCCTCCCCCTCTCTTATCTGCCTCTCTCTCGCTCTTTCCCCCTCCCTCCCCCGCTCTGTCCCTATCTGTCTCTCTTTCCCTGCCTCTTTCCCTCTCTCTCTGTCTCTTTCTCTTCCTCTCCCTTCCTTTACCTCCCACTCTCCTCCACTTCCCCTCCCTCCCTCTAGCTCTGTCTCTATCTCTCTCCCTGCTTCTTTCTCTCTCTCCCTCCCTCTATCCCTGTCTCTCTCTCTCTTTCTCTCCCCTCCTCCCCCTCTCCTCCCCCCTCTCCCACGTGCTCAGGGCACTGCTGTGCTGTGTCAGACAGCATTGAAATGGCTGCACTGTTATCAATCCGCTTCAGAGAGACGTTGAAGGCTGCCCGGGCAGAGATTTCACCGTCCACAACTGTTACTGAGATACCGCCAACCCCTCCCTATCCCTGTAACCTCCTCCAGCCCCAACAATCCTCCCTATCTCTGTAACCTCCTCCAGCCCCGACACCCCTCCCTATCTCTGTCACCCCTGCAGCCCCTACACCCCTCCCTATCTCTGTAACCTCCTCCAGCCCCTACAACCCTCCCTATCTCTGTAACCTCCTCCAGACCCGACACCCTCCCTATCTCTGTAACCTCCTCCAGCCCCTACACCCCTCCCTATCTCTGTAACCTCCTCCAGCCCCTACACCCCTCCCTATCTCTGTTACCTCCTCCAGCCCCTACACCCCTCCCTATCTCTGTAACCTGCTCCAGTCCCTACACTCCGCCCTATCTCTGTAACTTCCTCCAGCCCCCACACCCCTCCCTATCTCTGTAACTCCTCCAGCCCCTACACCCATCCCTATCTCAGTAACCTCCTCCAGCCCCTACACCCCTCCCTATGTCTGTAACCTCCTCCAGCCCCTACACCCTCCCTATCCCTGTAACCTCCTCCAGCCCTTACAACCCTCCCTATTTCTGTTACCTCCTCCAGCCCCCTGCACCCCTCCCTATCTCTGTAACCTCCTCCAGCCCCTACACCCCTCCCTATCTCTGTAACCCCCTAACCCTAACCCTACACTCCTCCCTATCTCTGTAACCCCCTAGCCCTAACACTACACCCCTCCCTATCTCTGTAACCCCCTAACTTTAACCCTACACCCTCCCTATCCCTGTAACCTCCTCCAGCCCTTACAACCCTCTCTATTTCTGTTACCTCCTCCAGCCCCTACACCCCCTCCCTATCTCTGTAACCTACTCCAGCCCCCTACACCCCCTCCCTGTCTCTGTAACCTCCTCCAGCCCCTACACCCCTCCCTATCTCTGTAACCTCCTCCAGCCCCTACACCCCTCCCTATCTCTGTAACCCCCTAACCCTACACCCCTCCCTATCTCTGTAACCCCCTAGCCCTAACACTACACCCCTCCCTATCTCTGTAACCCCCTAACTTTAACCCTACAACCCTCCCTATCTCTGTAACCTCCTCCAGCCTCTACACCCCTCCCTATCTCTGTAACCTCCCCTAGCCCCTACACTCCTTCCTATATCTGTAATCCCCTCCAGCCCCTACGTATCTCTGTAACCTGCTCCAGCCCCTACACTTCTCCCTATCTCTGTAACTTCCTCCAGCCCCCACACCCCTCCCTATCTCAGTAACCTCCTCCAGCCTCTACACCCCTCCCTATGACTGTAACCTCCTCCAGCCCCTACAACCCTCCCTATTTCTGTTACCTCCTCCAGCCCCTACACCCTCCCTATCCCTGTAACCTCCTCCAGCCCCTACAACTCTCCCTATTTCTGTTACCTCCTCCAGCCCCTACACCTATCCCTATCTCTGTAACCTCCTCCAGCCCCCTACACCCCCTCCCTTTCTCTGTAACCTCCTCCAGTCCCACACCCCTCCCTATCTCGGTAACCTCCTCCAGCCCCCACACCCCTCCCTATCTCTATCACCTCCTCCAGCCCCTACAACCCTCCCTATTTCTGTTACCTCCTCCAGCCCCCTGCACCCCTCCCTATCTCTGTAACCTCCTCCAGCCCCTACACCCCTCCCAATCTCTGTAACCTCCTCCAGTCTCTACACCCCTCCCTATCTCTGTAACCTCCTCCAGCCCCTACAACCCCTCCCTATCTCTGAAACCTCCTGCAGTCTCGACACCCCTCCCTATCTCTGTAACCTCCTCCAGTCTCTACAAACCTCCCTATCCCTGTAACCTCCTCCAGCCCCTACACCCCTCCCTATCTCTGTAACCTCCTCCAGCCCCTACACCCCTCCCTATCTCTGTAACCTCCTCCAGCCCCTACACCCCTCCCTATCTCTGTAACCTCCTCCAGTCTCTACACCCCTCCCTATCTCTGTAACCTCCTCCAGCCCCTACAACCCCTCCCTATCTCTGAAACCTCCTGCAGTCTCTACACCCCTCCCTATCTCTGTAACCTCCTCCAGTCTCTACAAACCTCCCTATCCCTGTAACCTCCTCCAGCCCCTACACCCCTCCCTATCTCTGTAACCTCCTCCAGCCCCTACACCCCCTCCCTGTCTCTGTAACCTCCTCCAGCCCCTACACCCCTCCCTATCTCTGTAACCCCCTAACCCTAACCCTACACCCCTCCCCATCTCTGTAACCCCCTAGCCCTAACACTACACCCCTCCCTATCTCTGTAACCCCCTAACTTTAACCCTACAACCCTCCCTATCTCTGTAACCTCCTCCAGCCTCTACACCCCTCCCTATCTCTGTCACCTCCCCTAGCCCCTACACTCCTCCCTATATCTGTAATCCCCTCCAGCCCCAACGTATCTCTGTAACCTCCTCCAGCCCCTACACCCCTCCCTATCTCTGTAACCCCCTAACCCTAACCCTACACCCCTCCCTATCTCTGTAACCCCCTAACTTTAACCCTACACCCTCCCTATCCCTGTAACCTCCACCAGCCCTTACAACCCTCTCTATTTCTGTTACCTCCTCCAGCCCCTACACCCCTCCCGATCTCTGTAACCTACTCCAGCCCCTACACCCCTCCCTATCTCTGTAACCTACTCCAGCCCCCTACACCCCCTCCCTGTCTCTGTAACCTCCTCCAGCCCCTACACCCCTCCCTATCTCTGTAACCTCCTCCAGCCCCTACACCCCCTCCCTGTCTCTGTAACCTCCTCCAGCCCCTACACCCCTCCCTATCTCTGTAACCCCCTAACCCTAACCCTACACCCCTCCCTATCTCTGTAACCCCCTAGCCCTAACACTACACCCCTCCCTATCTCTGTAACCCCCTAACTTTAACCCTACAACCCTCCATTTCTCTGTAACCTCCTCCAGCCTCTACACCCCTCCCTATCTCTGTCACCTCCCCTAGCCCCTACACTCCTCCCTATATCTGTAATCCCCTCCAGCCCCAACGTATCTCTGTAACCTCCTCCAGCCCCTACACCCCTCCCTATCTCTGTAACCCCCTAACCCTAACCCTACACCCCTCCCTATCTCTGTAACCCCCTAGCCCTAACACTACACCCCTCCCTGTCTCTGTAACCCCCTAGCCCTAACACTACACCCCTCCCTATCTCTGTAACCCCCTAACTTTAACCCTACAACCCTCCCTATCTCTGTAACCTCCTCCAGTCTCTACACCCCTCCCTATCTCGGTAACCTCCCCTAGCCCCTGCACTCCTTCCTATATCTGTAATCCCCTCCAGCCCCTACGTATCTCTGTAACCTGCTCCAGCCCCTACACTTCTCCCTATCTCTGTAACTTCCTCCAGCCCCCACACCCCTCCCTATCTCAGTAACCTCCTCCAGCCTCTACACCCCTCCCTATGACTGTAACCTCCTCCAGCCCCTACAACCCTCCCTATTTCTGTTACCTCCTCCAGCCCCCTACACCCCTCCCTATCCCTGTAAACTCCTCCAGCCCCTACAACTCTCCCTATTTCTGTTACCTCCTCCAGCCCCTACACCTATCCCTATTTCTGTAACCTCCTCCAGCCCCCTACACCCCCTCCCTATCTCTGTAACCTCCTCCAGTCCCACACACCTCCCTATCTCTGTAACCTCCTCCAGCCCCCACACCCCTCCCTATCTCTATCACCTCCTCCAGCCCCTACAACCCTCCCTATTTCTGTTACCTCCTCCAGCCCCCTGCACCCCTCCCTATCTATGTAACCTCCTCCAGCCCCTACACCCCTCCCTATCTCTGTAACCCCCTAACCCTAACCCTACACCCCTCCCTATCTCTGTAACCCCCTAGCCCTAACACTACACCCCTCCCTATCTCTGTAACCCCCTAACTTTAACCCTACACCCTCCCTATCCCTGTAACCTCCTCCAGCCCTTACAACTCTCTCTATTTCTGTTACCTCCTCCAGCCCCTACACCCCTCCCTATCTCTGTAACCTACTCCAGCCCCTACACCCCTCCCTATCTCTGTAACCTACTCCAGCCCCCTACACCCCCTCCCTGTCTCTGTAACCTCCTCCAGCCCCGACACCCCTCCCTATCTCTGTAACCTCCTCCAGCCCCTACACCCCCTCCCTGTCTCTGTAACCTCCTCCAGCCCCTACACCCCTCCCTATCTCTGTAACCCCCTAACCCTAACCCTACACCCCTCCCTATCTCTGTAACCCCCTAGCCCTAACACTACACCCCTCCCTATCTCTGTAACCCCCTAACTTTAACCCTACAACCCTCCCTATCTCTGTAACCTCCTCCAGCCTCTACACCCCTCCCTATCTCTGTAACCTACTCCAGCCCCCTACACCCCCTCCCTGTCTCTGTAACCTCCTCCAGCCCCTACACCCCTCCCTATCTCTGTAACCTCCTCCAGCCCCTACACCCCCTCCCTGTCTCTGTAACCTCCTCCAGCCCCTACACCCCTCCCTATCTCTGTAACCCCCTAACCCTAACCCTACACCCCTCCCTATCTCTGTAACCCCCTAGCCCTAACACTACACCCCTCCCTATCTCTGTAACCCCCTAACTTTAACCCTACAACCCTCCCTTTCTCTGTAACCTCCTCCAGCCTCTACACCCCTCCCTATCTCTGTCACCTCCCCTAGCCCCTACACTCCTCCCTATATCTGTAATCCCCTCCAGCCCCAACGTATCTCTGTAACCTCCTCCAGCCCCTACACCCCTCCCTATCTCTGTAACCCCCTAACCCTAACCCTACACCCCTCCCTATCTCTGTAACCCCCTAGCCCTAACACTACACCCCTCCCTGTCTCTGTAACCCCCTAGCCCTAACACTACACCCCTCCCTATCTCTGTAACCCCCTAACTTTAACCCTACAACCCTCCCTATCTCTGTAACCTCCTCCAGTCTCTACACCCCTCCCTATCTCGGTAACCTCCCCTAGCCCCTACACTCCTTCCTATATCTGTAATCCCCTCCAGCCCCTACGTATCTCTGTAACCTGCTCCAGCCCCTACACTTCTCCCTATCTCTGTAACTTCCTCCAGCCCCCACACCCCTCCCTATCTCAGTAACCTCCTCCAGCCTCTACACCCCTCCCTATGACTGTAACCTCCTCCAGCCCCTACAACCCTCCCTATTTCTGTTACCTCCTCCAGCCACTACACCCTCCCTATCCCTGTAAACTGCTCCAGCCCCTACAACTCTCCCTATTTCTGTTACCTCCTCCAGCCCCTACACCTATCCCTATTTCTGTAACCTCCTCCAGCCCCCTACACCCCCTCCCTATCTCTGTAACCTCCTCCAGTCCCACACACCTCCCTATCTCTGTAACCTCCTCCAGCCCCCACACCCCTCCCTATCTCTATCACCTCCTCCAGCCCCTACAACCCTCCCTATTTCTGTTACCTCCTCCAGCCCCCTGCACCCCTCCCTATCTATGTAACCTCCTCCAGCCCCTACACCCCTCCCTATCTCTGTAACCCCCTAACCCTAACCCTACACCCCTCCCTATCTCTGTAACCCCCTAGCCCTAACACTACACCCCTCCCTATCTCTGTAACCCCCTAACTTTAACCCTACACCCTCCCTATCCCTGTAACCTCCTCCAGCCCTTACAACTCTCTCTATTTCTGTTACCTCCTCCAGCCCCTACACCCCTCCCTATCTCTGTAACCTACTCCAGCCCCTACACCCCTCCCAATCTCTGTAACCTACTCCAGCCCCCTACACCCCCTCCCTGTCTCTGTAACCTCCTCCAGCCCCTACACCCCTCCCTATCTCTGTAACCTCCTTCAGCCCCTACACCCCCTCCCTGTCTCTGTAACCTCCTCCAGCCCCTACACCCCTCCCTATCTCTGTAACCCCTTAACCCTAACCCTACACCCCTCCCTATCTCTGTAACACCCTAGCCCTAACACTACACCCCTCCCTATCTCTGTAACCCCCTAACTTTAACCCTACAACCCTCCCTATCTCTGTAACCTCCTCCAGCCTCTACACCCCTCCCTATCTCTGTAACCTCCCCTAGCCCCTACACTCCTTCCTATATCTGTAATCCCCTCCAGCCCCTACGTATCTCTGTAACCTGCTCCAGCCCCTACACTTCTCCCTATCTTTGTAACTTCCTCCAGCCCCCACACCCCTCCCTATCTCAGTAACCTCCTCCAGCCTCTACACCCCTCCCTATGACTGTAACCTCCTCCAGCCCCTACAACCCTCCCTATTTCTGTTACCTCCTCCAGACCCTACACCCTCCCTATCTCTATCACCTCCTCCAGCCCCTACAAACCTCCCTATTTCTGTTACCTCCTCCAGCCCCCTGCACCCCTCCCTATCTCTGTAACCTGCTCCAGCCCCGACACCCCTCCCTATCTCTGTCACCCCTGCAGCCCCTACACCCCTCCCTATCTCTGTAACCTGCTCCAGCCCCTACAACCCCTCCCTATCTCTGAAACCTCCTGCAGTCTCTACACCCCTCCCTATCTCTGTAACCTCCTCCAGTCTCTACAAACCTCCCTATCCCTGTAACCTCCTCCAGCCCCTACACCCCTCCCTATCTCTGTAACCTCCTCCAGCCCCTACACCCCTCCCTATCTCTGTAACCTCCTCCAGCCTCTACACCCCTCCCTATCTCTGTCACCTCCCCTAGCCCCTACACTCCTTCCTATATCTGTAATCCCCTCCAACCCCAACGTATCTCTGTAACCTCCTCCAGCCCCTACACTCCGCCCTATCTCTGTAACTAACTCCAGCCCCCACACCCTTCCCTATCTCAGTAACCTCCTCCAGCCCCTACACCCCTCCCTATCTCTGTGACCCCTGCAGCCCCTACACCCCTCCCTATCTCTGTAACCTCCTCCAGCCCCTACAACCCCTCCCTATCTCTGAAACCTCCTGCAGTCTCTACACCCCTCCCTATCTCTGTAACCTCCTCCAGTCTCTACAAACCTCCCTATCCCTGTAACCTCCTCCAGCCCCTACACCCCTCCCTATCTCTGTAACCTCCTCCAGTCTCTACACCCCTCCCTATCTCTGTCACCTCCCCAAGTCCCTACACTCCTCCCTATATCTGTAATCCCCTCCAGCCCCAACGTATCTCTGTAAACTCCTCCAGCCCCTACACTCCGCCCTATCTCTGTAACTTCCTCCAGCCCCCACACCCCTCCCTATCTCAGTAACTCCTCCAGCCCCCACACCCCTCCCTATGTCTGTAACCTCCTCCAGCCCCTACACCCTCCCTATCCCTGTAACCTCCTCCAGCCCTTACAACCCTCCCTATTTCTGTTACCTCCTCCAGCCCCCTGCACCCCTCCCTATCTCTGTAACGTCCTCCAGCCCCTACACCCCTCCCTATCTCTGTAACCCCCTAACCCTAACCCTACACCCCTCCCTATCTCTGTAACCCCCTAGCCCTAACATTACACCCCTCCCTATCTCTGTAACCCCCTAACGTTAACCCTACACCCTCCCTATCCCTGTAACCTCCTCCAGCCCTTACAACCCTCCCTATCTCTGTAACCTCCTCCAGCCCCTACACTTCTCCCTATCTCTGTAACTTCCTCCATCCCCCACACGCCTCCCTATCTCAGTACCCTCCTCCAGCCTCTACACCCCTCCCTATGACTGTAACCTCCTCCAGCCCCTACAACCCTCCCTATTTCTGTTACCTCCTCCAGCCCCTACACCCTCCCTATCCCTGTAACCTCCTCCAGCCCCTACAACTCTCCCTATTTCTGTTACCTCCTCCAGCCCCTACACCTACCCCTATCTCTGTAACCTCCTCCAGCCCCCTACACCCCCTCCCTATCTCTGTAACCTCCTCCAGTCCCACACCCCTCCCTATCTCTGTAACCTCCTCCAGCCCCCACACCCCTCCCTATCTCTATCACCTCCTCCAGCCCCTACAACCCTCCCTATTTCTGTTACCTCCTCCAGCCCCCTGCACCCCTCCCTATCTCTGTAACCTCCTCCAGCCCCTACACCCCTCCCTATCTCTGTAACCTCCTCCAGTCTCTACACCCCTCCCTATCTCTGTAACCTCCTCCAGCCCCTACAACCCCTCCCTATCTCTGAAACCTCCTGCAGTCTCTACACCCCTCCCTATCTCTGTAACCTCCTCCAGTCTCTACAAGCCTCCCCATCCCTGTAACCTCCTCCAGCCCCTACACCCCTCCCTATCTCTGTAACCTCCTCCAGCCCCTACACCCCTCCCTATCTCTGTAACCTCCTCCAGCCTCTACACCCCTCCCTATCTCTGTCACCTCCCCTAGCCCCTACACTCCTTCCTATATCTGTAATCCCCTCCAGCCCCAACGTATCTCTGTAACCTCCTCCAGCCCCTACACTCCGCCCTATCTCTGTAACTTCCTCCAGCCCCCACACCCCTCCCTATCTTAGTAACCTCCTCCAGCCCCTACACCCCTCCCTATCTCTGTCACCCCTGCAGCCCCTACACCCCTCCCAATCTCTGTAACCTCTTCCAGCCCCTACAACTCCTTCCTATCTCTGTAACCTCCTCCAGCCCCTACACCCCCTCGCTGTCTCTGTAACCTCCTCCAGCCCCTACACCTCTCCCTATCTCTGTAACCCCCTAACCCTAACCCTACACCCCTCCCTATCTCTGTAACCCCCTAGCCCTAACACTACACCCCTCCCTATCTCTGTAACCCCCTAACTTTAACCCTACAACCCTCCCTATCTCTGTAACCTCCTCCAGCCTCTACACCCCTCCCTATCTCTGTAACCTCCCCTAGCCCCTACACTCCTTCCTATATCTGTAATCCCCTCCAGCCCCTACGTATCTCTGTAACCTGCTCCAGCCCCTACACTTCTCCCTATCTCTGTAACTTCCTCCAGCCCCCACACCCCTCCCTATCTCAGTAACCTCCTCCAGCCTCTACACCCCTCCCTATGACTGTAACCTCCTCCAGCCCCTACAACCCTCCCTATTTCTGTTACCTCCTCCAGCCCCTACACACTCCCTATCCCTGTAACCTTCTCCAGCCCCTACAACTCTCCCTATTTCTGTTACCTCCTCCAGCCCCTACACCTATCCCTATCTCTGTAACCTCCTCCAGCCCCCTACACCCCCTAGCTATCTCTGTAACCTCGTCCAGTCCCTACACCCCTCCCTATCTCTGTAACCTCCTCCAGCCCCCACACCCCTCCCTATCTCTATCACCTCCTCCAGCCCCTACAAACCTCCCTATTTCTGTTACCTCCTCCAGCCCCCTGCACCCCTCCCTATCTCTGTAACCTCCTCCAGCCCCGACACCCCTCCCTATCTCTGTCACCCCTGCAGCCCCTACACCCCTCCCTATCTCTGTAACCTCCTCCAGCCCCTACACCCCTCCCTATCTCTGTAACCTCCTCCAGTCTCTACACCCCTCCCTATCTCTGTAACCTGCTCCAGCCCCTACAACCCCTCCCTATCTCTGAAACCTCCTGCAGTCTCTACACCCCTCCCTATCTCTGTAACCTCCTCCAGTCTCTACAAACCTCCCTATCCCTGTAACCTCCTCCAGCCCCTACACCCCTCCCTATCTCTGTAACCTCCTCCAGCCCCTACACCCCTCCCTATCTCTGTAACCTCCTCCAGCCTCTACACCCCTCCCTATCTCTGTCACCTCCCCTAGCCCCTACACTCCTTCCTATATCTGTAATCCCCTCCAGCCCCAACGTATCTCTGTAACCTCCTCCAGCCCCTACACTCCGCCCTATCTCTGTAACTTCCTCCAGCCCCCACACCCTT
The DNA here is from genome assembly GCF_047496885.1 of Scyliorhinus torazame. Classification (NCBI taxonomy): domain Eukaryota; kingdom Metazoa; phylum Chordata; class Chondrichthyes; order Carcharhiniformes; family Scyliorhinidae; genus Scyliorhinus; species Scyliorhinus torazame. The sequence continues at coordinate 5,935,931 of NC_092728.1, forward strand.
CCCTATCTCAGTAACCTCCTCCAGCCCCTACACCCCTCCCTATCTCTGTGACCCCTGCAGCCCCTACACCCCTCCCTATCTCTGTAACCTCCTCCAGCCCCTACAACCCCTCCCTATCTCTGAAACCTCCTGCAGTCTCTACACCCCTCCCTATCTCTGTAACCTCCTCCAGTCTCTACAAACCTCCCTATCCCTGTAACCTCCTCCAGCCCCTACACCCCTCCCTATCTCTGTAACCTCCTCCAGCCTCTACACCCCTCCCTATCTCTGTCACCTCCCCTAGTCCCTACACTCCTCCCTATATCTGTAATCCCCTCCAGCCCCAACGTATCTCTGTAAACTCCTCCAGCCCCTACACTCCGCCCTATCTCTGTAACTTCCTCCAGCCCCCACACCCCTCCCTATCTCAGTAACCTCCTCCAGCCCCTACACCCCTCCCTATGTCTGTAACCTCCTCCAGCCCCTACACCCTCCCTATCCCTGTAACCTCCTCCAGCCCTTACAACCCTCCCTATTTCTGTTACCTCCTCCAGCCCCCTGCACCCCTCCCTATCTCTGTAACGTCCTCCAGCCCCTACACCCCCCCCTATCTCTGTAACCCCCTAGCCCTAACACTACACCCCTCCCTATCTCTGTAACCCCCTAGCCCTAACACTACACCCCTCCCTATCTCTGTAACCCCCTAACGTTAACCCTACACCCTCCCTATCCCTGTAACCTCCTCCAGCCCTTACAACCCTCCCTATTTCTGTTACCTCCTCCAGCCCCTACACCCCTCCCTATCTCTGTAACCTCCTCCAGCCCCTACACCCCTCCCTATCTCTGTAACCTCCTCCAGCCCCTACACCTCTCCCTATCTCTGTAACCCCCTAACCCTAACCCTACACCCCTCCCTATCTCTGTAACCCCCTAGCCCTAACACTACACCCCTCCCTATCTCTGTAACCCCCTAACTTTAACCCTACAACCCTCCCTATCTCTGTAACCTCCTCCAGCCTCTACACCCCTCCCTATCTCTGTAACCTTCCTTGGCCCTACACTCCTTCCTATATCTGTAATCCCCTCCAGCCCCTACGTATCTCTGTAACCTGCTCCAGCCCCTACACTTCTCCCTATCTCTGTAACTTCCTCCAGCCCCCACACCCCTCCCTATCTCAGTAACCTCCTCCAGCCTCTACACCCCTCCCTATGACTGTAACCTCCTACAGCCCCTACAACCCTCCCTATTTCTGTTACCTCCTCCAGCCCCTACACCCTCCCTATCCCTGTAACCTCCTCCAGCCCCTACAACTCTCCCTATTTCTGTTACCTCCTCCAGCCCCTACACCTATCCCTATCTCTGTAACCTCCTCCAGCCCCCTACACCCCCTCCCTATCTCTGTAACCTCGTCCAGTCCTACACCCCTCCCTATCTCTGTAACCTCCTCCAGCCCCCACACCCCTCCCTATCTCTATCACCTCCTCCAGCCCCTACAAACCTCCCTATTTCTGTAACCTCCTCCAGCCCCTACACCCCTCCCTATCTCTGTAACCTCCTCCAGTCTCTACACCCCTCCCTATCTCTGTAACCTGCTCCAGCCCCTACAACCCCTCCCTATCTCTGAAACCTCCTGCAGTCTCTACACCCCTCCCTATCTCTGTAACCTCCTCCAGTCTCTACAAACCTCCCTATCCCTGTAACCTCCTCCAGCCCCTACACCCCTCCCTATCTCTGTAACCTCCTCCAGCCCCTACACCCCTCCCTATCTCTGTAACCTCCTCCAGCCTCTACACCCCTCCCTATCTCTGTCACCTCCCCTAGCCCCTACACTCCTTCCTATATCTGTAATCCCCTCCAGCCCCAACGTATCTCTGTAACCTCCTCCAGCCCCTACACTCCGCCCTATCTCTGTAACTTCCTCCAGCCCCCACACCCTTCCCTATCTCAGTAACCTCCTCCAGCCCCTTCACCCCTCCCTATCTCTGTGACCCCTGCAGCCCCTACACCCCTCCCTATCTCTGTAACCTCCTCCAGCCCCTACAACCCCTCCCTATCTCTGAAACCTCCTGCAGTCTCTACACCCCTCCCTATCTCTGTAACCTCCTCCAGTCTCTACAAACCTCCCGATCCCTGTAACCTCCTCCAGCCCCTACACCCCTCCCTATCTCTGTAACCTCCTCCAGCCTCTACACCCCTCCCTATCTCTGTCACCTCCCCTAGTCCCTACACTCCTCCCTATATCTGTAATCCCCTCCAGCCCCAACGTATCTCTGTAAACTCCTCCAGCCCCTACACTCCGCCCTATCTCTGTAACTTCCTCCAGCCCCCACACCCCTCCCTATCTCAGTAACCTCCTCCAGCCCCTACACCCCTCCCTATGTCTGTAACCTCCTCCAGCCCCTACACCCTCCCTATCCCTGTAACCTCCTCCAGCCCTTACAACCCTCCCTATTTCTGTTACCTCCTCCAGCCCCCTGCACCCCTCCCTATCTCTGTAACGTCCTCCAGCCCCTACACCCCCCCCTATCTCTGTAACCCCCTAGCCCTAACACTACACCCCTCCCTATCTCTGTAACCCCCTAGCCCTAACACTACACCCCTCCCTATCTCTGTAACCCCCTAACGTTAACCCTACACCCTCCCTATCCCTGTAACCTCCTCCAGCCCTTACAACCCTCCCTATTTCTGTTACCTCCTCCAGCCCCTACACCCCTCCCTATCTCTGTAACCTCCTCCAGCCCCTACACCCCTCCCTATCTCTGTAACCTCCTCCAGCCCCTACACCCCCTCCCTGTCTCTGTAACCTCCTCCAGCCCCTACACCCCTCCCTATCTCTGTAACCTCCTCCAGCCCCTACACCCCTCCCTATCTCTGTAACCTCCTCCAGTCCCTACACCCCTCCCTATCTCTGTAACCTCCTCCAGTCCCTACACCCCTCCCTATCTCTGTAACCTCCTCCAGCCCCTACACCCCTCCCCATCTCTGTAACCTCCTCCAGCCCCTACACCCTCCCTATCTCTGTAACCTCCTCCAGCCCCTACAACCCTCCCTATCTCTGTAACTTCCTCCAGCCCCTACACCCTCCCTATCTCTGTAACCTCCTCCAGCCCCTGCACCCCTCCCTATCTCTGTAACCTCCTCCAGCTCCGATACCCCGCGCTCCGCCACATCTGGGCCTGGCGGATATTTGATCAGCTGGACGGACACTCCGCAGTGCCCCTCCTCTCAGGGACATTTCTCGCCCGCCCGCCTCTTACCCTTTTCATCGCCCACGTTCATGGCCCACTCGAAGGTGTTGCAGAAGCGGTCGATGGCGTCCACCACGCTCTGCGGGTCTCCCCGCCTGGCCGTGCCCAGCACGTGGCGCAGCACCCGCTCAGGTTGGGTGCTGCCCGTCAGTCGGTCCCACAGGTTGAGGACGATCGTCTCGTGCCACAGAATGCAGAACCACGCATTCCTATTGGCCAGCGCTGGGAGCAGCTTGAAGATGAGGAGGCAGCCAATGGCGGCAGTGGCTAGGGCACAGAGAAGGAGGGCCATCTGTAAAAATGGGCGAATCACAGAGTCACACGGGGCAGAAGAAGCCCTTCAGTCCATCAAGTCTGCACCTGACCCGCCCACCTCATACCATCTGTCACCTCTTGGCCAATAGCCTTGAAGGTTATAACGTGCCAATCCACCTACCCGGCACATCTTTTGGGATGTGGGGGTGAGACCCATGCAGACACGGGGCGAATGTGCAAACTCCACACGGACAGTGACCCAGAGCCGGGATCGAACCCGGGACCTCGGCCCCGTGAGGCAGCAGTGCTAACCCAGTGCGCCACCCCGCTGCCCTTTGTCCACTGAAAATTAGAGGATGCAGTGCAGAAATGCCCCTCAGCATCCAAAGATGTGCAGGTTAAGTGGGATTGCGGGCATCGGTCAGGTGAGTGGGACTAGGTAGGATCCTCTCTCGGAGGATCTCTTGGGGGGGGGTTGGTTGGTGCAGCCTCTACGGGCCGAATGGCCTCCTTATGCACTGTGGGGATTCTGTGGATTCCAGGAAGGGCAGTGGAGACCGAATCGGCGAGCTCGTTCGCGGCAGAATTCCATAGATCGCAGGACGCGGGTGACATCGGTGGACGGGAACGTGCCACAGCCAATCAAACGTGGCCGAGAATCAAACTCTGATCGCCATCAGTTGTGGTTGATCTGTGGTTACTGTTTGCCGCCGTGGAGCCTTGCGGGGTTACCGTTGCGGTCGTTTATTCGCCACATTATAGGAAGGATGTGATTGCACTGGAGGGGGTGCAGAGGAGATTCACCAGGATGGTGCCTCGGGTGGAACGTTTCAGTTATGAAGAGAGGTTGGATAGACTTGGGTTGTTTTCGCTGGAGCAGAGACGTCTGAGGGGCGACCTGATCGAGGTGGACAAGATTATGAGGGGCGTGGACAGGGTGGAGAGGGAGCAGCTGTTCCCCTCAGTTGAAGGGTCAGTTACGAGGGGGACACAAGTTCAAGGTGAGGGGTGGGAGGTTATGGGGGGATTTGAGGAAAAGTTTTTTTACCCAGAGGGTGGTGAGGGTCTGGAACGCACGGCCTGGGAGGGGGGTAGAGGCGGGTTGCCTCACGTCCGTTAATAAGTACCTGTATGACCCACATGTTTTGGTCATGTCCGGCACTGCAGGGGTTCTGGGTGGGGGTGGCAAAGGTGCTTTCGAAGGTGGTGGGGGTCCGGGTCGAGCCAGGCTGGGGGTTGGCTATATTCGGGGTTGCAGAAGAGCCGGGAGTGCAGGAGGCGAGAGAGGCTGATGTCTTGGCCTTTGCGTCCCTAGTAGCCCGGCGCAGTATATTGTTAATGTGGAAGGAAGCTAAACCCCCGGGCGTGGAGACCTGGATAAATGACATGGCAGGGTTTATAAAGTTAGAACGGGTAAAGTTCGCACTAAGGGGTTCGGCTCAAGGGTTCACCAGGCGGTGGCAACCGTTCACTGACTGTCTCGCAGAACGATAAGGGAACTGGGAAAGTAGCAGCAGCAACCCAGGGGGGAGGGCCGGGCGGGTCCTCAGGGGTGTTTTTGGATAAATATTTGTATTAGGCTAGGTATACTGGATTGTTTGATTTTATTTTTGGAGAGTTATTATTTTTGATAGGGCAGTTGCCATTTAGTTTATATATTATTTATTTATTTGTTAAAAACGGCCACTGTTATTTATACTGTTTTACTGTTGTAAAAAGGAAAACCTTTGTACTGTTTTGTTTGGCCAAAAAATTTGAATAAAATATATATTTTTTTAAAAATAAGTACCTGTACGGGCACTGGGTTAGCACTGCTGCCTCACGGCGCCGAGGTCCCAGGTTCGATCCCGGCCCTGGGTCACTGTCCGTGTGGAGTTTGCACGTTCTCCCCGTGTCTGCGTGGGTTTCCTCCCACAGTCCAAAGATGCAGGTTAGGTGGATTGGCCGTGATCAATTGCTCTTAGTGTCCAAAAAGTTAGGTGGGGTTACTGGGTTATGGGGATAGGGTGGAGGTGTGGGTTTAAGTCGGGTGCTCTTTCCAAGTCATGACTCGATGGGCCGAATGGCCTCCTTCTGCACTGTAAATTCTATTGAAAGTGGCCACTTTTGCAGACGACATAAAAGTTGGTGGAATTGCGGATAGAGATGAATACTGCAGGATATAGATTGGTTGGAGACTTGGGCGGAGAGATGGCAGATGGAGTTTAATCCGGACAAATGTGAGGTAATGCATTTTGGAAGGTCTACTGCAGGTAGGGAATATACAGTGAATGGTAGAACCCATGAGTATTGAAAGTCAGAGAGATCTAGGTGTACAGGTCCACAGGTCACTGAAAGGGGCAACACAGGTGAAGGTAGTCAAGAAGGCATACGGCATGCTTACCTTCATTGGCCGGGGCATTGAGTATAAAAATTGGCAAGTCATGTTGCAGCTGTATAGAACCTTAGTGATGCACCATCAATGACCACGAGACGAGATTGGTGAAACTATTGAGGCTTTATTGCACAAGATGATATGCCTCCTGCAGCTGGAACCAGAATGGGAGCAGCTCAGGAGAGCAGACACTTTTATACACCACCTGCTGGGAGGAGCCAGCAGGCTGGGATTTACCGTGTTACCTGTAGTACAGTGAAAGTACCTTAATACGGGTAGCGTGTTACCAGTGGTGTTTACCACATTCACCCCCTGTTTCAAAAAAAGTCCAGCGGGGGTGAAAACAATGTTACAGATTGAGTCTGTCGGGGGCTCTGACCCTCCGCCGCAATCGCCTCAGTCCTGGTGGTGATGTGGGCGCCAATGTGGTCACCTGTGACTCCGGGAGTGTGTTGTCCTCTCCTTCGTCACCCAGTAGTGGATCCGGGGGGAGCTGCTGGGGTGGGGGCTGCGATGAGGTTTGCTGGTGGGAGGGTGGGCGGCGCAGGGGCGAGGGGGGCAACCAGAGGGGGAGGGGATGGTACCAGGTCGGGCGTGGTGATGGTTGTGGGTGGGGACCCAGCGGGCGCCAGGTCCCGGAGGGAGACTGAGTCCTGGCGCCCGTCGGGGTGTGCTACGTAGGCGTACTGCAGGTTTGTATGGAGGAGGTGGACTTTCTCAACCAGGGGATCCGATTTATGAATCCTCACATGCTTCTGTAGAAGGACGAGCCCAGGAACTGTCAGCCATGTTGGGAGAGATACCCCGGAGGTGGACTTCCTAGGGAAGGCAAACATACGTTCGTGAGGGGTCTCATTAGTAGCAGTGCACAGGAGCGACCGGATGGAGTGGAGCGCATCGGGGAGGATCTCCTGCCAGTGGGAGACCGGGAGATTCCTGGACCGAAGGGCCAGCAGGACGGCCTTCCAGACCGTTCCGTTCTCCCTCTCCACCTGCCCGTTTCCCCGGGGGTTGTAGTTGGTCGTCCTGCTCGAGGCGATGCCCTTGCTGAGCAGGAATTGACGCAGCTCATCGCTCACGAAGGAGGATCCCCGATCGCTATGGATGTAGGTGGGGAAACCGAACAGGGTGAAGATGCTGCGCAGGGCCCTAATGACCGTGGTAGACGTCATGTCGGGGCACGGGATGGCGAATGGGAAACGGGAGTACTCATCAATTACATTGAGGAAGTACGCTGCGGTCGGTGGAGGGGAGGGGCCCTTTGAAGTCCATGCTGAGGCGTTCAAAGGGGCGGGAAGCCTTCACCAGATGCGCTCTATCTGGCCAGTAGAAGTGCGGCTTGCACTCCGCGCAGACTGGGCAGTCCCTGGTCACGGTCCTGACCTCCTCGATGGAGTAAGGCAGGTTGCGAGCCTTGATAAAATGGAAGAACCGGGTGACCCCCGGGTGGCAGAGGTCATTGTGGAGGGCCTGGAGTCGGTCTACTTGTGCACTGGCACATGTACCGCGGGACAGGGCATCAGGGGGCTCATTGACCTTCCCCGGGCGATACAAGATCTCATAGTTATAGGTGGAGAGCTCGATCCTCCACCTCAAGATCTTGTCATTCTTGATCTTGCCCCGCTGTGTGTTATTAAACATGAAGGCAACCGACTGTTGGTCAGTGAGGAGAGTTCTCACATTCTGGTAAATCTCTTCTGCACCCTCTCTAAAGCCTCCACATCCTTCTGGTAGTGTGGCGACCAGAATTTAACACTATACCCCAAGTGTGGCCTAACAAAGGTTCTATACAGCTGCAACATGATTTGCCAATTCTTATACGCAATGCCCCGGCCAATGAAGGCAAGCATGCCGTATGCCTTCTTGACTACCTTCTCCACCTGTGTTGCCCCTTTCAGTGACCTGTGGACCTGTGTAGAAGCTAGCTATTTTCTATTGGTAAAAGATAGCTCTTTAGCATTGATCCCCTCGTCTATTAAACACCATTTTAAAACTCACTCATCCCTTCAGGTCATTTCAAAACACACATTCAGCATTTCAAAACCTAGCTTCAACAGAACACAGAAACAGATAGATTTAAAACAGCATTCTTGTTCAGCTAACAAAGACATTTGCAAGATAAAGTGACCAAGGACAGGGCAGGCTCCGTGACAACAGGGCAGGAACCTAAAGACAGTATTGTCCTCAGCAAGAATCCAGTTAATGAGTGACAACTAACCCTCAAATCAAACTCATTTGATGTTAATCCAAACCAATTAGAATTACATTGGGGTGTAGATAGATGGCTAAAGACTGTTAGGAATTGGTATAACCGTGACGGATTTTCGGACATCTCTCTCTTTCTTGAATCATCTATACTTTGACTTACTATTCGCTGTCTCCCTGTCTTTCATATTTCATTTTCAGACTTTGACTTTTAAACATATTGCAAGCTGTTTACCTAAGCAAGAAAATCATTTCTGTGATTGTTTGAAAGTTGAATTGGCTACAAATTGCCTCTCTGTGATTCCTATGCTGGTTGCACTTATTAGAGAGTTAGACTTTTAAATGACTCTCAATAGAAGAGAAATAAAATGATACTCATTTACACCTGACAAGTTTTAACTCAAATTTCTACTGAGATTTAGTGATTCGCAAAGTGCAGCTGAATCCGGATGGTAGAATCTATCAACTGGCGTAGTCGGCAGGAAAGGGAGTTTTAACCTCCATTTTGTTGAACTCAGTGTGCTGAAGGGTTTACTTAGTGTTCAGGGGGATGTCTCCCATTCAAACTTTCCAGGCTGTGTGGGGATCCCGGACACGGCCGCTTCAGCATTCACTCCTGCCCCCACCCTCCTGCTTCTACCAACAGCACCATCAAAGCAGCCACTCATTGCCAAAGGGGCATTTGCATATAGATATGCACCCCCCCACACCCCCCACACCCCCCCCCCCACACGCAAAACTCGGTTTTGTTTAATCAGAAGTCCAGAAAGTCCAACAAAGATTCCTTTCTCGTGTTGAAGACGACCATTTTGCGAGTTTCAGATTTCATGAATACACACTGGACTCTTACAATGAGGGCCCGCCTCCTGGCTACAGGGATATGAGATAAGTCACATATCGCTAAAAAGTCGCCAAGAACAGTCAACTTGAGAAAACTCATTATTTTGAATGTTGCTTTATTAATTTTAAGAAATTAACATATCTTGTTAAGCTGTGCTTCCTTTAACAGATTCGACGAATTGCTCGACAGAAAACCAAGATTCAGCGCAAGATTGGTTCAGTCATATATTCAACATGTTATTGTGTTTGATATTTTAAAATAAATGTTTAAAATTAGCCTGGAAATTAAAACTTCAGACAATGTGGAAGCTGTTTTTTTTTTAAAAACACAACTCTGATTAAAAGCAAATCTATATTCCAAGAGATGGAGTTGCCGGCGTTGGACTGGGGTGGGCACAGTACGAAGTCTTACAACACCAGGTTAAAGTCCAACAGGTTTGTTTCGATGTCACTAGCTTTCGGAGCGCTGCTCCTTCCTCAGGTATATTCCAAGAGAACACATTGTTCTAAAACATTTGATGATGGGAATTTGGCAGCAATCAAACTTATACTCCCAGTCCATTTGAGTGACTATATGAAAAACGTTTAGAGATGCAAATGGCATAATTCCAATTTATCCACCCACTATACACCCTTTTTGTCTCTGCAGGAAAATTAACCGGCAGTCCTCATCCCTATCCGCAATTCCACCAACCTTTGTGTCGTCTGCAAACTTACTAATCAGACCAGTTACATTTTCCTCCAAATCATTTATATATACTACGAACAGCAAAGGTCCCAGCACTGATCCCTGTGGAACACCACTGGTCACAGCCCTCCAATCAGAAAAGCACCCTTCCATTGCTACTCTCTGCCTTCTATGACCTAGCCAGTTCTGTATCCACCTTGCCAGCTCACCCCTGATCCCGTGTGACTTCACCTTTTGTACCAGTCTGCCATGAGGGATCATGTCAAAGGCCTTACTGAAGTCCATATAGACAACATCCATTGCCCTACCTGCATCAATCCTCTTTGTGACCTCTTCGAAAAACTCTATCAAGTTAGTGAGACACGACCTCCCCTTCACAAAACCACGCTGCCTCTCACTAATATGTCCATTTACTTCCAAATGGGGGTAGATCCTGTCTCGAAGAATTCTCTCCAGTAATTTCCCTACCACTGAAGTAAGCCTCACCGGCCTGTAGTTTCCTGGATTATCCCTGCTACCCTTCTTAAACAGAGGAACAACATTGGCTGTTTTCCAGTCCTCCGGGACATCACCTGAAGACAGTGAGGATCCAAAGATTTCTGTCAAGGCCTCAGCAATTTCCTCTCTAGCCTCCTTCAGTATTCTGGGGTAGATCCCATCAGGCCCTGGGGACTTATCTACCTTAATATTTTTCAAGACGCCTAACACCTCAACTTTTTGGATCTCAATGTGACCCAGGCTATCTACACACCCTTCTCCAGACTCAACATCCACCAATTCCTTCTCTTTGGTGAATACTGATACAAAGTATTCATTTAGTACCTCGCCCATTTCCTCTGGCTCCACACATAGATTCCCTTGCCTATCCTTCAGTGGGCCAACCCTTTCCCTGGCTACCCTCTTGCTTTTTATGTACGTGTAAAAAGCCTTGGGATTTTCCTTAACCCTATTTGCCAATGACTTTTCGTGACCCCTTTTAGCCCTCCTGACTCCTTGCTTAAGTTCCTTCCTACTTTCCTTATATTCCACACAGGCTTCGTCTGTTCCCAGCCTTCTAGCCCTGACAAATGCCTCCTTTTTCTTTTTGACGAGGCCTACAATATCTCTTGTTATCCAAGGTTCCCGGAATTTGCCGTATTTATCCTTCATCCGCACAGGAACATGCCGGTCCTGAATTCCTTTCAACTGACATTTGAAAGCCTCCCACATGTCAGATGTTGATTTACCCTCAAACATCCGCCCCCAATCTAGGTTCTTCAGTTCCCATCTAATACTGTTATAATTAGCCTCCCCCCAATTTAGCACATTAACCCTAGGACCACTCTTATCCTTGTCCACCAGCACTTTAAAACTTACTGAATTGTGGTCACTGTTCCCGAAATGCTCCCCTGCTGAAACTTCTAACACCTGGCCGGGCTCATTCCCCAATACCAGGTCCAGTACAGCCCCTTCCCTCGTTGGACTATCTACATATTGTTTTAAGAAGCCCTCCTGGATGCTCCTTACAAACTCTGCCCCGTCCAAGCCCCTGGCACTAAGTGAGTCCCAGTCAATATTGGGGAAGTTGAAGTCTCCCATCACAACAAGCCTGTTGCTTTTATTCCTTTTCAAAATCTGTCTACCTATCTGCTCCTCTATCTCCCACTGGCTGCTGGGTGGCCTGTAGTAAACCCCCAACATTGCGACTGCACCCTTCTTATTCCTGATCCCTACCCATATAGCCTCACTGCCCTCTGAGGTGTCCGCCCGCAGTACAGCTGTGATAGTCTCCCTAACCAGTAGCACAACTCCTCCACCCCTTTTACAACCCCTCTATCCCGCCTGAAACATCTAAATCCTGGAACGTTTAGCTGCCAATCCTGTCCTACCCTCAACCAGGTCTCTGTAATAGCAACAACATCATAGTTCCAAGTACTAATCCAAGCTCTAAGTTCATCTGCCTTACCCGTAATACTTCTTGCATTAAAACATATGCACTTCAGGCCACCAGACCCGCTGTTTTTAGCAACGTCACCCTGCCTGCTCTGCCTCAGAGCCAGACTGGCCCTATTCCTTAGTTCTCCGTCAATGTTTCCACCTTCTGACCTATTGCTCCCGTGCCCACCCCCCTGCCATACTAGTTTCAACCCTCCCGTGTGACACTCACAAATCTCGCAGCCAGGATATTTATGCCTCTCCAGTTTAGATGCAACCCGTCCTTCTTATACAGGTCACACCTGCCCCGGAAGAGCTCCCAGTGGCCCAGATAACGGAAATCCTCCCTCCTACACCAGCTGTTTAGCCACATGTTTAGCTGCTCTATCTTCCTATTTCTAGCCTCACTGGCATGTGGCACAGGGAGTAATCCCGAGATTACAACCCTCGAGGTCCTGTCTTTTAACTTTCTGCCTGGCTCCCTTAACTCCTGCTGCAGGACCTCATGCCCCTTCCTGCCTATGTCGTTAGTACCAATATGTACAACGACCTCTGCCTGTTTGCCCTCCCCCTTCAGGATGCCCGCTACCCGTTTCGAGACATCCTGTACCCTGGCACCAGGGAGGCAACATAACCATCCTGGAGTCTCTTTCACGTAGAAGCAGTATCTGTGCCCCTAACTATAGAGTCCCCTATGACTCTTGCACTTCCGCAATTTGACCCTCCCCGCTGAACATCAGAGCCAGCCGTGGTGCCACTGCTCTCGCTGCTGCTGATTTCCCCTGATAGGCTATCCCCCCCGACAGTATCCAAATTGGTATACCTGTTCGAGAGGGGGACAACCACAGAGGATTCCTGCACTGACTGCCTGCCCTTTCTGGTGGTCACCCATTTCTCTGCCTGAGCCTTGGGTGTGACCACATTTATATAACTGCGATCTATGACGCTTTCCGCCACCTGCATGCTCCTAAGTGCATCCAATTGCTGCTCCAACCGAACCATGCGGTCTGTGAGGAGCTGCCATTGGTTACACTTGCTGCAGATGTAGTCGACTGGAACGCTGGAAGCATCACAGCTCTGCCACATCTCACAGTTGGAGCACTGCGCCCCGCTGAGTGACATTTAAGCACTAATTAATCACTAACCCTAACCCTAATTAGATTTGTTTTGCAACCGTATTTTTTTTTGGAAATTTAACAGATTCCCAACCAGCCCATCAGGTCACAGCTTTACTGTGATGTCACTTCAGTTTTCTCCCCCCACACAATTTGAAGAGGTAATAAAAATAAAAATCACTAACCTTCCCAGGATGCTCTCTGGTTCTCTCCCTGCAGATTAATAGTTACAGGCCAGAAGAAAGAGAGGAAAACGGTAGGGGAAAAGCACCTTCCCTCACTCTGCGCCGAATTACCAAGTTAAAATTCCCACTCAGGATGTGTCTCACTCACCTGCACAGCTAACCGAGTGCGCTTCTTGTCTGTCTTTGAAACAGATCCCAGCTAACCAGGGTGACACACACTACTTATGCTTCAAATAGGAGACTACAATGTACACCCGTCTGCCACTAAACAAGCCTCAGGTGACTGACAGATAACTGCCTCTCAGCAATAAGGGTGGGGCAGCTTCAGCAACTACTCAGACACTAATCTACACATTGCACTTTTCACTGAAAAACAGCAGTATGAGACTTAGGGAGTGCCGCACTGTCAGAGGGTCAGTACTGAGGGAGCACCGCACTGTCAGAGGGTCAGTACTGAGGGAGTGCCGCACTGTCAGATGGTCAGTACATGAGGGAGTGCCGCACTGTCAGAGGGTCAGTACTGAGGGAGCGCCGCACTGTCAGAGGGTCAGTACTGAGGGAGTGCTGGACTGTCAGAGGGTCAGTACTGAGGGAGCGCCGCACTGTCAGAGGGTCAGTACTGAGGGAGTGCCACACTGTCAGATGGTCAGTACATGAGGGAGTGCCGCACTGTCAGAGGGTCAGTACTGAGGGAGCGCCGCACTGTCAGAGGGTCAGTACTGAGGGAGTGCCGCACTGTCAGAGGGTCAGTACTGAGGGAGCGCCGCACTGTCAGTGGGTCAGTACTGAGGGAGTGCCGCACTGTCAGTGGGTCAGTACTGAGGGAGTGCTGCACTGTCAGACGGTCAGTACTGAGGGAGCACAGCACTGTCAGAGGGTCAGTGCTGAGGGAGTGCCGCACTGTCAGAGGGCCAGTACTGAGGGAGTGCTGCACTGTCAGAGGGTCAGTACTGATGGAGTGCCGCACTGTCAGAGGGCCAGTACCTGAGGGAGTGCCGCACTGTCAGAGGGTCAGTACTGAGGGAGCACCGCACTGTCAGAGGGTCAGTACTGAGGGAGTGCCGCACTGTCAGAGGGTCAGTACTGAGGGAGTGCCGCACTGTCAGAGGGTCAGTACTGAGGGAGTGCTGCACTGTCAGAGGGTCAGTACTGAGGGAGTGCCGCACTGTCAGAGGGTCAGTGCTGAGGGAGTGCCGCACTGTCAGATGGTCAGTACTGAGGGAGCACCGCACTGTCAGAGGGTCAGTGCTGAGGGAGTGCCGCACTGTCAGAGGGTCAGTACTGAGGGAGTGCTGGACTGTCAGAGGGTCAGTACTGAGGGAGCGCCGCACTGTCAGAGGGTCAGTACTGAGGGAGTGCCACACTGTCAGATGGTCAGGACCTGAGGGAGTGCCGCACTGTCAGAGGGTCAGTACTGAGGGAGCGCCGCACTGTCAGAGGGTCAGTACTGAGGGAGTGCCGCACTGTCAGAGGGTCAGTACTGAGGGAGCGCCGCACTGTCAGTGGGTCAGTACTGAGGGAGTGCCGCACTGTCAGTGGGTCAGTGCTGAGGGAGTGCTGCACTGTCAGACGGTCAGTACTGAGGGAGCACAGCACTGTCAGAGGGTCAGTGCTGAGGGAGTGCCGCACTGTCAGAGGGCCAGTACTGAGGGAGTGCTGTACTGTCAGAGGGTCAGTACTGAGGGAGTGCCGCACTGTCAGAGGGTCAGTACTGAGGGAGTGCCGCACTGTCAGAGGGTCAGGACTGAGGGAGTGCCGCACTGTCAGATGGTCAGTACCTGAGGGAGCGCCGCACTGTCATAGGGCCAGTACTGAGGGAGTGCTGCACTGTCAGAGGGTCAGCACTGAGGGAGTGTCGCACGGTCAGAGGGTCAGTACTGAGGGAGTGCCACACTGTCAGAGGGTCAGAACTGAGGGAGCGCCGCACTGTCAGAGGGTCAGTACTGAGGGAGTGCCGCACTGACAGAGGGTCAGTACTGAGGGAGCGCCGCACTGTCAGAGGGTCAGTACCTGAGGGAGCGCCGCACTGTCAGAGGGTCAGTACTGAGGGAGTGCCGCACTGTCAGAGGGTCAGTACTGAGGGAGTGCTGCACTGTCAGAGGGTCAGTACTGAGGGAGTGCTGCACGGTCAGAGGGTCAGTACTGAGGGAGTGCCGCACTGTCAGAGGGTCAGTACTGAGGGAGTGCTGCACTGTCAGAGGGTCAGTACCTGAGGGAGCGCCGCACTGTCAGAGGGTCAGTACTGAGGGATTGCTGCACTGTCAGAGAGTCAGTACTGAGGGAGTGTCGCACTGTCAGAAGGTCAGCACTGAGGGAGTGTCGCACGGTCAGAGGGTCAGTGCTGAGGGAGTGCCGCACTGTCAGAGGGTCAGTACTGATGGAGTGCTGCACTGTCAGAGGGTCAGTACTGAGGGAGAGCTGCACTGTCGGAGGGTCAGTACTGAGGGAGTGCTGCACTGTCAGAGGGTCAGTACTGAGGGAGTTCTGCACTGTCGGAGGGTCAGTACTGAGGGAGTGCTGCACTGTCAAAGGGTCAGTACTGAGGGAGCGCCGCACTGTCAGAGGGTCGGTACTGAGGGAGTGCTGCACTGTTGGAGGGGCAATACTGAGGGAGTGCTGCACTGTCAAAGTGTCAGTACTGAGGGAGTGCCGCACTGTCGGAGGGTCAGTAATGAGGGAGTGCTGCACTGTCAGAGGGTCAGTACTGAGGGAGTACTGCACTGTCAGAGGATCAGTACTGAGGGAGCGCCGCACTGTCAGAGGGTCAGTACTGAGGGAGTGCTGCACTGTCAGAGGGTCAGCACTGAGGGAGTGCTGCACTGTCAGAGGGTCAGTACTGAGGGAGTGTCACAAGGTCAGAGGATCAGTACTGAGTGAGTGCCGCACTGTCAGAGGATCAGTACTGAGGGAGTGCTGCACTGTCAGAGGGTCAGTACTGAGAGAGTGCCGCACTGTCGGAGGGTCAGTACTGAGGGAGTGCTGCACTGTCAGAGGGTCAGTACTGAGGGAGCGCCGCACTGTCAGAGGGTCAGTACTGAGGGAGTGCTGCACTGTCAGAGGGTCAGTTCTGAGGGAGTGCTGCACTGTCAGAGGGTCAGTACTGAGGGAGTGCTGCACTGTCAGAGGGTCAGTACTGAGAGAGTGCCGCACTGTCAGAGGGTCAGTACTGAGGGAGTGCTGCACTGTCAGAGGGTCAGTATTGAGGGAGTGCTGCACTGTCAGAGGGTCAGTACTGAGGGAGTGCTGCACTGTCAGAGGGTCAGTATTGAGGGAGTGCTGCACTGTCAGAGGGTCAGTACTGAGGGAGTGCCGCACTGTCAGAGGGTCAGTACTGAGGGAGTGCTGCACTGTCAGAGGGTCAGTTCTGAGGGAGTGCTGCACTGTCAGAGGGTCAGTACTGAGGGAGTGCTGCACTGTCAGAGGGTCAGTACTGAGGGAGCGCCGCACTGTCAGAGGGTCAGTACTGAGGGAGCTCCTCACTGTCAGAGGGTCAGTACTGAGGGAGTGCCGCACTGTCAGAGGGTCAGTCTGAGGGAGCACCGCACTGTCAGAGGGTCAGTACAGAGGGAGCACCGCACTGCCGGAGAGTCAGTACTGAGGGAGTGCCGCACTGTCAGTGAGTCAGTACTGAGGGAGCGCCGCACTGTCAGAGGGTCAGTACTGAGGGAGCTCCGCACTGTCAGAGGGTCAGTACTGAGGGAGTGCCGCACTGTCAGAGGGTCAGTACTGAGGGAGCACCGCACTGTCAGAGGGTCAGTACAGAGGGAGCACCGCACTGCCAGAGAGTCAGTACTGAGGGAGTGCCGCACTGTCAGAGGGTCAGTACTGAGGGAGTGCCGCACTGTCACAGGGTCAGTACTGAGGGAGTGCCGCACTGTCAGTGAGTCAGTACTGAGGGAGTGCTGCACTGTCAGAGGATCAGTACTGAGGGAGTGCTGCACTGTCAGAGGGTCAGTACTGAGGGAGTGCTGCACTGTCAGAGGGTCAGTACTGAGGGAGTGCTGCACTGTCAGAGGGTCAGTACTGAGGGAGCGCCGCACTGTCAGAGGGTCAGTACTGAGGGAGCTCCGCACTGTCAGAGGGTCAGTACTGAGGGAGTGCTGCACTGTCAGAGGGTCAGTACTGAGGGAGTGCCGCACTGTCAGAGGGTCAGTACTGAGGGAGTGCCGCACTGTCAGAGGGTCAGTACTGAGGGAGTGCCGCACTGTCAGAGGGTCAGTACTGAGGGAGCTCCGCACTGTCAGAGGGTCAGTACTGAGGGAGTGCTGCACTGTCAGAGGGTCAGTACTGAGGGAGTGCTGCACTGTCAGAGGGTCAGTACTGAGGGAGCACCGCACTGTCAGAGGGTCAGTACTGAGGGAGCTCCGCACTGTCAGAGGGTCAGTACAGAGGGAGTGCTGCACTGTCAGAGGGTCAGTACAGAGGGAGTGCTGCACTGTCAGAGGGTCAGTACTGAGGGAGTGCTGCACTGTCAGAGGGTCAGTACTGAGGGAGTGCCGCACTGTCAGAGGGTCAGTACTGAGGGAGTGCTGCACTGTCAGAGGGTCAGTACTGAGGGAGTGCTGCACTGTCAGAGGGTCAGTACTGTGGGAGCACCGCACTGTCAGAGGGTCAGTACAGAGGGAGTGCTGCACTGTCAGAGGGTCAGTACTGAGGGAGTGCCGCACTGTCAGAGGGTCAGTACTGAGGGAGTGCTGCACTGTCAGAGGGTCAGTACTGAGGGAGTGCTGCACTGTCAGAGGGTCAGTACTGAGGGAGTGCCGCACTGTCAGAGGGTCAGTACTGAGGGAGTGCTGCACTGTCAGAGGGTCAGTACTGAGGGAGTGCCGCACTGTCAGAGGGTCAGTACTGAGGGAGTGCTGCACTGTCAGAGGGTCAGTACTGAGGGAGTGCCGCACTGCCAGAGGGTCAGTACTGAGGGAGTGCCGCACTGTCAGAGGGTCAGTACTGAGGGAGCGCCGCACTGTCAGAGGGTCAGTACTGAGGGAGTGCCGCACTGTCAGAGGGTCAGTACTGAGGGAGTGCTGCACTGTCAGAGGGTCAGTATTGAGGGAGTGCCGCACTGTCAGAGGGTCAGTACTGAGGGAGTGCTGCACTGTCAGAGGGTCAGTACTGAGGGAGTGCCGCACTGTCAGAGGGTCAGTACTGAGGGAGTGCTGCACTGTCAGAGGGTCAGTACTGAGAGAGGCCGCACTGTCAGAGGGTCAGTACTGAGGGAGTGCCGCACTGTCAGAGGGCCAGTACCTGAGGGAGTGCCGCACTGTCAGAGGGACAGTACTGAGGGAGCACCGCACTGTCAGAGGGTCAGTACTGAGGGAGTGCCGCACTGTCAGAGGGTCAGTACTGAGGGAGTGCCGCACTGTCAGAGGGTCAGTACTGAGGGAGTGCTGCACTGTCAGAGGGTCAGTACTGAGGGAGTGCCGCACTGTCAGAGGGTCAGTGCTGAGGGAGTGCCGCACTGTCAGATGGTCAGTACTGAGGGAGCACCGCACTGTCAGAGGGTCAGTGCTGAGGGAGTGCCGCACTGTCAGAGGGTCAGTACTGAGGGAGTGCTGGACTGTCAGAGGGTCAGTACTGAGGGAGCGCCGCACTGTCAGAGGGTCAGTACTGAGGGAGTGCCACACTGTCAGATGGTCAGTACATGAGGGAGTGCCGCACTGTCAGAGGGTCAGTACTGAGGGAGCGCCGCACTGTCAGAGGGTCAGTACTGAGGGAGTGCCGCACTGTCAGAGGGTCAGTACTGAGGGAGCGCCGCACTGTCAGTGGGTCAGTACTGAGGGAGTGCCGCACTGTCAGTGGGTCAGTGCTGAGGGAGTGCTGCACTGTCAGACGGTCAGTACTGAGGGAGCACAGCACTGTCAGAGGGTCAGTGCTGAGGGAGTGCCGCACTGTCAGAGGGCCAGTACTGAGGGAGTGCTGCACTGTCAGAGGGTCAGTACTGAGGGAGTGCCGCACTGTCAGAGGGTCAGTACTGAGGGAGTGCCGCACTGTCAGAGGGTCAGTACTGAGGGAGTGCTGCACTGTCAGAGGGTCAGTACTGAGGGAGTGCCGCACTGTCAGAGGGTCAGTGCTGAGGGAGTGCCGCACTGTCAGATGGTCAGTACTGAGGGAGCACCGCACTGTCAGAGGGTCAGTGCTGAGGGAGTGCCGCACTGTCAGAGGGTCAGTACTGAGGGAGTGCTGGACTGTCAGAGGGTCAGTACTGAGGGAGCGCCGCACTGTCAGAGGGTCAGTACTGAGGGAGTGCCACACTGTCAGATGGTCAGTACCTGAGGGAGTGCCGCACTGTCAGAGGGTCAGTACTGAGGGAGCGCCGCACTGTCAGAGGGTCAGTACTGAGGGAGTGCCGCACTGTCAGAGGGTCAGTACTGAGGGAGCGCCGCACTGTCAGTGGGTCAGTACTGAGGGAGTGCCGCACTGTCAGTGGGTCAGTGCTGAGGGAGTGCTGCACTGTCAGACGGTCAGTACTGAGGGAGCACAGCACTGTCAGAGGGTCAGTGCTGAGGGAGTGCCGCACTGTCAGAGGGCCAGTACTGAGGGAGTGCTGCACTGTCAGAGGGTCAGTACTGAGGGAGTGCCGCACTGTCAGAGGGTCAGTACTGAGGGAGTGCCGCACTGTCAGAGGGTCAGGACTGAGGGAGTGCCGCACTGTCAGATGGTCAGTACCTGAGGGAGCGCCGCACTGTCAGAGGGCCAGTACTGAGGGAGTGCTGCACTGTCAGAGGGTCAGCACTGAGGCAGTGTCGCACGGTCAGAGGGTCAGTACTGAGGGAGTGCCACACTGTCAGACGGTCAGAACTGAGGGAGCGCCGCACTGTCAGAGGGTCAGTACTGAGGGAGCGCCGCACTGTCAGAGGGTCAGTACTGAGGGAGTGCTGCACTGTCAGAGGGTCAGTTCTGAGGGAGTGCTGCACTGTCAGAGGGTCAGTACTGAGGGAGTGCTGCACTGTCAGAGGGTCAGTACTGAGAGAGTGCCGCACTGTCAGAGGGTCAGTACTGAGGGAGTGCTGCACTGTCAGAGGGTCAGTATTGAGGGAGTGCTGCACTGTCAGAGGGTCAGTACTGAGGGAGTGCTGCACTGTCAGAGGGTCAGTATTGAGGGAGTGCTGCACTGTCAGAGGGTCAGTACTGAGGGAGTGCCGCACTGTCAGAGGGTCAGTACTGAGGGAGTGCTGCACTGTCAGAGGGTCAGTTCTGAGGGAGTGCTGCACTGTCAGAGGGTCAGTACTGAGGGAGTGCTGCACTGTCAGAGGGTCAGTACTGAGGGAGCGCCGCACTGTCAGAGGGTCAGTACTGAGGGAGCTCCTCACTGTCAGAGGGTCAGTACTGAGGGAGTGCCGCACTGTCAGAGGGTCAGTCTGAGGGAGCACCGCACTGTCAGAGGGTCAGTACAGAGGGAGCACCGCACTGCCGGAGAGTCAGTACTGAGGGAGTGCCGCACTGTCAGTGAGTCAGTACTGAGGGAGCGCCGCACTGTCAGAGGGTCAGTACTGAGGGAGCTCCGCACTGTCAGAGGGTCAGTACTGAGGGAGTGCCGCACTGTCAGAGGGTCAGTACTGAGGGAGCACCGCACTGTCAGAGGGTCAGTACAGAGGGAGCACCGCACTGCCAGAGAGTCAGTACTGAGGGAGTGCCGCACTGTCAGAGGGTCAGTACTGAGGGAGTGCCGCACTGTCACAGGGTCAGTACTGAGGGAGTGCCGCACTGTCAGTGAGTCAGTACTGAGGGAGTGCTGCACTGTCAGAGGATCAGTACTGAGGGAGTGCTGCACTGTCAGAGGGTCAGTACTGAGGGAGTGCTGCACTGTCAGAGGGTCAGTACTGAGGGAGTGCTGCACTGTCAGAGGGTCAGTACTGAGGGAGCGCCGCACTGTCAGAGGGTCAGTACTGAGGGAGCTCCGCACTGTCAGAGGGTCAGTACTGAGGGAGTGCTGCACTGTCAGAGGGTCAGTACTGAGGGAGTGCCGCACTGTCAGAGGGTCAGTACTGAGGGAGTGCCGCACTGTCAGAGGGTCAGTACTGAGGGAGTGCCGCACTGTCAGAGGGTCAGTACTGAGGGAGCTCCGCACTGTCAGAGGGTCAGTACTGAGGGAGTGCTGCACTGTCAGAGGGTCAGTACTGAGGGAGTGCTGCACTGTCAGAGGGTCAGTACTGAGGGAGCACCGCACTGTCAGAGGGTCAGTACTGAGGGAGCTCCGCACTGTCAGAGGGTCAGTACAGAGGGAGTGCTGCACTGTCAGAGGGTCAGTACAGAGGGAGTGCTGCACTGTCAGAGGGTCAGTACTGAGGGAGTGCTGCACTGTCAGAGGGTCAGTACTGAGGGAGTGCCGCACTGTCAGAGGGTCAGTACTGAGGGAGTGCTGCACTGTCAGAGGGTCAGTACTGAGGGAGTGCTGCACTGTCAGAGGGTCAGTACTGTGGGAGCACCGCACTGTCAGAGGGTCAGTACAGAGGGAGTGCTGCACTGTCA
Organism: Scyliorhinus torazame; assembly: GCF_047496885.1. NCBI lineage: Eukaryota > Metazoa > Chordata > Chondrichthyes > Carcharhiniformes > Scyliorhinidae > Scyliorhinus > Scyliorhinus torazame. The sequence continues at coordinate 5,957,204 of NC_092728.1, forward strand.
GAGGGTCAGTACTGAGGGAGTGCCGCACTGTCAGAGGGTCAGTACTGAGGGAGTGCTGCACTGTCAGAGGGTCAGTACTGAGGGAGTGCTGCACTGTCAGAGGGTCAGTACTGAGGGAGTGCCGCACTGTCAGAGGGTCAGTACTGAGGGAGTGCTGCACTGTCAGAGGGTCAGTACTGAGGGAGTGCCGCACTGTCAGAGGGTCAGTACTGAGGGAGTGCTGCACTGTCAGAGGGTCAGTACTGAGGGAGTGCCGCACTGCCAGAGGGTCAGTACTGAGGGAGTGCCGCACTGTCAGAGGGTCAGTACTGAGGGAGCGCCGCACTGTCAGAGGGTCAGTACTGAGGGAGTGCCGCACTGTCAGAGGGTCAGTACTGAGGGAGTGCTGCACTGTCAGAGGGTCAGTATTGAGGGAGTGCCGCACTGTCAGAGGGTCAGTACTGAGGGAGTGCTGCACTGTCAGAGGGTCAGTACTGAGGGAGTGCCGCACTGTCAGAGGGTCAGTACTGAGGGAGTGCTGCACTGTCAGAGGGTCAGTACTGAGAGAGGCCGCACTGTCAGAGGGTCAGTACTGAGGGAGTGCCGCACTGTCAGAGGGCCAGTACCTGAGGGAGTGCCGCACTGTCAGAGGGACAGTACTGAGGGAGCACCGCACTGTCAGAGGGTCAGTACTGAGGGAGTGCCGCACTGTCAGAGGGTCAGTACTGAGGGAGTGCCGCACTGTCAGAGGGTCAGTACTGAGGGAGTGCTGCACTGTCAGAGGGTCAGTACTGAGGGAGTGCCGCACTGTCAGAGGGTCAGTGCTGAGGGAGTGCCGCACTGTCAGATGGTCAGTACTGAGGGAGCACCGCACTGTCAGAGGGTCAGTGCTGAGGGAGTGCCGCACTGTCAGAGGGTCAGTACTGAGGGAGTGCTGGACTGTCAGAGGGTCAGTACTGAGGGAGCGCCGCACTGTCAGAGGGTCAGTACTGAGGGAGTGCCACACTGTCAGATGGTCAGTACATGAGGGAGTGCCGCACTGTCAGAGGGTCAGTACTGAGGGAGCGCCGCACTGTCAGAGGGTCAGTACTGAGGGAGTGCCGCACTGTCAGAGGGTCAGTACTGAGGGAGCGCCGCACTGTCAGTGGGTCAGTACTGAGGGAGTGCCGCACTGTCAGTGGGTCAGTGCTGAGGGAGTGCTGCACTGTCAGACGGTCAGTACTGAGGGAGCACAGCACTGTCAGAGGGTCAGTGCAGAGGGAGTGCCGCACTGTCAGAGGGCCAGTACTGAGGGAGTGCTGCACTGTCAGAGGGTCAGTACTGAGGGAGTGCCGCACTGTCAGAGGGTCAGTACTGAGGGAGTGCCGCACTGTCAGAGGGTCAGTACTGAGGGAGTGCTGCACTGTCAGAGGGTCAGTACTGAGGGAGTGCCGCACTGTCAGAGGGTCAGTGCTGAGGGAGTGCCGCACTGTCAGATGGTCAGTACTGAGGGAGCACCGCACTGTCAGAGGGTCAGTGCTGAGGGAGTGCCGCACTGTCAGAGGGTCAGTACTGAGGGAGTGCTGGACTGTCAGAGGGTCAGTACTGAGGGAGCGCCGCACTGTCAGAGGGTCAGTACTGAGGGAGTGCCACACTGTCAGATGGTCAGTACCTGAGGGAGTGCCGCACTGTCAGAGGGTCAGTACTGAGGGAGCGCCGCACTGTCAGAGGGTCAGTACTGAGGGAGTGCCGCACTGTCAGAGGGTCAGTACTGAGGGAGCGCCGCACTGTCAGTGGGTCAGTACTGAGGGAGTGCCGCACTGTCAGTGGGTCAGTGCTGAGGGAGTGCTGCACTGTCAGACGGTCAGTACTGAGGGAGCACAGCACTGTCAGAGGGTCAGTGCTGAGGGAGTGCCGCACTGTCAGAGGGCCAGTACTGAGGGAGTGCTGCACTGTCAGAGGGTCAGTACTGAGGGAGTGCCGCACTGTCAGAGGGTCAGTACTGAGGGAGTGCCGCACTGTCAGAGGGTCAGGACTGAGGGAGTGCCGCACTGTCAGATGGTCAGTACCTGAGGGAGCGCCGCACTGTCAGAGGGCCAGTACTGAGGGAGTGCTGCACTGTCAGAGGGTCAGCACTGAGGCAGTGTCGCACGGTCAGAGGGTCAGTACTGAGGGAGTGCCACACTGTCAGACGGTCAGAACTGAGGGAGCGCCGCACTGTCAGAGGGTCAGTACTGAGGGAGTGCCGCACTGACAGAGGGTCAGTACTGAGGGAGCGCCGCACTGTCAGAGGGTCAGTACCTGAGGGAGCGCCGCACTGTCAGAGGGTCAGTACTGAGGGAGTGCCGCACTGTCAGAGGGTCAGTACTGAGGGAGTGCTGCACTGTCAGAGGGTCAGTACTGAGGGAGTGCTGCACGGTCAGAGGGTCAGTACTGAGGGATTGCCGCACTGTCAGAGGGTCAGTACTGAGGGAGTGCTGCACTGTCAGAGGGTCAGTACCTGAGGGAGCGCCGCACTGTCAGAGGGTCAGTACTGAGGGATTGCTGCACTGTCAGAGAGTCAGTACTGAGGGAGTGTCGCACTGTCAGAAGGTCAGCACTGAGGGAGTGTCGCACGGTCAGAGGGTCAGTGCTGAGGGAGTGCCGCACTGTCAGAGGGTCAGTACTGATGGAGTGCTGCACTGTCAGAGGGTCAGTACTGAGGGAGAGCTGCACTGTCGGAGGGTCAGTACTGAGGGAGTGCTGCACTGTCAGAGGGTCAGTACTGAGGGAGTTCTGCACTGTCGGAGGGTCAGTACTGAGGGAGTGCTGCACTGTCAAAGGGTCAGTACTGAGGGAGCGCCGCACTGTCAGAGGGTCGGTACTGAGGGAGTGCCGCACTGTTGGAGGGGCAATACTGAGGGAGTGCTGCACTGTCAAAGTGTCAGTACTGAGGGAGTGCCGCACTGTCGGAGGGTCAGTATTGAGAGAGTGCCGCACTGTCGGAGGGTCAGTAATGAGGGAGTGCTGCACTGTCAGAGGGTCAGTACTGAGGGAGTACTGCACTGTCAGAGGATCAGTACTGAGGGAGCGCCGCACTGTCAGAGGGTCAGTACTGAGGGAGTGCTGCACTGTCAGAGGGTCAGCACTGAGGGAGTGCTGCACTGTCAGAGGGTCAGTACTGAGGGAGTGTCACAAGGTCAGAGGATCAGTACTGAGTGAGTGCCGCACTGTCAGAGGATCAGTACTGAGGGAGTGCTGCACTGTCAGAGGGTCAGTACTGAGAGAGTGCCGCACTGTCGGAGGGTCAGTACTGAGGGAGTGCTGCACTGTCAGAGGGTCAGTACTGAGGGAGCGCCGCACTGTCAGAGGGTCAGTACTGAGGGAGTGCTGCACTGTCAGAGGGTCAGTTCTGAGGGAGTGCTGCACTGTCAGAGGGTCAGTACTGAGGGAGTGCTGCACTGTCAGAGGGTCAGTACTGAGAGAGTGCCGCACTGTCAGAGGGTCAGTACTGAGGGAGTGCTGCACTGTCAGAGGGTCAGTATTGAGGGAGTGCTGCACTGTCAGAGGGTCAGTACTGAGGGAGTGCTGCACTGTCAGAGGGTCAGTATTGAGGGAGTGCTGCACTGTCAGAGGGTCAGTACTGAGGGAGTGCCGCACTGTCAGAGGGTCAGTACTGAGGGAGTGCTGCACTGTCAGAGGGTCAGTTCTGAGGGAGTGCTGCACTGTCAGAGGGTCAGTACTGAGGGAGTGCTGCACTGTCAGAGGGTCAGTACTGAGGGAGCGCCGCACTGTCAGAGGGTCAGTACTGAGGGAGCTCCTCACTGTCAGAGGGTCAGTACTGAGGGAGTGCCGCACTGTCAGAGGGTCAGTCTGAGGGAGCACCGCACTGTCAGAGGGTCAGTACAGAGGGAGCACCGCACTGCCAGAGAGTCAGTACTGAGGGAGTGCCGCACTGTCAGTGAGTCAGTACTGAGGGAGCGCCGCACTGTCAGAGGGTCAGTACTGAGGGAGCTCCGCACTGTCAGAGGGTCAGTACTGAGGGAGTGCCGCACTGTCAGAGGGTCAGTACTGAGGGAGCACCGCACTGTCAGAGGGTCAGTACAGAGGGAGCACCGCACTGCCAGAGAGTCAGTACTGAGGGAGTGCCGCACTGTCAGAGGGTCAGTACTGAGGGAGTGCCGCACTGTCACAGGGTCAGTACTAAGGGAGTGCCGCACTGTCAGTGAGTCAGTACTGAGGGAGTGCTGCACTGTCAGAGGATCAGTACTGAGGGAGTGCTGCACTGTCAGAGGGTCAGTACTGAGGGAGTGCTGCACTGTCAGAGGGTCAGTACTGAGGGAGTGCTGCACTGTCAGAGGGTCAGTACTGAGGGAGCGCCGCACTGTCAGAGGGTCAGTACTGAGGGAGCTCCGCACTGTCAGAGGGTCAGTACTGAGGGAGTGCTGCACTGTCAGAGGGTCAGTACTGAGGGAGTGCCGCACTGTCAGAGGGTCAGTACTGAGGGAGTGCCGCACTGTCAGAGGGTCAGTACTGAGGGAGTGCCGCACTGTCAGAGGGTCAGTACTGAGGGAGCTCCGCACTGTCAGAGGGTCAGTACTGAGGGAGTGCTGCACTGTCAGAGGGTCAGTACTGAGGGAGTGCTGCACTGTCAGAGGGTCAGTACTGAGGGAGCACCGCACTGTCAGAGGGTCAGTACTGAGGGAGCTCCGCACTGTCAGAGGGTCAGTACAGAGGGAGTGCTGCACTGTCAGAGGGTCAGTACAGAGGGAGTGCTGCACTGTCAGAGGGTCAGTACTGAGGGAGTGCTGCACTGTCAGAGGGTCAGTACTGAGGGAGTGCCGCACTGTCAGAGGGTCAGTACTGAGGGAGTGCTGCACTGTCAGAGGGTCAGTACTGAGGGAGTGCTGCACTGTCAGAGGGTCAGTACTGAGGGAGCACCGCACTGTCAGAGGGTCAGTACAGAGGGAGTGCTGCACTGTCAGAGGGTCAGTACTGAGGGAGTGCCGCACTGTCAGAGGGTCAGTACTGAGGGAGTGCTGCACTGTCAGAGGGTCAGTACTGAGGGAGTGCTGCACTGTCAGAGGGTCAGTACTGAGGGAGTGCTGCACTGTCAGAGGGTCAGTACTGAGGCAGTGCCGCACTGTCAGAGGGTCAGTGCTGAGGGAGTGCTGCACTGTCAGAGTGTCAGTACTGAGGGAGTGCCGCACTGTCAGAGGGTCAGTACTGAGGGAGTGCCGCACTGTCAGAGGGTCAGTACTGAGGGAGTGCTGCACTGTCAGAGGGTCAGTACTGAGGCAGTGCCGCACTGTCAGAGGTATTATCATAGATTATCATAGAATTTACAGTGCAGAAGGAGGCCATTCGGCCCATCGAGTCTGCACCGGCTCTTGGAAAGAGCACCCTACCCAAGGTCAACACCGCCACCCTATCCCCATAACCCAGTAACCCCACCCAACACTAAGGGCAATTTTGGACACTCAGGGCAATTTATCATGGCCAATCCCCCTAACCTGCACATCTTTGGACTGTGTGAGGAAACCGGAGCACCCGGAGGAAACCCACGCACACACGGGGAGGATGTGCAGAGTCCGCACAGTCAGTGACCCACGCCGGAATCGAACCTCGGACCCTGGAGCTGTGAAGCAATTGTGCTATCCACAAGGCTACCGTGCTGCCCCTGCGAGTTGCTTTGTGGATCCAAGCGAGTTGAAACCAGCCGGCTCTCCCAAGTCGTTGCAAATGATTCTACGAGGAGCAAGAAGGAAAAGGAATGTTGGATAGATTCTGATAACTCACACTGAGTAGACGCTCCTTCTCAGAATGGGAAACTTCCAAAATCCCAGTTGCTAGAAGTGTTTGGATGTCGATGAGTCTCTCAAACACAGGCCAGCACTACAGACAGAAATCCTTCAGAAAAAACTGTAGGCGGAGGTTACGTCTGGCCAAAGAATGGGGAGATTAAACACGTGAGGATTAGCACAGAGCTGCCCATCAGTCTCCGGTTCAAACCAGTCTGCCTGGGGAACTCACCAACCCCCCCCCCTGCCAGCACCCTGTGTTACTGACTGTACCTCTACTGATGTTAATCCAGCTCCCTCACACTGTCACTCAGTAACCCCTCTCCCCCAGCACCCTGTGTTACTGACTGTGTCTCTACTGATGTTAATCCAGCTCCCTCACACTGTCACTCAGTAACCCCTCTCCCCCAGCACCCTGTGTTACTGACTGTACCTCTACTGATGTTAATCCAGCTCCCTCACACTGTCACTCAGTAACCCCTCTCCCCCAGCACCCTGTGTTACTGACTGTACCTCTACTGATGTTAATCCAGCTCCCTCACACTGTCACTCAGTAACCCCTCTCCCCCAGCACCCTGTGTTACTGACTGTATCTCTACTGATGTTAATCCAGCTCCCTCACACTGTCACTCAGTAACCCCTCTCCCCCAGCACCCTGTGTTACTGACTGTATCTCTACTGATGTTAATCCAGCTCCCTCACACTGTCACTCAGTAACCCCTCTCCCCCAGCACCCTGTGTTACTGACTGTACCTCTACTGATGTTAATCCAGCTCCCTCACACTGTCACTCAGTAACCCCTCTCCCCCAGCACCCTGTGTTACTGACTGTATCTCTACTGATGTTAATCCAGCTCCCTCACACTGTCACTCAGTAACCCCTCTCCCTCAGCACCCTGTGTTAGTGACTGTATCTCTACTGATGTTAATCCAGCTCCCTCACACTGTCACTCAGTAACCCCTCTCCCCCAGCACCCTGTGTTACTGACTGTATCTCTACTGATGTTAATCCAGCTCCCTCACACTGTCACTCAGTAACCCCTCTCCCCCAGCACCCTGTGTTACTGACTGTATCTCTACTGATGTTAATCCAGCTCCCTCACTGTCACTCAGTAACCCCTCTCCCCCAGCACCCTCTGTTACTGACTGTATCTCTGCTGATGTTAATCCAGCTCCCTCACACTGTCACTCAGTAACTCCTCTCCCCAGCACCCTGTGTTACTGACTGTATCTCTACTGATGTTAATCCAGCTCCCTCACACTGTCACTCAGTAACCCCTCTCCCCCAGCACCCTGTGTTACTGACTGTATCTCTACTGATGTTAATCCAGCTCCCTCACACTGTCACTCAGTAACCCCTCTCCCCCAGCACCCTGTGTTACTGACTGTATCTCTACTGATGTTAATCCAGCTCCCTCACACTGTCACTCAGGAACCCCTCTCCCCCAGCAACCTGTGTTACTGATTGTATCTCTACTGATGTTAATCCAGCTCCCTCACACTGTCACTCAGTAACCCCTCTCTCCCAGCACCTTGTGTTACTGACTGTATCTCTACTGATGTTAATCCAGCTCCCTCACACTGTCACTCAGTAACCCCTCTCCCCCAGCACCCTGTGTTACTGACTGTATCTCTACTGATGTTAATCCAGCTCCCTCACACTGTCACTCAGTAACCCCTCTCCCCCAGCACCCTGTGTTACTGACTGTATGTCTACTGATGTTAATCCAGCTCCCTCACATTGTCACTCAGTAACCCCTCTCCCCCAGCACCCTGTGTTACTGACTGTATCTCTACTGATGTTAATCCAGCTCCCTCACACTGTCACTCAGTAACCCCTCTCCCCCAGCACCATGTGTTACTGACTGTATCTCTACTGATGTTAATCCAGCTCCCTCACACTGTCACTCAGTAACCCCTCTCCCCCAGCACCGTGTTACTGACTGTATCTCTACTGATGTTAATCCAGCTCCCTCACACTGTCACTCAGTAATCCCTCTCCCCCAGCACCCTGTGTTACTGACTGTATCTCTACTGATGTTAATCCAGCTCCCTCACACTGTCACTCAGTAACCCCACTCCCACAGCACCGTGTTACTGACTGTATCTCTACTGATGTTAATCCAGCTCCCTCACACTGTCACTCAGTAACCCCTCTCCCCCAGCACCCTGTGTTACTGACTGTATCTCTACTGATGTTAATCCAGCTCCCTCACACTGTCACTCAGTAATCCCTCTCCCCCAGCACCCTGTGTTACTGACTGTATCTCTACTGATGTTAATCCAGCTCCCTCACACTGTCACTCAGTAATCCCTCTCCCCCAGCACCCTGTGTTACTGACTGTATCTCTACTGATGTTAATCCAGCTCCCTCACACTGTCACTTGGTAACCCCTCTCCCCCAGCACCCTGTGTTACTGACTGTATCTCTACTGATGTTAATCCAGCTCCCTCACACTGTCACTCAGTAACCCCTGTCCCCCAGCACCCTGTGTTACTGACTGTATCTCTACTGATGTTAATCCAGCTCCCTCACACTGTCACTCAGTAACCCCTGTCCCCCAGCACCCTGTGTTACTGACTGTATCTCTACTGATGTTAATCCAGCTCCCTCACACTGTCACTCAGTAACCCCTCACCCCCAGCACCCTGTGTTACTGACTATCTGTACTGATGTTAATCCAGCTCCCTCACACTGTCACTCAGTAATCCCTCTCCCCCAGCACCCTGTGTTACTGACTGTATCTCTACTGATGTTAATCCAGCTCCCTCACACTGTCACTCAGTAATCCCTCTCCACCAGCACCCTGTGTTACTGACTGTATCTCTACTGATGTTAATCCAGCTCCCTCACACTGTTACTCAGTAACCCCTGTCCCCCAGCACCCTGTGTTACTGACTGTATCTCTACTGATGTTAATCCAGCTCCCTCACACTGTCACTCAGTAACCCCTGTCCCCCAGCACCTGTGTTACTGACTGTATCTCTACTGATGTTAATCCAGCTCCCTCACACTGTTACTCAGTAACCCCTGTCCCCCAGCACCCTGTGTTACTGACTGTATCTCTACTGATGTTAATCCAGCTCCCTCACACTGTCACTCAGTAACCCCTGTCCCCCAGCACCCTGTGTTACTGACTGTATCTCTACTGATGTTAATCCAGCTCCCTCACACTGTCACTCAGTAACCCCTCTCCCCCAGCACCCTGTGTTACTGACTGTGTCTCTACTGATGTTAATCCAGCTCCCTCACTGTCACTCAGTAAACCCTCTCCCCAGCACCGTGTTACTGACTGTATCTCTACTGATGTTAATCCAGCTCCCTCACACTGTCACTCAGAAACCCCTCTCCCCCCGCACCCTGTGTTACTGACTGTATCTCTACTGATGTTAATCCAGCTCCCTCACACTGTCACTCAGTAACCCCTCTCCCCAGCACCATGTGTTACTGACTGTATCTCTACTGATGTTAATCCAGCTCCCTCTCACTGTCACTCAGTAACCCCTCTCCCCCAGCACCCTGTGTTACTGACTGTATCTCTACTGATGTTAATCCAGCTCCCTCACACTGTCACTCAGAAACCCCTCTCCCCCAGCACCCTGTGTTACTGACTGTATCTCTACTGATGTTAATCCAGCTCCCTCACTCTGTCACTCAGTAACCCCTCTCTCCCAGCACCCTGTGTTACTGACTGTATCTCTGCTGATGTTAGTCCATCTCCCTCACACTGTCACTCAGTAACCCCTCTCCCCCAGCACCCTATGTTACTGACTGTAACTCTACTGATGTTAATCCAGCTCCCTCACTCTATCACTCAGTAACCCCTCTCTCCCAGCACCCTGTGTTACTGACTGTATCTCTGCTGATGTTAGTCCATCTCCCTCACACTGTCACTCAGTAACCCCTCTCCCCCAGCACCCTGTGTTACTGACTGTATCTCTACTGATGTTAATCAGCTCCCTCACACTGTCACTCAGTAACCCCTGTCCCCCAGCACCCTGCGTTACTGACTGTATCTCTACTGATGTTAATCCAGCTCCCTCACACTGTCACTCAGTAACCTCTCTCCCCCAGCACCCTGTGTTACTGACTGTATCTCTACTGATGTTAATCCAGCTCCCTCACACTGTCACTCAGTAACCCCTCTCTCCCAGCACCCTGTGTTACTGACTGTATCTCTACTGATGTTAACCAGCTCCCTCACATTGTCACTCAGTAACCCCTCTCCCCCAGCACCCTGTGTTACTGACTGTATCTCTACTGATGTTAATCCAGCTCCCTCACACTGTCACTCAGTAACCCCTCTCCCCCAGCACCGTGTGTTACTGACTGTATCTCTACTGATGTTAATCCAGCTCCCTCACACTGTCACTCAGTAACCCCTCTCCCCAGCACCCTGTGTTACTGACTGTATCTCTACTGATGTTAATGCAGCACCCTCACACTGTCACTCAGTACCCCCTCTCCCCCAGCACCCTGTGTTACTGACTGTATCTCTACTGATGTTAATCCAGCTCCCTCACACTGTCACTCAGTAACCCCTCTCCCCAGCACCCTGTGTTACTGACTGTATCTCTACTGATGTTAATCCAGCTCCCTCACACTGTCACTCAGTAATCCCTCTCCCCCAGCACCCTGTGTTACTGACTGTATCTCTACTGATGTTAATCCAGCTCCCTCACACTGTCACTCAGTAACCCCTCTCCCCCAGCACCCTGTGTTACTGACTGTATCTCTACTGATGTTAATCAGCTCCCTCACACTGTCACTCAGTAACCCCTGTCCCCCAGCACCCGGCGTTACTGACTGTATCTCTACTGATGTTAATCCAGCTCCCTCACACTGTCACTCAGTAACCCCTCTCTCCCAGCACCCTGTGTGACTGACTGTATCTCTACTGATGTTAATGCAGCACCCTCACACTGTCACTCAGTACCCCCTCTCCCCCAGCACCCTGTGTTACTGACTGTATCTCTACTGATGTTAATCCAGCTCCCTCACACTGTTACTCAGTAACCCCTGTCCCCCAGCACCCTGTGTTACTGACTGTATCTCTACTGATGTTAATCCAGCTCCCTCACACTGTCACTCAGTAACCCCTGTCCCCCAGCACCTGTGTTACTGACTGTATCTCTACTGATGTTAATCCAGCTCCCTCACACTGTTACTCAGTAACCCCTGTCCCCCAGCACCCTGTGTTACTGACTGTATCTCTACTGATGTTAATCCAGCTCCCTCACACTGTCACTCAGTAACCCCTGTCCCCCAGCACCCTGTGTTACTGACTGTATCTCTACTGATGTTAATCCAGCTCCCTCACACTGTCACTCAGTAACCCCTCTCCCCCAGCACCCTGTGTTACTGACTGTGTCTCTACTGATGTTAATCCAGCTCCCTCACTGTCACTCAGTAAACCCTCTCCCCAGCACCGTGTTACTGACTGTATCTCTACTGATGTTAATCCAGCTCCCTCACACTGTCACTCAGAAACCCCTCTCCCCCCGCACCCTGTGTTACTGACTGTATCTCTACTGATGTTAATCCAGCTCCCTCACACTGTCACTCAGTAACCCCTCTCCCCAGCACCATGTGTTACTGACTGTATCTCTACTGATGTTAATCCAGCTCCCTCTCACTGTCACTCAGTAACCCCTCTCCCCCAGCACCCTGTGTTACTGACTGTATCTCTACTGATGTTAATCCAGCTCCCTCACACTGTCACTCAGAAACCCCTCTCCCCCAGCACCCTGTGTTACTGACTGTATCTCTACTGATGTTAATCCAGCTCCCTCACTCTGTCACTCAGTAACCCCTCTCTCCCAGCACCCTGTGTTACTGACTGTATCTCTGCTGATGTTAGTCCATCTCCCTCACACTGTCACTCAGTAACCCCTCTCCCCCAGCACCCTATGTTACTGACTGTAACTCTACTGATGTTAATCCAGCTCCCTCACTCTATCACTCAGTAACCCCTCTCTCCCAGCACCCTGTGTTACTGACTGTATCTCTGCTGATGTTAGTCCATCTCCCTCACACTGTCACTCAGTAACCCCTCTCCCCCAGCACCCTGTGTTACTGACTGTATCTCTACTGATGTTAATCAGCTCCCTCACACTGTCACTCAGTAACCCCTGTCCCCCAGCACCCGGCGTTACTGACTGTATCTCTACTGATGTTAATCCAGCTCCCTCACACTGTCACTCAGTAACCCCTCTCTCCCAGCACCCTGTGTGACTGACTGTATCTCTACTGATGTTAATCCAGCTCCCTCACACTGTCACTCAGTAACCCCTCTCCCCAGCACCCTGTGTTACTGACTGTATCTCTACTGATGTTAATCCAGCTCCCTCACTCTGTCACTCAGTAACCCCTCTCCCCCAGCACCCTGTGTTACTGACTGTATCTCTACTGATGTTAATCCAGCTCCCTCACACTGTCACTCAGTAACCCCTCTCCCCAGCACCCTGTGTTACTGACTGTATCTCTACTGATGATAATGCAGCTCCCTCACACTGTCACTCAGTAACCCCTCTCCCCCAGCACCCTGTGTTACTGACTGTATCTCTACTGATGTTAATCCAGCTCCCTCACACTGTCACTCAGTAACCCCTCTCCCCCAGCACCCTGTGTTACTGACTGTATCTCTACTGATGTTAATCCAGCTCCCTCACATTGTCACTCAGTAACCCCTATCCCCCAGCACCCTGTGTTACTGACTGTATCTCTACTGATGTTAATCCAGCTCCCTCACACTGTCACTCCGTAACCCCTCTCCCTCAGCACCCTGTGTTACTGACTGTATCTCTACTGATGTTAATCCAGCTCCTTCACACTGTCACTCAGTAACCCCTCTCCCCCAGCACCCTGTGTTACTGACTGTATCTCTACTGATGTTAATCCAGCTCCCTCACACTGTCACTCAGTAACCCCTCTCCCCCAGCACCCTGTGTTACTGACTGTATCTCTACTGATGTTAATCCAGCTCCTTCACACTGTCACTCAGTAACCCCTCTCCCCCAGCACCCTGTGTTACTGACTGTATCTCTACTGATGTTAATCCAGCTCCCTCACACTGTCACTCAGTAACCCCTCTCCCCCAGTTTGGCGCACAAAGACTCCGTGAGACGAATAGAGTGAAGTCGATGAGGCTTTATTAAGCGTGTCTGTTCCCCAGCAGCCCGATAGTAAACTGGCCTGCGGGGGATGGCACCGGCTTCTTATACTTCGCCTTCAGGGCGGAGTATGAGGTCAACGGCCAACCAGGACCCGGGATCTGTCAGCCAATGACATTAGGGCTTCCAGTCCCACATGACCCCCAATACATACTACCACATTCACCCCTTGTCAAAAATGAACCCGGCGGGGTGATGGTTCGTATGGTGGTAAGGGTTTACAGGGCTGGTCCTGGGAGCATAGAACAGTTACATGGTAGTACAGTATTGGACAGTATCGTCCTGTTACAACTATTTACAGAGGGTATAGGAAAAACAAAATGTTCATTGGACAGTCCATCTTTGTTTTACATCGACGCCACGAGTCGGTCGGGCGGTCTGGTCGTCCGTGTCGATCGCCTCGGCCCCGGCGGTGGTGGTGGTGCTTGTACCAACGTTGTCACCTCCGGGAGCCGCACGGTTTCAGCTGTCGGTGCAAAAGGGAGGGGAACTGATCCTCCTGGGAAGGGGGCGGTCGCGGGGTGCGGCGGTGGCAGGAAGGGGGGCGGTTGGGTTGATGGTGTCGGGGGGTGTGCGTGGTGCCGGCGGGCGCCAGATCCTGCAGGGAGACCGTGTCCTGTCGGCCGTCGGGGTACTCCACGTAGGCGTACTGGGGGTTTGCGTGGAGGAGGTGAACCCTTTCGACCAACGGGTCCGCCTTATGTGCCCGCACATGCTTTCGGAGCAGGATGGGTCCTGGGGCCGCCAGCCAGGTCGGCAGCGACGTTCCAGAGGAGGACCTCCTAGGGAAAACAAGGAGACGCTCGTGCGGCGTTTGATTAGTGCTCGTACATAATAACGACCGGATGGAATGGAGAGCGTCCGGGAGGACCTCCTGCCACCGTGAAACTGGGAGATCCCTGGACCGTAGGGCCAGTAGGACGGCCTTCCAGACCGTGCCGTTCTCCCTTTCTACTTGCCCGTTCCCCCGGGGGTTGTAGCTGGTCGTCCTGCTTGAGGCTATGCCCTTGCTGAGCAGGAACTGGCGCAGCTCGTCACTCATGAAAGAGGACCCCCTGTCGCTGTGGACGTATGCGGGGTAACCGAACAGTGTGAAGATGCTGTTCAGGGCTTTAATGACTGTGGCCGCGGTCATGTCGGAGCAGGGAATGGCAAAAGGGAAGCGGGAGTATTCGTCCACTACATTAAGGAAATATGCGTTGCGGTCGTTGGAGGGGAGGGTCCCTTTGAAATCGAGACTGAGGCGTTCAAAGGGGCGGGAAGCCTTAATCAGGTGCGCTCCATCTGGCCTGAAAAAATGCGGCTTGCATTCCGCGCAGATGTGGCAGTCCCTTGTGACTGTACGGACCTCCTCTAAAGAGTATGGGAGATTGCGGGACTTGATGAAGTGGTAAAACCGAGTGACCCCCGGGTGGCAGAGGTCCTCGTGGAGGGTTTGGAGGCGGTTGATTTGTGCGTTGGCACATGTGCCGCGGGATAGGGCATCGGACGGCTCGTTCAGCTTTCCGGGCCGGTACAAGATCTCATAGTTAAAGGTGGAGAGCTCGATCCTCCACCTTAAGATCTTGTCATTTTTAATCTTGCCCCGCTGTGCATTATCGAACATGAAGGCTACCGACCGTTGGTCAGTGAGGAAAGTGAATCTCCTGCCGGCCAGGTAATGCCTCCAATGTCGCACAGCTTCCACTATGGCTTGGGCTTCCTTTTCCACTGAGGAGTGGCGGATTTCTGAGGCGTGGAGGGTTCGGGAGAAGAAGGCCACGGGTCTGCCCGCTTGGTTAAGGGTGGCCGCTAGAGCTACGTCGGAGGCGTCGCTCTCGACCTGGAAGGGGAGGGACTCGTCGATGGCGCGCATCGTGGCCTTTGCGATGTCCGCTTTGATGCGGCTGAAGGCCTGGCAAGCCTCTGTCGACAGAGGGAAGGTCGTGGTCTGTATTAGGGGGCGGGCCTTGTCTGCGTACTGGGGGACCCACTGGGCGTAGTACGAAAAGAACCCCAGGCAGCGTTTCAGGGCTTTTGGGCAGTGCGGGAGGGGAAATTCCATGAGTGCGCACATACGTTCGGGGTGGGGGCCTATTATCCCATTGCGCACTATGTAGCCCAGAATGGCTAGCCGATCGGTGCTAAAAACGCACTTGTCCTCGTTGTACGTGAGGTTCAAGGCTTTGGCGGTCTGGAGGAATTTTTGGAGGTTGGCGTCGTGGTCCTGCTGATCGTGGCCGCAGATGGTTACATTGTCGAGGTACGGGAACGTGGCCCGTAACCCATGTTGATCAACCATTCGGTCCATCTCCCGTTGGAAGACCGAGACCCCGTTTGTGACGCCAAAAGGGACCCATAGGAAATGGTATAATCGCCCGTCTGCCTCGAAGGCTGTGTACTTGCGGTCACTTGGGCGGATGGGGAGCTGATGGTAGGCGGACTTGAGGTCCACGGTGGAGAAGACTTTATACTGGGCAATCCGATTGACCATGTCGGATATGCGGGGGAGAGGGTACGCGTCTAGTTGTGTGTACCTGTTGATGGTCTGGCTATAGTCAATGACCATCCTTTGTTTCTCCCCTGTCTTCACTACTACCACCTGCGCTCTCCAGGGACTATTGCTGGCCTGGATTATGCCCTCCTTTAGTAGCCGCTGGACTTCGGAGCGAATGAAGGTCCGGTCCTGGGCGCTGTACCGTCTGCTCCTAGTGGCGACGGGTTTGCAATCCGGGGTGAGGTTCGCAAACAAGGATGGGGGTTGCACCTTGAGGGTGGCGAGGCCGCAGATAGTGAGTGGGGGTATGGGGCCGCCGAATTTAAACGTAAGGCTCCGTAGATTGCATTGGAAATCTAATCCCAGCAAGGTGGGGGCACAGAGTTGGGGAAGGACGTTAAGTTTGTAGTTTTTGAATTCCCTCCCCTGCACCGTTAGGGTAACTATGCAGAATCCCTGGATCTGTACGGAGTGGAATCCTGCAGCTAGGCAAATCTTTTGTGCGCTGGGGAAGGTAGTTAAGGAACAGCGTCTTACCGTGTCGGGGTGGATAAAACTTTCCGTGCTCCCGGAGTCGACTAGGCATGGCATCTCGTGGCCGTTAATTAGGACCGTTGTCGTCGTCGTCTGGAGAGTCCGGGGCCGAGCCTGATCGAGTGTAACCGAAGCGAGCCGTGGTTGTAGTAGTGGGGTGGGGTCCGTTGTTGCCGTCCAAGATGGCGTCGGGGATGGACAAAATGGCCGCCCCCATGCGTCGTACAGGTCGGGGGCGGTCCAAGATGGCGGGGCCCCTCCTCCCCTCGTGGTGGTCGGGACCCAAAATGGCGGCATCTGCGGGTCGCACATGGTGTTCTGGGGGGTCTGGGGGGGCGCTAGGACCGCGCGGAGTTCCTTGACTGCGAGCGCCAGGGCCGCGGGCGCTAGGACGCGCGGAGCTCCCTCGCCGGGGACAGCGGTGGTCGGGGCCCAGGCCGGCGGGTCAGTACTGCGAGCGCTGGGACCATGCGGAGCTCCCTCGCCGGGGACGGCGGTGATCGGGGTCCAGGTAAGTTGCGCCGGCGGGTCAGGCGTGGGGCGCGGGACGGGGGTGAGGGCCCAGGTCGGCGGCGCCGGCGGGTCAGGCGTGGGGCGCGGGACGGGGGTGAGGGCCCAGGTCGGCGGCGCTGGCGGGTCAGTCGTGGGGCGCGGGACGGGGGTGAGGGCCCAGGTCGGCGGCTCCGGCGGGTCAGGCGTGGGGCGCGGGACGGGGGTGAGGGCCCAGGTCGGCGGCTCCGGCGGGTCAGTCGTGGGGCCGCGAGCGCTGGGACCGCGCGCAGCTCCCTCGCCGGGGACAGCGGTGGTCGGGGTCAAGGTAGGTGGCGCCGGCGGGTCAGGCGTGGGGCGCGGGACGGGGGTGAGGGTGGCGTTAGGGATGCGAAAAACCCCCTCCTCTCCGTGGAGAGTGTTGGCCGGCACCCAAATCGGGAGCGCCGGCGGCGGGTCGTACATGGGCTGCGGGGAGGGGGGTTGGGGAGCGTAGGCGGCGTGCAGGGCTCCCAGTTCTCCCGGGGCCGCGGTGGTCGGGACCCAAAATGGCGGCGCCTGCGGGTCGCACATGGCGTGCTGGGGGGGTTGGGACGCATAGACTGCTTGTAGGGCTCCCTGTGGCCCCGGGACGGCGGCGACCTCGCGGGATCGGCACACCACCGCATAGAGGCCCTTTTTCCCGCAGCTTTTGCAGATGGCTGCGCGGGCCGGGCAGCGTTGTCGGGGGCGCTTCGCCTGGCCGCAGAAATTACAGCGGGCGCCCCCGGTGCGACTCGGCGTTTGGACTGCGCAAGCCTGTGGGGTGTCCGGGGGGGGGGGGTAGGGGGTTTGCCGCGACGGGTACGTACGGAGCCCAATGGCCTGCCACGCGGTCGGGGCCGTAGGCGCGGGTATTACGCGCGGCTACGTCCAGCGAGGCTGCCAGGGCCCGTGCCTCAGAGAGTCCTAGTGACTCTTTTTCTAGAAGTCTTTGGCGGATTTGGGAGGATTGCATACCTGCAACAAAAGCATCGCGCATTAACATGTCCGTGTGTTCGTTTGCGTTCACCGACGGGCAGCTGCAGGCTCGTCCCAAAATCAGCAGCGCGGCGTAGAACTCGTCCATCGATTCTCCGGGAGCTTGCCGTCTTGTCGCGAGCTGGTAGCGAGCGTAGATTTGGTTAACTGGGCGAACGTAGAGATTTCTCAGTGCTGTGAACGCCGTCTGGAAATCGCGGGTGTCTTCAATGAGGGAGAAAATCTCCGTGCTCACCCTCGAGTGCAGGACCTGCAGTTTTTGTTCGTCTGAGACTCGGCCGGTGGCCGTTCTGAGGTAGGCCTCAAAGCAAGTCTGCCAGTGTTTGAAGGCTGCTGCCGCATTCACTGCGTGGGGGCTGATCCTCAGGCATTCTGGAATGATCCTGAGCTCCATAGTCCTTTTTAGGCACGCTTAATAAATTGTGGCGCACAAAGACTCCGTGAGACGAATAGAGTGAAGTCGATGAGGCTTTATTAAGCGTGTCTGTTCCCCAGCAGCCCGATAGTAAACTGGCCTGCGGGGGAAGGCACCGGCTTCTTATACTCCGCCTTCAGGGCGGAGCTTGAGGTCAACGGCCAACCAGGACCCGGGATCTGTCAGCCAATGACATTAGGGCTTCCAGTCCCACATGACCCCCAATATATACTACCACACCCAGCACCCTGTGTTACTGACTGTATCTCTACTGATGTTAATCCAGCTCCCTCACACTGTCACTCAGTAATCCCTCTCCCCCAGCTCCCTGTGTTACTGACTGTATCTCTACTGATGTTAATCCAGCTCCCTCACACTGTCACTCAGTAACCCCTCTCCCCCAGCACCCTGTGTTACTGACTGTATCTCTACTGATGTTAATCCAGCTCCCTCACACTGTCACTCAGTAACCCCTCTCCCCCAGCTCCCTCACACTGTCACTCAGTAACCCCTCTCCCCCAGCACCCTGTGTTACTGACTGTATCTCTACTGATGTTAATCCAGCTCCCTCACATTGTCACTCAGTAACCCCTCTCTCCCAGCACCCTGTGTTACTGACTGTATCTCTACTGATGTTAATCCAGCTCCCTCACACTGTCACTCAGTAACCCCTCTCCCCCAGCACCCTGTGTTACTGACTGTATCTCTACTGATGTTAATCCAGCTCCCTCACACTGTCACTCAGTAACCCCTCTCTCCCAGCACCCTGTGTTACTGACTGTATCTCTACTGATGTTAATCCAGCTCCCTCACACTGTCACTCAGTAACCCCACTCCCCCCAGCACCCTGTGTTACTGACTGTATCTCTACTGATGTTAATCCAGCTCCCTCACACTGTCACTCAGTAACCCCTCTCCCCCAGCACCCTGTGTTACTGACTGTATCTCTACTGACGTTAATCCAGCTCCCTCACACTGTCACTCAGTAACCCCCTCCCTCAGCACCCTGTGTTACTGACTGTATCTCTACTGATGTTAATCCAGCTCCCTCACATTGTCACTCAGTAACCCCTCTCCCCCAGCTCCCTCACACTGTCACTCAGTAACCCCTATCCCACAGCACCCTGTGTTACTGACTGTATCTCTACTGATGTTAATCCAGCTCCCTCACACTGTCACTCAGTAACCCCTCTCCCCCAGCACCCTGTGTTACTGACTGTATCTCGACTGATGTTAATCCAGCTCCCTCACGCTGTCACTCAGTAACCCCTCACCCCCCAGCACCCTGTGTTACTGACTGTATCTCTACTGATGTTAATCCAGCTCCCTCACACTGTCACTCAGTAACCCATCTCCCCCAGCACCCTGTGTTACTGACTGTATCTCTACTGATGTTAATCCAGCTCCCTCACACTGTCACTCAGTAACCCCTCTCCCCCAGCACCCTGTGTTACTGACTGTATCTCTACTGATGTTAATCCAGCTCCCTCACACTGTCACTCAGTAACCCCTCTCCTCCAGCACCCTGTGTTACTGACTGTATCTCTGCTGATGTTAATCCAGCTCCCTCGCACTGTCACTCACTAACCCCTCTCCCCCAGCACCCTGTGTTACTGACTGTATCTCTACTGATGTTAATCCAGCTCCCTCACGCTGTCACTCAGTAACCCCTCACCCCCCAGCACCCTGTGTTACTGACTGTATCTCTACTGATGTTAATCCAGCTCCCTCACACTGTCACTCAGTAACCCCTCTCCCCCAGCACCCTGTGTTACTGACTGTATCTCTACTGACGTTAATCCAGCTCCCTCACACTGTCACTCAGTAACCCATCTCCCCCAGCACCCTGTGTTACTGACTGTATCTCTACTGATGTTAATCCAGCTCCCTCACACTGTCACTCAGTAACCCCTCTCCCCCAGCTCCCTCACATTGTCACTCAGTAACCCCTATCCCACAGCACCCTGTGTTACTGACTGTATCTCTACTGATGTTAATCCAGCTCCATCACACTGTCACTCAGTAACCCCTCACCCCCCAGCACCCTGTGTTACTGACTGTATCTCTACTGATGTTAATCCAGCTCCCTCACACTGTCACTCAGTAACCCCTCTCCCCCAGCATCCTGTGTTACTGACTGTATCTCTACTGATGTTAATACAGCTCCCTCACATTGTCACTCAGTAACCCCTCTCCCCAGCACCCTGTGTTACTGACTGTACCTCTATTGATGTTAATCCAGCTCCCTCACACTGTCACTCAGTAACCCCTCTCCCCCAGCACCCTGTGTTACTGACTGTATCTCTACTGATGTTAATCCAGCTCCCTCACACTGTCACTCAGTAACCTCTCTCCCCCAGCACCCTGTGTTACTGACTGTATCTCTACTGATGTTAATCCAGCTCCCTCACGCTGTCACTCAGTAACCCCTCACCCCCCAGCACCCTGTGTTACTGACTGTATCTCTACTGATGTTAATCCAGCTCCCTCACACTGTCACTCAGTAACCCCTCTCCCCCAGCACCCTGTGTTACTGACTGTATCTCTACTGATGTTAATCCAGCTCCCTCACACTGTCACTCAGTAACCCCTCTCCTCCAGCACCCTGTGTTACTGACTGTATCTCTACTGATGTTAATCCAGCTCCCTCACACTGTCACTCACTAACCGCTCTCCCCCAGCACCCTGTGTTACTGACTGTATCTCTACTGATGTTAATCCAGCTCCCTCACACCGTCACTCAGTAACCCCTCTCCCACCAGCACCCTGTGTTACTGACTGTATCTCTACTGATGTTAATCCAGCTCCCTCACACTGTCACTCAGTAACCCCTCACCCCCCAGCACCCTGTGTTACTGACTGTATCTCTACTGACGTTAATCCAGCTCCCTCACACTGTCACTCAGTAACCCCTCTCCCCCAGCACCCTGTGTTACTGACTGTATCTCTACTGATGTTAATCCAGCTCCCTCACACTGTCACTCAGTAACCCCTATCCCACAGCACCCTGTGTTACTGACTGTATCTCTACTGATGTTAATCCAGCTCCCTCACACTGTCACTCAGTAACCCCTCTCCCCCAGCACCCTGTGTTACTGACTGTATCTCGACTGATGTTAATCCAGCTCCCTCACACTGTCACTCAGTAACCCCTCTCCCTCAGCATCCTGTGTTACTGACTGTATCTCTACTGATGTTAATACAGCTCCCTCACATTGTCACTCAGTAACCCCACTCCCCCAGCACCCTGTGTTACTGACTGTATCTCTACTGATGTTAATCCAGCTCCCTCACACTGTCACTCAGTAACCCCTCTCCCTCAGCATCCTGTGTTACTGACTGTATCTCTACTGATGTTAATCCAGCTCCCTCACACTGTCACTCAGTAACCCCTCACCCAGCACCCTGTGTTACTGACTGTATCTCTACTGATGTTAATCCAGCTCCCTCACACTGTCACTCAGTAACCCCTATCCCACAGCACCCTGTGTTACTGACTGTATCTCTACTGATGTTAATCCAGCTCCCTCACACTGTCACTCAGTAACCCCTCTCCCCCAGCACCCTGTGTTACTGACTGTATCTCGACTGATGTTAATCCAGCTCCCTCACACTGTCACTCAGTAACCCCTCTCCCTCAGCATCCTGTGTTACTGACTGTATCTCTACTGATGTTAATACAGCTCCCTCACACTGTCACTCAGTAACCCCTCTCCCCCAGCACCCTGTGTTACTGACTGTATCTCTATTGATGTTAATCCAGCTCCCTCACACTGTCACTCACTAACCTCTCTCCCCCAGTACTGACTGTATCTCTACTGATGTTAATCCAGCTCCCTCACACTGTGACTCAGTAACCCCTCTCCCCCAGCACCCTGTGTTACTGACTGTATCTCTACTGATGTTAATCCAGCTCCCTCACACTGTCACTCAGTAACCCCTCTCCCCCAGCACCCTGTGTTACTGACTGTATCTCTACTGATGTTAATCCAGCTCCTTCACACTGTCACTCAGTCACCCCTCTCCCCCAGCACCCTGTGTTACTGACTGTATCTCTACTGATGTTAATCCAGCTCCCTCACACTGTCACTCAGTAACCCCTCTTCCCCAGCACCGTGTGTTACTGACTGTATCTCTACTGATGTTAATCCAGCTCCCTCACACTGTCACTCAGTAACCCCTCTCCCCCAGCACCCTGTGTTACTGACTGTATCTCTACTGATGTTAATCCAGCTCCCTCACACTGTCACTCAGTAACCCCTCTTCCCCAGCACCGTGTGTTACTGACTGTATCTCTACTGATGTTAATCCAGCTCCCTCACACTGTCACTCACTAACCTCTCTCCCCCAGTACTGACTGTATCTCTACTGATGTTAATCCAGCTCCCTCACACTGTGACTCAGTAACCCCTCTCCCCCAGCACCCTGTGTTACTGACTGTATCTCTACTGATGTTAATCCAGCTCCCTCACACTGTCACTCAGTAACCCCTCTCCCCCAGCACCCTGTGTTACTGACTGTATCTCTACTGATGTTAATCCAGCTCCCTCACACTGTCACTCAGTAACCCCTCTCCTCCAGCACCCTGTGTTACTGACTGTATCTCTGCTGATGTTAATCCAGCTCCCTCGCACTGTCACTCACTAACCCCTCTCCCCCAGCACCCTGTGTTACTGACTGTATCTCTACTGATGTTAATCCAGCTCCCTCACGCTGTCACTCAGTAACCCCTCACCCCCCAGCACCCTGTGTTACTGACTGTATCTCTACTGATGTTAATCCAGCTCCCTCACACTGTCACTCAGTAACCCCTCTCCCCCAGCACCCTGTGTTACTGACTGTATCTCTACTGACGTTAATCCAGCTCCCTCACACTGTCACTCAGTAACCCATCTCCCCCAGCACCCTGTGTTACTGACTGTATCTCTACTGATGTTAATCCAGCTCCCTCACACTGTCACTCAGTAACCCCTCTCCCCCAGCTCCCTCACATTGTCACTCAGTAACCCCTATCCCACAGCACCCTGTGTTACTGACTGTATCTCTACTGATGTTAATCCAGCTCCATCACACTGTCACTCAGTAACCCCTCACCCCCCAGCACCCTGTGTTACTGACTGTATCTCTACTGATGTTAATCCAGCTCCCTCACACTGTCACTCAGTAACCCCTCTCCCCCAGCATCCTGTGTTACTGACTGTATCTCTACTGATGTTAATACAGCTCCCTCACATTGTCACTCAGTAACCCCTCTCCCCAGCACCCTGTGTTACTGACTGTACCTCTATTGATGTTAATCCAGCTCCCTCACACTGTCACTCAGTAACCCCTCTCCCCCAGCACCCTGTGTTACTGACTGTATCTCTACTGATGTTAATCCAGCTCCCTCACACTGTCACTCAGTAACCCCTCTCCCTCAGCACCCTGTGTTAGTGACTGTATCTCTACTGATGTTAATCCAGCTCCCTCACAACTGTCACTCAGTAACCCCTCTCCCCCAGCACCCTGTGTTACTGACTGTATCTCTACTGATGTTAATCCAGCTCCCTCACACTGTCACTCAGTAACCCCTCACCCCCCAGCACCCTGTGTTACTGACTGTATCTCTACTGACGTTAATCCAGCTCCCTCACACTGTCACTCAGTAACCCCTCTCCCCCAGCACCCTGTGTTACTGACTGTATCTCTACTGATGTTAATCCAGCTCCCTCACACTGTCACTCAGTAACCCCTATCCCACAGCACCCTGTGTTACTGACTGTATCTCTACTGATGTTAATCCAGCTCCCTCACACTGTCACTCAGTAACCCCTCTCCCCCAGCACCCTGTGTTACTGACTGTATCTCGACTGATGTTAATCCAGCTCCCTCACACTGTCACTCAGTAACCCCTCTCCCTCAGCATCCTGTGTTACTGACTGTATCTCTACTGATGTTAATACAGCTCCCTCACATTGTCACTCAGTAACCCCACTCCCCCAGCACCCTGTGTTACTGACTGTATCTCTACTGATGTTAATCCAGCTCCCTCACACTGTCACTCAGTAACCCCTCACCCCCCAGCACCCTGTGTTACTGACTGTATCTCTACTGATGTTAATCCAGCTCCCTCACACTGTCACTCACTAACCTCTCTCCCCCAGTACTGACTGTATCTCTACTGATGTTAATCCAGCTCCCTCACACTGTGACTCAGTAACCCCTCTCCCCCAGCACCCTGTGTTACTGACTGTATCTCTACTGATGTTAATCCAGCTCCCTCACACTGTCACTCAGTAACCCCTCTCCCCCAGCACCCTGTGTTACTGACTGTATCTCTACTGATGTTAATCCAGCTCCTTCACACTGTCACTCAGTCACCCCTCTCCCCCAGCACCCTGTGTTACTGACTGTATCTCTACTGATGTTAATCCAGCTCCCTCACACTGTCACTCAGTAACCCCTCTTCCCCAGCACCGTGTGTTACTGACTGTATCTCTACTGATGTTAATCCAGCTCCCTCACACTGTCACTCAGTAACCCCTCTCCCCCAGCGCCCTGTGTTACTGACTGTATCTCTACTGATGTTAATCCAGCTCCCTCACACTGTCACTCAGTAACCTCTCTCCCCCCCAGTATCCTGACTGCTGTCTGCTGAATTTAAGACTGTGTTGGAGTCACTCAGTCACTCAGTGACTGGCTCTCACATTTCTGCCGGAGAAGGATGTTAATATATTCCACAAGACACGTTTTCTGTAAATTAAACAGGAAATTGTTTCTGAATATTGCGAAGGTTCACGTTGAGAATTTCCCACCTTGCCATTGCCAACGCCTTGAAAATAAACTATCACTGTCACGGCCACTGTCGTACTGAACAGAACGGACTACTGCAAAGAAGTATACCGACAACTGAACAACCAAGAACACTACAGACAGTTACCCGCAGATCCGACCAAGGAACATATCCGCTAACTTAACAGACTGATCAAGACCTTGGATCCAGATCTTCAGAGCACCCTACGTGCTCTCATCCCACGTACTCCCTGCATTGGAGATCTCTACTGCCTTCCAAAAATACATAAGCCCAACACACCAGGCCGCCCTATCGTTTCAGGCAATGGGACCGTGTGAGAACCTCTCTGGCTACATCGAGGGCATCTTGAAACCCATCGTACAAGGTACACCCAGCTTCTGTCGCGACACGACGGACTTCCTACAGAAACTCAGCACCCATGGACCAGTTGAACCAGGAACATTCCTCGTCACAATGGACGTCTCGGCACTCTACACCAGCATCCCCCATGACGACGGCATTGCTGCAACAGCCTCAGTACTCAACACCGACAACTGCCAATCTCCAGACGCAATTCTGCAACTCATCCGCTTCATTCTGGATCACAACGTCTTCACCTTCGACAACAAGTTCTTCATCCAGACGCACGGAACAGCCATGGGGACCAAATTCGCACCCCAATACGCCAACATCTACATGCACAAGTTTGAACAGGACCTACTCACCGCACAGGACCTTCAACCGACGTTATACACCAGATACATCGATGACATTTTTTTCCTTTGGACCCACGGCGAAGAATCACTGAAACGACTACACGATGACATTAATAAGTTCCATCCAACCATCAGACTCACCATGGACTACTCTCCAAAATCAGTTGCATTCTTGGACACACTCGTCTCCATCAAGGACGGCCACCTCAGCACTTCGCTTTACCGCAAACCCACGGATAACCTCATGATGCTCCACTTCTCCAGCTTCCACCCTAAACACATTAAAGAAGCCATCCCCTATGGACAAGCGCTCCGTATACACAGGATCTGCTCAGACGAGGAGGAGCGTAACAGACATCTACAGACGTTGAAAGATGGCCTCGTACGAACGGGATATGGCACTCGACTCATCGATCGACAGTTCCAACGCGCCACAGCAAAAAACCGCACCGACCTCCTCAGAAGACAAACATGGGACACAACCGACAGAATACCCTTCGTCGTCCAGTACTTCCCCGGAGCGGCGAAACTACGTCATCTTCTTCACAGCCTTCAACACGTCACTGATGACGATGAACACCTTGCCAAGGTCATCCTCACACCCCCACTACTTGCCTTCAAACAACCGCGCAACCTCAAACGAACCATTGTTTGCAGCAAACTACCCAGTCTTCAGAACAGTGACCACGACACCACACAACCCTGCCATGGCAATCTCTGCAAGACATGCCAGATCATCGACATGGATACCACTATTACACGTGAGAACACCACCCACCAGGTACGCGGTACGTACTCGTGCGACTCGGCCAACGTTGTCTACCTCATACACTGCAGGAAAGGATGTCCCGAAGCGTGGTACGTTGGCGAGACCATGCAGACGCTGCGACAACGAATGAACGGACATCGCGCAACAATCATCAGGCAGGAATGTTCCCTTCCAGTCGGAGAACACTTCAGCAGTCAAGGGCATTCAGCCTCTGATCTCCAGGTAAGCATTCTCCAAGGCGGCCTTCAGGACCCGCGACAACGCAGAATCGCCGAGCAGAAACTTACAGCCAAGTTCCGCACACATGAGTGCGGCCTTAACCGGGACCTGGGATTCATGTCGCATTACATTCATCCCCCACCATCTGGCCTGCAAAATCCTACCAACTGTCCAGGCTTGACACAATTCACACCTCTTTAACCTGGGGTTACCCCATCTCTGGATCTGTAAAGATTTAATCACCTGCTAATGCTCACATTCCAAGCATTGTTTGGCATCTTTGATTTTGTCTATATATGTGTTTCTGGAACATACCTCTTCATTCACCTGAGGAAGGAGCAGCACTCCGAAAGCTAGTGACATCGAAACAAACCTGTTGGACTTTAACCTGGTGTTGCAAGACTTCGTACTGTGCTTTCTTGAAAATAGAGATTCACAGACAGATTGCATCGTGCAGCACCCAGTCGGATGAATTTTAATAGCTCGCCTGAAGGAAGCAATGACTTTGAACAGTTCAGAAATGTCAGAGGAGTTGTTCGCTCCGGGGAAGGACGTTCGAGAATTCACTCTCATTGCACAGCCAGATTATCTTCATCCTTCAACTGAACTCCAAACCAACCAGCAATTATCCATTGACAGGACGAAGAGGAGCCCATTCAGCCCCTCTCCAGCCTGTTACACAGGAACAGGAGGAGGCCCATTCAGCCCCTCTCCAGCCTGTTACACAGGAACAGGAGGAGGCCGATTCAGCCCCTCTCCAGCCTGTTACACAGGAACAGGAGGAGGCCCATTCAGCCCCTCTCCAGCCTGTTGCACAGGAACAGGAGGAGGCCCATTCAGCCCCTCTCCAGCCTGTTACACAGGAACAGGAGGAGGCCCATTCAGCCCCTCTCCAGCCTGTTACCCAGGAACAGGAGGAAGCCATTCAGCCCCTCTCCAGCCTGTTACACAGGAACAGGAGGAGGCCCATTCAGCCCCTCTCCAGCCTGTTGCACAGGAACAGGAGGAGGCCCATTCAGCCCCTCTCCAGCCTGTTACACAGGAACAGGAGGAGGCACATTCAGCCCCTCTCCAGCCTGTTACACAGGAACAGGAGGAGGCCGATTCAGCCCCTCTCCAGCCTGTTACACAGGAACAGGAGGAGGCACATTCAGCCCCTCTCCAGCCTGTTACACAGGAACAGGAGGAGGCCGATTCAGCCCCCCTCCAGCCTGTTACACAGGAACAGGAGGAGGACCATTCAGCCCCCCTCCAGCCTGTTACACAGGAACAGGAGGAGGCCCATTCAGCCCCTCTCCAGCCTGTTACACAGGAACAGGAGGAGGCCGATTCAGCCCCCCTCCAGCCTGTTACACAGGAACAGGAGGAGGACCATTCAGCCCCCCTCCAGCCTGTTACACAGGAACAGGAGGAGGCCCATTCAGCCCTTCTCCAGCCTGTTACACAGGAACAGGAGGAGGCCCATTCAGCCCCTCTCCAGCCTGTTACACAGGAACAGGAGGAGGCCCTTCAGCCCCTCTCCAGCCTGTTACACAGGAACAGGAGGAGGCCCATTCAGCCGCTCTCCAGCCTGTTACACAGGAACAGGAGGAGGCCCATTCAGCCCCTCTCCAGCCTGTTACACAGGAACAGGAGGAGGCCCATTCAGCCCCTCTCCAGCCTGTTACACAGGAACAGGAGGAGGCCCATTCAGCCCCTCTCCAGCCTGTTACACAGGAACAGGAGGAGGCCCATTCAGCCCCTCTCCAGCCTGTTACACAGGAACAGGAGGAGGCAATTCAGCCCCTCTCCAGCCTGTTACACAGGAACAGGAGGAGGCCCATTCAGCCCCTCTCCAGCCTGTTACACAGGAACAGGAGGAGGCCCATTCAGCCCCTCTCCAGCCTGTTACACAGGAACAGGAGGAGGCCCATTCAGCCCCTCTCCAGCCTGTTACACAGGAACAGGAGGAAGCCCATTCAGCCCCTCTCCAGCCTGTTACACAGGAACAGGAGGAGGCCCATTCAGCTCCTCTCCAGCCTGTTACACAGGAACAGGAGGAGGCCCATTCAGCCCCTCTCCAGCCTGTTACACAGGAACAGGAGGGAGCCCATTCAGCCCCTCTCCAGCCTGTTACACAGGAACAGGAGGAGGCCCATTCAGCCCCTCTCCAGCCTGTTACACAGGAACAGGAGGAGGCCCATTCAACCCCTCTCCAGCCTGTTACACAGGAACAGGAGGAGGCCCATTCAGCCCCTCTCCAGCCTGTTACACAGGAACAGGAGGAGGCCGATTCAGCCCCTCTCCAGCCTGTTACACAGGAACAGGAGGAGGCCCATTCAGCCCCTCTCCAGCCTGTTACACAGGAACAGGAGGAGGCCCATTTAGCCCCTCTCCAGCCTGTTACACAGGAACAGGAGGAGGCCCATTCAGCCCCTCTCCAGCCTGTTACACAGGAACAGGAGGAGGCCGATTCAGCCCCTCTCCAGCCTGTTACACAGGAACAGGAGGAGGCCCATTCAGCCCCTCTCCAGCCTGTTACACAGGAAGAGGAGGAGGCCCATTTAGCCCCTCTCCAGCCTGTTACACAGGAACAGGAGGAGGCCCATTCAACCCCTCTCCAGCCTGTTACACAGGAACAGGAGGAGGCCCATTCAGCCCCTCTCCAGCCTGTTACACAGGAACAGGAGGAGGCCATTCAGCCCCTCTCCAGCCTGTTACACAGGAACAGGAGGAGGCCCATTCAGCCCCTCTCCAGCCTGTTACACAGGAACAGGAGGAGGCCCATTCAGCCCCTCTCCAGCCTGTTACACAGGAACAGGGGGAGGCCCATTCAGCCCCTCTCCAGCCTGTCACACAGGAACAGGAGGAGGCCCATTCAGCCCCTCTCCAGCCTGTTACACAGGAACAGGGGGAGGCCCCATTCAGCCCCTCTCCAGCCTGTTACACAGGAACAGGAGGGAGCCCATTCAGCCCCTCTCCAGCCTGTTACACAGGAACAGGAGGAGGCCCATTCAGCCCCTCTCCAGCCTGTTACACAGGAACAGGGGGAGGCCCATTCAGCCCCTCTCCAGCCTGTTACACAGGAACAGGAGGAGGCCCATTCAGCCCCTCTCAGCCTGTTACACAGGAACAGGAGGAGACCCATTCAGTCCCTCTCTCCAGTTGCTCCGTCTGGACCTGTAAAGGCTTAATTACCTGCAAAGACTCACATTCAAAGTATCGTCTTGCATCATTGGCTTTGTCGATATATGTGCATCACGGTAGCACAGTGGTTAGCACTGTGGCTTCACAGCTCCAGGGTCCCAGGTTCGATTCCCCGCTGGGTCACTGTCTGTGCGGAGTCTGCACGTCCTCCCCGTGTCTGCGTGGGTTTCCTCCGGGTGCTCCGGTTTCCTCCCACAGTCCAAAGATGTGCAGGTTAGGTGGATTGGCCGTGATAAATTGCCCTTAGTGTCCAAAATAGATTAGGCGGGGTTACTGGGTTACAGGGATAGGGTGGAAGTGAGGGCTTAAGCGGCCTCTTGCTGCACTGTACGTTCAATGTTCTATATGTATTTATTCATTCTTCATTCTTTATTTAATTCTTCATTCACCTCCGAAAGTGCTCCGAAAGCCAGTCAAAACAAACCTGTTGGACTTTAACGTGGTGTTGTAAGACTTCGTCCTGTGCCCACCCAGTCCAACGCCGGCATCTCCACATCATGGTGGCGAGAAGGCAGAAGGTCACCGACCTGAGCATCCTGTGTACAGCACCATCTGGCGGCCGGCAACGAGAACTGCACTGACCTGGAATTTATTTGGTGAAGCACCATCCGGTGGTCAAAGGACGGAGTTGCACCAACCTGAACCTCTCCAGTGAACCTGTCTCCCAGAGACTGCACGGCAGAGTGAAGAGTCAGCTCAGACCTACCCCTTTAATCCTGATTTAGTTTCAATAATAATAATGTTTATTGTCACAAGTGGCCTAAAATTAACACTGCAATGCAGTTACTGTGAAAATCCCCTAGTCGCCTGTTCGGGTCACAGAGGGAGAATTCAGAATGTCCAATCCACCTAACAGCGCGTCTTTCGGGACTTGTGGGAGGAAACCGGAGCACCCGGAGGGAACCCACGCAGACACGGGGAGAACGTGCAGACCCCGCGCAGACAGTGACCCAAGCGGGAATCGAACCCGGGACCCTGGTGCTGTGAAGCAACAGTGCTAACCACTGTGATACCGTTCCGCCCATATTCCTCGCCAACCTGTACCTGGTGTTTGTCTTGTGTGTGTCTGGGCAGAGGGGGGGATGGGATCTTGGGATTAGGTAGTCCAGCAGACGATTATCCTGTTATTTCCTGATATGTTCTTTTATCCTTTTTATTGATAAACAGTTTGTTGATCTTTTGCTTATAAATCTGGTGTCTCTTAACTCATCGGCACACAATGCAGACCCACAGTGGAAAACAGAAGGATCAACGTAATGGGGATTAAAGGGCAAGAGATGAACATCTTTGCTGCTGAGGTTGTAGTCTTTGCAGCTGGCTATCGTCCCAGTACGCGGAGTGCCGGAACCACCAGTTGGTTTAGAACGTCTGGCTGGAATCTTCAATTAGAACTCACAAAAAACAAAGAAATGTACAGCACAGGAACAGGCCCTTCGGCCCTCCAAGCCCGTGCCGACCATGCTGCCCGTCTAACCTAAAACCTTCTACACTTCCTGGGTCCGTATCCCTCTATTCCCACCCTAATCATGTATTTGTCACGATACCCCTTAACCGTCATGATCGTCACTGCTTCCACCACCTCCTCCGGCAGCGAGTTCCAGGCACCCACTACCCTCTGTGTAAAAAACGTGCCTCGTACATCTCCACTAAACCTTGCCCCTCGCACCTTAAACCTATGCCCCCTAGTAATTGACCCCTCTACCCTGGGAAAAAGTCTCTGACTACCCACTCTGTCTATGCCCCTCACAATCTTGTAGACCTCTATCAGGTCGCCCCTCAACCTCCGTCGTTCCAGAGAGAACAAACCGAGTTCATTCAACCGCTCCTCATAGCTAATGCCCTCCGTACCAGGCAGCATCCTGGTAAATCTCTTCTGCACCCTCTCTAAAGCCTCCACATCCTTCTGGTAGTGTGGCGACCAGAGTTGAACACTAGTGTGGCCGATTTAAAGTTCTGTACAGCTTGCCAATTTTTATACTCAATGCCCCGGCCAATGAAGGCACGCATGACTTCTTGACTACCTTCTCCACCTACGTTGCCAGTTTCAGTGACCTGTGGACCTGTACACCTAGATCTCTGACTTTCAATACTCTTGAGGGTTCTACCATTCACTGTATATTCCCTACCTGCATTAGACCTTCCAAAATGCATTACCTCACATTTGTCCGGATTAAACTCCATCTGCCATCTCTCCGCCCAAGTCTCCAGACAATCTAAATCCTGCTGTATCCTCAGACAGTCCTTATCGCTATCTGCAATTCCACCAACCTTTGTGTCATCTGCAAACTTACTAATCAGACCAGTTACATTTTCCTCCAAATCATTTATATATATTACAAACAGCAAAGGTCCCAGCACTGATCCCTGCGGAACATCACTGGTCACTCCTGCTACCCCCTTTGGCTTCTGTGACCGAGCCAGTTCTGTATCCATCTGACCACCTCACCTCTGATCCCGTGTGACTTCACCTTCTGTACCAGTCTGCCATGAGGGACACCTGGGTGATGGGCGGGGGATCGGTTGATTATGGGAATGGGCGTGAGGTTGGGGAGTGAGGGAATGGGTTGGGAGTGGGTGGGGTATGGGATGGGGTCGTGAAAGTGAGGGAGGGGTGGGCGTGAGGTTGGGGAGTGAGGGATGGGTAGGGGAGTGAGGGATAGGTTGGGGAGTGAGGGATGGGTTGAGGAGTGAGGGATGGGTTGGGGAGTGAGGGATGGGTTGGGGAGTGAGGGATGGGTTGGGGGTGGGAGTGGGGGACAGGAGCATGGGTGGGGGAGGGGATGAAAGTGGGATATGGTTGGGGAAAGGAGTGGGCGTGGGTTTGGAGTGGGGTGGGTTTAAGGTTGTGGGGGTTGCGAGAGTGGAGGATGGGGGTGAGAGGTGGGTTGGGAGTGGGGGATGGGGTGGGGGCTCAGTAGGAGTGGTGTTGTATACTTTGGATGCGGTGGGGGGGAGGGAGTGCGGATTAGGGGTTTGCACATGGGGGTTGCGGATGGAGGGGTTGGGGATGGGGGTGGTGGGGTTGGGGATGGGGGGTTGGGGATGGGGATGTGGGGTTGGGGATGGGGGGTTAAGGTTTGGGATGGGGGGGTTGGGGATGGGGGGTTGGTGATGGGGTTGGGAATGGGGGCGTTGGGGATGGGGTTTGGGGCTGAGGGGTTGGGGATGAGGGCATTGGGGATGGGGCGATGATGTTGGGGATGGAGTGTTGGGGATGAGGGGTTGGGGATGGGGGGCTGGGGGTGGACGGGTTGGGGATGGGGGGTTGGGGATGGCGTTGGGGATGGGGGCATTGGGGATGGGGTGTTGGGGATGGGGGGTTGGGGATGAGGGGTTGGGGATGAGGGGGTTGGGGATGAGGGTTTGGGGATGGGGGTGGGAATGGGGGCGTTGGGGATGGGGTTTGGGGCTGGGGATGAGGGGTTGGGGATGAGGGCATTGGGGATGGGGCGATGATGTTGGGGATGGAGTGTTGGGGATGAGGGGTTGGGGATGGGGGGCTGGGGGTGGACGGGTTGGGGATGGGGGGTTGGGGATGGCGTTGGGGATGGGGTGTTGGGGATGGGGGGTTGGGGATGAGGGGTTGGGGATGAGGGGGTTGGGGATGAGGGGTTGGGGATGGGGGTGGGAATGGGGGCGTTGGGGATGGGGTTTGGGGCTGGGGATGAGGGGTTGGGGATGAGGGCATTGGGGATGGGGCGATGATGTTGGGGATGGAGTGTTGGGGATGAGGGGTTGGGGATGGGGGGCTGGGGGTGGACGGGTTGGGGATGGGGGGTTGGGGATGGCATTGGGGATGGGGGCATTGGGGATGGGGTGTTGGGGATGGGGGGTTGGGGATGAGGGGTTGGGGATGAGGGGGTTGGGGATGAGGGGTTGGGGATGGGGGTGGGAATGGGGGCGTTGGGGATGGGGTTTGGGGCTGGGGATGAGGGGTTGGGGATGAGGGCATTGGGGATGGGGTGATGATGTTGGGGATGGAGTGTTGGGGATGAGGGGTTGGGGATGGGGGGCTGGGGGTGGACGGGTTGGGGATGGGGGGTTGGGGATGGCATTGGGGATGGGGGCATTGGGGATGGGGCGATGATGTTGGGGATGGAGTGTTGGGGATGAGGGGTTGGGGATGGGGGGCTGGGGGTGGACGGGTTGGGGATGGGGGGTTGGGGATGGCATTGGGGATGGGGGCATTGGGGATGGGGTGTTGGGGATGGGGGGTTGGGGATGAGGGGTTGGGGATGAGGGGGTTGGGGATGAGGGGTTGGGGATGGGGGTGGGAATGGGGGCGTTGGGGATGGGGTTTGGGGCTGGGGATGAGGGGTTGGGGATGAGGGCATTGGGGATGGGGCGATGATGTTGGGGATGGAGTGTTGGGGATGAGGGGTTGGGGATGGGGGGCTGGGGGTGGACGGGTTGGGGATGGGGGGTTGGGGATGGCATTGGGGATGGGGGCATTGGGGATGGGGTGTTGGGGATGGGGGGTTGGGGATGAGGGGTTGGGGATGAGGGGGTTGGGGATGAGGGGTTGGGGATGGGGGTGGGAATGGGGGCGTTGGGGATGGGGTTTGGGGCTGGGGATGAGGGGTTGGGGATGGGGGCATTGGGGATGGGGCGATGATGTTGGGGATGGAGTGTTGGGGATGAGGGGTTGGGGATGGGGGGGCTGGGGGTGGACGGGTTGGGGATGGGGCGGGGTTGGGGATGGGGGGTTGGGGATGGGGCGGGGTTGGGGATGGCGTTGGGGATGGGGGCATTGGGGATGGGGTGTTGGGGATGAGGGGTTGGGGATGGGGGTGGGAGGAGTTGGGATAGGGGTATGGGGGTTGGGGGCGTTGAGGGTGGGGGTGGGGATGGGGATTTTGGTGGGGTTGGGGATGGGGGGTTAGGGATGGGGGATGGGGTGTGGGGGGGGTGGGGGATGGGGGGTTAGGGATGGGGTGTGGGGGGGTTGGGGATGGGTGTGGGAGGAGTTGGGATCGGGTGTTGGGGATGGGGGGGTGGGGGTGGGGATTTTGGTGGGGTTGGGGATTGGGGTTGGGTTTGGGGATGGGGGAAGGGATTGGGGGGATGGGCTTCCTCGCTGATGGACAGCTGGAGCGAACCAATCAGCGCCTCCCGTCCCTCCCGTCCCCTCCCCCCGTACAATCCAGTGACGCGGGTCCGCCGCCTGTCAATTACAGCGGGGGCGGGGCCAGTCGGAGTGTCTTGGCCTCGTGCAGGTGCGCGGCCTGGACTGTGGCGGGGCCTGTCGAGGGGGCGGGGTTTGTCGAGGGGGCGGGGTTTGGCGCCGTTTGGCGCCATTTCTCCGCCCGCACCGCCGCCATTTTGATGCTGAGCGGCCGCTTCCCGCCCGCGGGGCAGAAAATCCCCGAAACTGGACCCCTGCCCCCCCAGCGGGTGGGTTTTACCTCAGAAACCGCCCGAGGGAGGGGGAGAGGAAGGGGTGGGGCCGCAGGGCCGCGCCCATTGACTTGGGGATGGTGGAGCCAGAAGTCGCTATATAAATGAAATTTGTTTCAGTCTCTCTCTCGCTCTGCCATTAGCCCCCCCCCCCCTCGCTTCGCCGTCGTGACCGGCACGTTTGCCGCCCTTTCCCTACTGCCGCCTTTGACCGAGAGGCTGAACATTCGACGTTTTCCCCCTTCCCCGCTCCAGTTTGCCCCCTCGCCATTTTAATTCCGGAGTGCGGCTTCTATCTCCCCTTGGTCCCGGGCTCAGCGGGGCTGGGTCACCCAGGGGATATCCCACCATCGGTGGGGGGCATCGCAGTGCCGTCACACACGTGTTGGTGGACATGGCTACGGACCAAGCGCCGGAAAAGTGGATTAGAAAGGACGGGCAGTGCTTGACGGCCGGGGCGGACCTGATGGGCCGAAGGGTCTCTTTCCAGACTCCATGATTGAACAACGAAGGGGGCGGGGAATGCGAGGATATGAAGATTGGGCACTGAGGCCAATTACGATGCATTTGCGGGCTCAGAGTGGAATCCGCAACCAGCACCAGTCCGAGCGACGGCAAGGCCGTGAGGGACTTGACCGGCGGACGGAGTGAAATCTTCTTTATTTTTGGCGACAGTGCATTTGATGGCAGTGTGGTTTTGTCTTTTTGACCACACTGAGAGGAAAGACCTATCAAGAGGTTTTTCTAAATTTCTCGCAAGGTTTTCTTAATGTTTGGCCATGGCGGACCGATTTCCTGTTCGCTGAGCAACCACCGAGGATTCTGGACACACGGGGGAACTAAAAAGACTGGGGTTATGTTGACGCTTTCCACTTTGGGTTTGATTCCAGGCTCTGTCGGGGTCCGGTGCTGATCTGACCCTGGACTCCCATTATCCTTGGATCAGAGTTTGATCACCGGGACTGTAGGCCGTTCAGCCCTCGAATCCATGCCAGCTCTCCTGTCCCACTCCTCTCCTATCCTCCCCTCCCTTCACCCGTGAATTTCTTAGAAAACGCTCCAGATAACAATCTCAAATCCCATTTGAAAGCCACATTTCGTTCTCCACCCCTCTGCCGTTGGGAGTGGTTTCTTCCTCTCTGTCCAGACCCCCTCCTGATTTTCTGTAACTCCAGAAAATCGCTTCTTGACCGACGCTTCCTCCCAAGGAAAATGGTGTCAGTTTATCCAATCTTGTCAAAGGATCAAAGTTCCTCATCTCTGGAGCCGAGCTTGTGAATCTCTGTTGAGGCCGATACAGTCTTTTCCGCAGGTTTATCGTCGCCTCCTTGCTCTCGTCCTCTACGTGTTCCTATTGATAAAACCCAGGAAGTTGGACACGCTTTATTCGCCACTTGTCAAGCTGTCCTGACCTTTGCAAACCCCCCCCCCCCCTCTCTTCCCGCCCACCCCAGGTCTCTCTCCTCCTGCACCTTTAGAATTCAATCCTTTATTTTTACTGCCTCGCCCTCTGCTTCCTCCACTTCTTTCCAATTGAGTTTCTTCAGCTATGTGGCCGCCCGTCCCCCAGCCTACAATGTGTCCTTTTAAGTTGTAACGCTGGGCGGCACGGTGGCACAGTGGTTAGCACTGCTGTCTCACGGCGCCGAGGTCCCAGGTCCGATCCCGGCTCTGGGTCACTGTGTGGAGTTTGCACATTCTCCCCTTGTTTGCGTGGGTTTCACCCCCACAACCCAAAGATGTACAGGATTGAACAGGCTAAATTGTCCCTTAATTGGAAAAAAAATGAATTGGGTACACTAAATTTTTAAAAAAGTAAAGAAATAAATTGTAACGCTGTCCTTCCCACAATGCTCACAGGTTCTGTGCCTTGTACACCGAGAGCTGGGGGTCGCTGATCTACATATGAGGAAGGAGCAGGGAGCTCTGGGAAATGCCAGTGAGTAGTCTCCTCCCCGGTTGGGAAAACATGGCGGTTCCCTGTCGCGCAGCCAGTCTCCTACCAGTGTTGCCACTGTCCTTTTTCCAGCAACTGCCTCAAAAGCCTGCCGTGCGGCACTTTATCGAATGCCTTCTGGAAGTCCACTATCCGCCTCAACCCCTCATTCAACTCTCTCTGATAGCTCGGCAAACAACTCCGGCGGGTTAGCTAAGCGTGGTTTCCCGTTGACTAGTCCACGCTGTCTTCCCTTCGCTTGCCCACAACGGTCAAAATGACAGTTAACGTTTCCCCAAATTGCCTTTTCGAAAAGCGAAAGAGCCCCGATGTGTGGTTTCTGGGGTTACCCACACACCATTTTTAAATCAGGCCTGGGCTTCACAGGATGGGCCTCAGGGTGCATATCCACGGATCCCTGAAGGTGGCAGGGCAGGTAGATAAGGTGGTTAAGAAGGCACGTGGAATACCCGCTTTGATTAGCTGAGGCATGGAATACAAGAGCAATGAGGTTATGATGGAGCTGCCCATTAAATTCGTCAATAACCAGGGCCGTAGATTAAAGGTAAGCGGTGGAAGGATATTTGAGGAGAATCTTTTCACCCAGCGGAGGGTCAGTGGGGCCAGGGACTCGCTGCCTGAAAGGACGGTTGAGGCAGGCAACCCTCGCAACAGTTAAGAAGCAGTTAGACATCCACTCGCGCTGCCGTAACCTCCAGGGTCAGGGGCCTGTCGCCGGACCAATTCTGGACCAGCATGGGTGGGATGGGCCAGCTGGCCTCCTGTGTGCTGCAAACATCTATGATCGGGTGTCTGGAGAGAAGGCTGGAGGCCCCCCCCCCCCCCCCAACACACAGCACACCAACCCCGAGGCAGGGCACGGCCGACGCTCCCAGCATGCTCGAACTACGGCGGGAAGGCTGCTGGTGCTGGGATGGCAACGGGAGAACGTCGGAGCATGGGCGCTGTGATCTGGGAATGCTTTCAGGTTCAGTGTCTTACCCTGCGCCTGGCTGATAGACTGTGGGGCAATAACATGGCCTGACCAGAATGGGCCTCCTCCTGTTCCTGTGTAACAGGCTGGTGGGGGGCTGAATGGTCCTCCTCCTGTTCCTGTGTAACAGGCTGGTGGGGGGCTGAATGGTCCTCCTCCTGTTCCTGTGTAACAGGCTGGTGGGGGGCTGAATGGTCCTCCTCCTGTTCCTGTGTAACAGGCTGGTGGGGGGCTGAATGGGCCTCCTCCTGTTCCTGTGTAACAGGCTGGAGAGGGACTGAATGGTCCTCCTCCTGTTCCTGTGTAACAGGCTGGTGGGGGGGCTGAATGGTCCTCCTCCTGTTCCTGTGTAACAGGCTGGAGGGGGGCTGAATGGTCCTCCTCCTGTTCTGATGTCCCTGTGACCTTTCGCTGTCACCGAGACGGTCGACACTCACAAATCCTTTTCATTTATACAGATGAGACCCCCCCGTTGGAGCAGCTCAGGCCCCGGTTTCCCGCTCCAGGCCGTGTGACTCCAAGCAGACAACACGGTGACAAACACAACAGGACCTGAACCTCGCAATGGCTCCTCCATGACTCTGAGCAACACAGAACATTCAGACAGCTGCGGCGCAACGCAAATGAGGTAAAAACCTGTGGGAAACCAAGTCCTTTTTGTTGATGTGGCGCAGACCTGTTCTTGACAGAGACTGTGGTCGAGTCATGGAGATGTCAGCAGTTCGCGTGTTCTGATCTGACGGGTTATTTCCATAGATCTCTCCTCCCACCCAACCCTACCCAGCTACACTGTCCCCATCAAACACTCCCAGGACAGGTACAGCACGGGGTTAGATACAGAGTAAAGCTCCCTCTACACTGTCCCCATCAAACACTCCCAGGACAGGTACAGCACGGGGTTAGATACAGAGTAAAGCTCCCTCTACACTCTCCCCATCAAACACTCCCAGGACAGGTACAGCACGGGGTTAGATACAGAGTAAAACTCCCTCTACACTGTCCCCATCAAACTCTCCCAGGACAGGTACAGCACGGGGTTAGATACAGAGTAAAGCTCCCTCTACACTCTCCCCATCAAACACTCCCAGGACAGGTACAGCACGGGGTTAGATACAGAGTAAAGCTCCCTCTACACTGTCCCCATCAAACACTCCCAGGACAGGTACAGCACGGGGTTAGATACAGAGTAAAGCTCCCTCTACACTGTCCCCATCAAACAATCCCAGGACAGGTACAGCACGGGGTTAGATACAGAGTAAAGCTCCCTCTACACTGTCCCCATCAAACACTCCCAGGACAGGTACAGCACGGTGTTAGACACAGAGTAAAGCTCCCTCTGCACTGTCCCCATCAAACACTCACAGGACAGGTACAGCACGGGGTTAGATACAGAGTAAAGCTCCCTCTACACTGTCCCCATCAACACTCCCAGGACAGGTACAGCACGGGGTTAGATACAGAGTAAAGCTCCCTCTACACTGTCCCCATCAAACACTCCCAGGACAGGTACAGCACGGGGTTAGATACAGAAAAAAGCTCCCTCTACACTGTCCCCATCAAACACTCCCAGGACAGGTACAGCAGGGGGTTAGATACAGAGTAAATCTCCATCTACACTGTCCACATCAAACACTCCCAGGACAGGTACAGCACGGGGTTAGATACAGAGTAAAGCTCCCTCTACACTGTCCCCATCAAACACTCCCAGGACAGGTACAGCACGGGATTAGATACAGAGAAAAGCTCCCTCTACACTGTCCCCATCAAACACTCCCAGGACAGGTACCGCACGGGGTTAGATACAGAGTAAAGCTCCCTCTACACAGCTCCTTTACACCGATGTGGAACAAATAGATTATTTATTAATGTTTGGTGATCTCAGGCCTTGCCATGATGCTGGGTGTATTTACTTTAATTAAACGTTACCATCATCCTGTGCACACATCTGTTTGTTAGATTCAGTATTTATAACCATGGACATCACCGAGATTGTGAAACAATATCAATGGCCAGCAGCATCATTTCAAACTCCGATTACAGTTCAGACCCAGTCAGTCGCAGAGTTAAAAGTGGTGTCTGGGATCAAACGCCTGATGTTGGTTTACAATGTCTAACAGAGCACAATGCCTGTCACCTTCCTGCAATGGACAGAGAGCCTACACTGGACCCTTCATTCAAGTTCTCATTGACGGTGCTCCTTGCCAGCCTTGTTGCTTAAATCTCCCTTCGGGCCACAAGCCAAAAGCTTCAATATGGTAGTGGAGCCTGTGTGGATGTATTTACTGCTGCCTTTCGAGGCCGCCTCTACTCGAGCGCTTTAAGCTGCGGCGATTCACCATCACTGTCGGCAATTTGAGTAACGTCAGCAAACAGTTATCCTGTCTCATCAAACTCGACAGTGCAGCTCACTGAGAGATACAGCAATTCTTTTTATAAAATAAATTTAGAGTACCCAGTTCATTTTGCCAATTAAGGGGCAATTTAGCGTGGCCAATCTACGTAGCTTGCACATCCTTTGGGTTGAGGGGGCGAGACCCACGCAAACCTGGGGGAGAATGAGGTCGAGGAATTCTAACTACCGCATCTCGCCAGCATAAATCTCTCACCTTCAGCCCCACATCCTGATTGAGCAATAAAAACATAAGACCCCGTTTTGTTTCTTGTTTAGCCTCCTCGCCGGTGGAGGTTCAGCGTTGAGCCTCGCCACCAATATTGCTGCGGCGTGAGTTAGAATGCATTTCAGCCTCGGTATCGGACAGCGGGCACATAAAGAGGGCGTTCAGTACATTGCATCCATGTCAGCTCAACGCAAGAGAGATTGAGACGTCAGAGGGCCAGTGCTGATGGAGTGCCGCACTGTCAGAGGGTCAGTACTGAGGGAGTGCCGCACTGTCAGAGGGTCAGTACTGAGGGAGCGCCGCACTGTCAGAGGATCAGTACTGAGGGAGTGCCGCACTGTCAGAGGGTCAGTACTGAGGGAGTGCCGCACTGTCAGAGGGTCAGTACTGAGGGAGTGCTGCACTGTCAGAGGGTCAGTACTGAGGGAGTGCCGCACTGTCAGAGGGTCAGTGCTGAGGGAGTGCCGCACTGTCAGAGGGTCAGTACTGAGGGAGTGCCGCACTGTCAGGGTCAGCACTGAGGGAGTGCCGCACTGTCAGAGGGTCAGTACTGAGGGAGTG
Organism: Scyliorhinus torazame; assembly: GCF_047496885.1. NCBI lineage: Eukaryota > Metazoa > Chordata > Chondrichthyes > Carcharhiniformes > Scyliorhinidae > Scyliorhinus > Scyliorhinus torazame. The sequence continues at coordinate 5,998,216 of NC_092728.1, forward strand.
CCGCACTGTCAGAGGGTCAGTACTGAGGGAGCGCCGCACTGTCAGAGGGTCAGGACAGAGGGAGTGCTGCACATTCAGAGGGTCAGTACTGAGGGAGCGCCGCACAGTCAGAGGGTCAGTACAGAGAGAGTGCCGCACTGTCAGAGGGTCAGTACTGAGGGTGTGCCGCACTGTCAGAGGGTCAGTACTGAGGGAGTGCTGCACTGTCAGAGGGTCAGTACTGAGGGAGCGCGGCACTGTCAGAGGGTCAGTACTGAGGGAGTGCTGCACTGTCAGAGGGTCAGTACTGAGGGAGTGCCGCACTGTCAGAGGGTCAGTACTGAGCGAGTGCCGCACTGTCAGAGGGTCAGTACTGAGGGAGCGCCGCACTGTCAGAGGGTCAGTAATGAGGGAGTGCTGCACTGTCAGAGGGTCAGTACTGAGGGAGTGCCGCATTGTCAGAGGGTCAGTACTGAGGGAGCGCGTCACTGTCAGAGGGTCAGTACTGAGGGAGTGCCACACTGTCAGAGGGTCAGTACTGAGGGAGTGCTGCACTGTCAGAGGGTCAGTACTGAGGGAGTGCCGCACTGTCAGAGGGTCAGTACTGAGGGAGCGCGGCACTGTCAGAGGGTCAGTACTGAGGGAGTGCCGCTCTGTCATAGGGTCAGTACTGAGGGAGTGCTGCACTGTCAGAGGGTCAGTACTGAGGGAGTGCCGCACTGTCAGAGGGTCAGTACTGAGGGAGCACCGCACTGTCAGAGGGTCAGTACTGAGGGAGTGCTGCACTGTCAGAGGGTTAGTACTGAGGGAGTGCCGCACTGTCAGAGGGTCAGTACTGAGGGAGCGCGGCACTGTCAGAGGGTCAGTACTGAGGGAGTGCCACACTGTCAGAGGGTCAGTACTGACGGAGTGCTGAACTGTCAGAGGGTCAGTACTGAGGGAGTGCCGCACTGTCAGAGGGTCAGTACTGAGGGAGCGCGGCACTGTCAGAGGGTCAGTACTGACGGAGTGCCACACTGTCAGAGGGTCAGTACTGAGGGAGTGCCGCACTGTCAGAGGGTCAGTACTGAGGGAGTGCCGCACTGTCAGAGGGTCAGTACTGAGGGAGTGCCGCACATTCAGAGGGTCAGTACTGAGGGAGTGCTGCACATTCAGAGGGTCAGTACTGAGGGAGCGCCGCACTGTCAGAGGGTCAGTACTGAGGGAGTGCCGCACTGTCAGAGGGTCAGTACTGAGGGAGTGCCGCACTGTCAGAGGGTCAGTACTGAGGGAGTGCTGCACTGTCAGAGGTTCAGTACTGAGGGAGTGCTGCACATTCAGACGGACAGTACTGAGGGAGTGCCGCACTGTCAGAGGGTCAGTACTGAGGGAGTGCTGCACATTCAGAGGGTCAGGACTGAGGGAGTGCAGCACTGTCAGAGGGTCAGTACTGAGGGAGTGCTGCACTGTCAGAGGTTCAGTACTGAGGGAGTGCTGCACATTCAGAGGGTCAGTACTGAGGGAGCGCCGCACTAGCAGAGGGTCAGTGCTGAGGGAGTGCTGCACTGTCAGAGGGTCAGTACTGAGGGATTGCCGCACATTCAGAGGGTCAGTACTGAGGGAGTGCTGCACATTCAGAGGGTCAGTACTGAGGGAGCGCCGCACTGTCATAGGGTCAGTACTGAGGGAGTGCCGCACTGTCAGAGGGTCAGTACTGAGGGAGTGTTGCACTGTCAGAGGATCAGTACTGAGGGAGTGCCGCACTCTCAGAGGGTCAGTACTGAGGGAGTGCTGCACTATCAGAGGGTCAGTACTGAGTGAGTGCTGCACTGTCAGAGAGTCAGTACTGAGGGAGTGCTGCACTGTCAGAGGGTCAGTTCTGAGGGAGCGCCGCACTGTCAGAGAGTCAGTACTGAGGGAGTGCTGCACTGTCAGAGGGTCAGTACTGAGGGAGTGCCGCACTGTCAGAGGGTCAGTACTGAGGGAGGGCCGCACTTTGAAAGGGTCAGTATTGAGGGAGTGCCGCCCTGTCAAACTGTTAGTTCTGAGGGAGTGCCGCACTATCAGAGGGTCAGTACTGAGGGAGTGTTGAACTGTAGGAGAGTCAGTACTTAGGAGTGTCCCACTGTCAGAGGGTCAGTACTGAGGGAGTGCCGCATTGTCAGAGGGTCAGTACTGAGGGAGTGCCGCACTGTCAGAGGGTCAGTACTGAGGGAGCGCCGCATTGTCAGAGGGTCAGTACTGAGGGAGTGCCGCACTGTCGGAGGGTCAGTGCTGAGGGAGTGCCGCACTGTCAGAGGGTCAGTACTGAGGGAGTGCCGCACTGTCAGGGTCAGCACTGAGGGAGTGCCGCACTGTCAGAGGGTCAGTACTGAGGGAGTGCCGCACTGTCAGAGGGTCAGTACTGAGGGAGCGCCGCAGTGTCAGAGGGTCAGGACAGAGGGAGTGCTGCACATTCAGAGGGTCAGTACTGAGGGAGCGCCGCACTGTCAGAGGGTCAGTACAGAGGGAGTGCCGCACTGTCAGAGGGTCAGTACTGAGGGAGTGCCGCACTGTCAGAGGGTCAGTACTGAGGGAGTGCCGCACATTCAGAGGGTCAGTACTGAGGGAGTGCTGCACATTCAGAGGGTCAGTACTGAGGGAGCGCCGGACTGTCATAGGGTCAGTACTGAGGGAGTGCCGCACTGTCAGAGGGTCAGTACTGAGGGAGTGTGCACTGTCAGAGGGTCAGTACTGAGGGACTGCCGCACTCTCAGAGGGTCAGTACTGAGGGAGTGCTGCACTATCAGAGGGTCAGTACTGAGTGAGTGCTGCACTGTCAGAGAGTCAGTACTGAGGGAGTGCTGCACTGTCAGAGGGTCAGTTCTGAGGGAGCGCCGCACTGTCAGAGAGTCAGTACTGAGGGAGTGCTGCACTGTCAGAGGGTCAGTACTGAGGGAATGCCGCACTGTCAGAGCGTCAGTACTGAGGGAGGGCCGCACTGTCAAAGGGTCAGTATTGAGGGAGTGCTGCCCTGTCAAGGTGTTAGTTCTGAGGGAGTGCCGCACTGTCAGAGGGTCAGTACTGAGGGAGCGCCGCACTGTCAGAGGGTCAGTACTGAGGGAGTGCCGCATTGTCAGAGGGTCAGTACTGAGGGAGTGCCGCACTGTCAGAGGGTCTGTACTGAGGGAGTGCAGCACTGTCAGAGGGTCAGTACTGAGGGAGCGCCGCACTGTCAGAGGGTCAGTAGTGAGGGAGTGCTGCACTGTCAGAGGGTCAGTACTGAGGGAGTGCCGCATTGTCAGAGGGTCAGTACTGAGGGAGTGCTGCACTGTCAGAGGGTCAGTACTCAGGGAGTGCCGCATTGTCAGAGGGTCAGTACTGAGGGAGTGCTGCACTGTCAGAGGGTCAGTACTGAGGGAGTGCTGCACTGTCAGAGGGTCAGTACTGAGGGAGTGCCGCACTCTCAGAGGTTCAGTGCTGAGGGAGTGCCGCACTGTCGGAGAGTCAGTACTGAAGGAGTGCCGCACTGTCAGAGGGTCAGTACTGAGGGAGTGCTGCACTGTCAGAGGGTCAGTACTGAGGGAGCGCTGCAGTGTCGGAGGGTCAGTACTGAGGGGGCGCTGCACAGTCGGAGAGTCAGTACTGAGGGAATGCCCCACTGTCGGAGGGTCAGTGCTGAGGGAACATCGCACTGTCAGGGGGTCAGTACTGAGGGAGTGCCGCACTGTCAGAGGGTCAGTTCTGAGGGAGTGCCGCACTGTCAGAGGGTCAGTACTGAGGGAGTGCCGCACTGTCAGAGGGTCAGTACTGAGGGAGTGTTGAACTGTCGGAGAGTCAGTACTGAGGGAGCGCCGCATTGTCAGAGGGTCAGTACTGAGGGAGTGCCGCACTGTCGGAGGGTCAGTGCTGAGGGAGTGCCGCACTGTCGGAGAGTCAGTACTGAGGGAGTGCTGCACTGTTGGACGGTCAGTGCTGAGGGAGCACCGCACTGTCAGCGGATCAGTACTGAGGGAGCGCAGCACTGTCAGTGGGTCAGTACTGAGAGAGCTCCGCACTGTCAAAGGGTCAGTATTGAGGGAGTGCTGCCCTGTCAAAGTGTTCGTTCTGAGGGAGTGCCGCACTGTCAGAGGGTCAGTACTGAGGGAGCGCCGCACTGTCAGAGGGTCAGTACTGAGGGAGTGCCGCATTGTCAGAGGGTCAGTACTGAAGGAGTGCCGCACTGTCAGAGGGTCTGTACTGAGGGAGTGCTGCACTGTCAGAGGGTCAGTACTGAGGGAGCGCCGCACTGTCAGAGGGTCAGTAGTGAGGGAGTGCTGCACTGTCAGAGGGTCAGTACTGAGGGAGTGCCGCATTGTCAGAGGGTCAGTACTGAGGGAGTGCTGCACTGTCAGAGGGTCAGTACTAAGGGAGTGCCGCACTGTCAGAGGGTCAGTACTGAGGGAGTGCTGCACTGTCAGAGGGTCAGTACTGAGGGAGTGCTGCACTGTCAGAGGGTCAGTACTGAGGGAGTGCCGCACTCTCAGAGGTTCAGTGCTGAGGGAGTGCCGCACTGTCGGAGAGTCAGTACTGAGGGAGTGCCGCACTGTCAGAGGGTCAGTACTGAGGGAGTGCTGCACTGTCAGAGGGTCAGTACTGAGGGAGCGCTGCAGTGTCGGAGGGTCAGTACTGAGGGGGCGCTGCACTGTCGGAGAGTCAGTACTGAGGGAATGCCCCACTGTCGGAGGGTCAGTGCTGAGGGAACATCGCACTGTCAGGGGGTCAGTACTGAGGGAGTGCCGCACTGTCAGAGGTTCAGTTCTGAGGGAGTGCCGCACTGTCAGAGGGTCAGTACTGAGGGAGTGCCGCACTGTCAGAGGGTCAGTACTGAGGGAGTGTTGAACTGTCGGAGAGTCAGTACTGAGGGAGCGCCGCATTGTCAGAGGGTCAGTACTGAGGGAGTGCCGCACTGTCGGAGGGTCAGTGCTGAGGGAGTGCCGCACTGTCGGAGAGTCAGTACTGAGGGAGTGCTGCACTGTTGGACGGTCAGTGCTGAGGGAGCACTGTACTGTCAGCGGATCAGTACTGAGGGAGCGCAGCACTGTCAGTGGGTCAGTACTGAGAGAGCTCCGCACTGTCAGAGGGTCAATGCTGAGGCAGCGTTGCAGTGTCAGAGGGTCAATACTGAGGAGTGCCGCACTGTCAGAGGGTCAGTTCTGAGGGAGCACCGCACTGTCAGAGGGTCAGTACTGAGGGAGAGCTGCACTGTCAAAGGGTCAGTTCTGAGGGAGTGCCGCACTGTCAGAGGGTCAGTGCTGAGGGAGTGCCGCTCTGACAAAGGGTCAGTTCTGAGGGAGCACCGCAATGTCAGAGGGTCAGTATTGAGGGAGCGCCGCACTGTCAGAGGGTCAGTTCTGAGGGAGTGCCGCACTGTCAGAGGGTCAGTACTGAGGGAGTGCTGCACTGTCAGAGTGTCAGTACTGAGTGAGCGCCGCACTGTCAGAGGGTCAGTACTGAGGGAGTGCCGAACTGTCGGAGAGTCAGTATTGAGGTAGCGCCACACTGTCAGAGGGTCAGTACTGAGGGAGTGCCGCACTGTCAGAGGGTCAGTATTGAGGGAGTGCCGCACTGTCAGAGGGTCAGTACTGAGGGAGTGCTGCACTGTCAGAGGGTCAGTACTGAGGGAGCGCCACACTGTCCGAGGGTCAGTACTGAGGGAGTGCTGCACTGTCAGAGGGTCAGTATTGAGCGAGTGCCGCACTGTCAGAGGGTCAGTACTGAGGGAGTGCTGCACTGTCAGAGGGTCAGTACTGAGGGAGCGGTGCTCTGTCGGAGGGTCAGTGCTGAGGGAGTGCTGCACTGTCAGAGGATCAGTACTGAGGGAGTGCTGCACTGTCAGAGGGTCAGTACTGAGGGAGCACCGCACTGTCAGAGTGTCAGTACTGAGGGAGTGCTGCACTGTCAGAGGTTCCATCTGAGGGAGTGCTGCACTGTCAGAGGGTCAGTACTGAGGGAGTGCCGCACTGTCAAAGGGTCAGTACTGAGGGAGTGCTGCACTGTCAGAGGGTCAGTACTGAGGGAGTGCTGCACTGTCAGAGGGTCAGTACTGAAGGAGTGCTGTACTGTCAGAGGGTCAGTACTGATGGAGCGCTGCACTGTCAGAGGGTCAGCACTGAGAGAGCGCCACACTGTCAGAGGGTCAGTACTGAGGGAGTGCTGCACTGTCAGAGGGTCAGTACTGAGGGAGTGCTGCACTGTCAGAGGGTCAGTACTGAGGGAGTGCCTCACTGTCAGGGGATCAGTGCTGAGGGAGTTCTGCTCTGTCAGAGGGTCCATCTGAGGGAGTGCTGCACTCTCAGAGGGTCAGTACTGAGGGAGTGTCGCACTGTCAAAGGGTCAGTACTGAGGGAGTGCTGCAATGTCAGAGGGCCAGTACTGAGGGAGTGCTGCACTGTCAGAGGGTCAGTACTGAGGGAGCGCCGCACTGTCAGGGGATCAGTGCTGAGGGAGTGCCGCACTGTCAGAGGGTCAGTACTGAAGGAGTGCTGCACTGTCAGAGGGTCAGTACTGATGGAGCGATGCACTGTCAGAGGGTCAGTACTTAGGGAGTGCTGCACTGTCAGAGGGTCAGTACTGAGGGAGTGCCTCACTGTCAGGGGATCAGTGCTGAGGGAGCGCTGCACTCTCAGAGGGTCAGTACTGAGGGAGTGCCGCACTGTCTGAGGGTCAGTACTGAGGGAGCGCTGCACTGTCAGAGGGTCAGTACTGAGGGAGTGCTGCACTGTCAGAGGGTCAGAACTGCGGGTGTGCCTCACTGTCAGGGGATCAGTGCTGAGGGAGCGCTGCACTCTCAGGGGTCAGTACTGAGGGAGTGCCACACTGTCTGAGGGTCAGTACTGAGGGAGTGCTGCACTGTCAGAGGGTCAGTACTGAAGGAGCGCCACACTGCCAGAGGGTCAGTACTGAGAGAGTGCTGCACTGTCAGAGGGTCAGTATTGAGCGAGTGCCGCACTGTCAGAGGGTCAGTACTGAGGGAGTGCTGCACTGTCAGAGGGTCAGTACTGAGGGAGCGGTGCTCTGTCGGAGGGTCAGTGATGAGGGAGTGCTGCACTGTCAGAGGATCAGTACTGAGGGAGTGCTGCACTGTCAGAGGGTCAGTACTGAGGGAGCGCCGCACTGTCAGAGTGTCAGTACTGAGGGAGTGCTGCACTGTCAGAGGGTCCATCTGAGGGAGTGCTGCACTGTCAGAGGGTCAGTACTGAGGGAGTGCCGCACTGTCAAAGGGTCAGTACTGAGGGAGTGCTGCACTGTCAGAGGGTCAGTACTGAGGGAGTGCTGCACTGTCAGAGCGTCAGTACTGAAGGAGTGCTGCACTGTCAGAGGATCAGTACTGATGGAGCGCTGCACTGTCAGAGGGTCAGGACTGAGAGAGCGCCGCACTGTCAGAGGGTCAGTACTGAGGGAGTGCTGCACTGTCAGAGGGTCAGTACAGAGGGAGTGCCTCACTGTCAGGGGATCAGTGCTGAGGGAGTTCTGCTCTGTCAGAGGGTCAGTACTGAGGGAGTGCCACACTGTCTGACGGTCAGTACTGAGGGAGCGCTGCACTGTCAGAGGGTCAGTACTGAGGGAGTGCCGCACTGTCAGAGGGTCAGTACTGAGGGAGCGCTGCACCTTCAGAGGGTCAGTACTGAGGTAGCGCCGCACTGTCAGAGGGTCAGTACTGAGGGAGTGCCGCACTGTCAGAGGATCAGTATTGAGGGAGTGCCGCACTGTCAGAGGGTCAGTACTGAGGGAGTGCTGCACTGTCAGAGGGTCAGTACTGAGGGAGCGCCACTGTCCGAGGGTCAGTACTGAGGGAGTGCCGCACTGTCAGAGGGTCAGTATTGAGGGAGTGCCGCACTGTCAGAGGGTCAGTACTGAGGGAGAGCTGCACTGTCAGAGGGCCAGTACTGAGCGAGCGGTGCTCTGTCGGAGGGTCAGTGCTGAGGGAGTGCTGCACTCTCAGAGGATCAGTACTGAGGGAGTGCTGCACTGTCAGAGGGTCAGTACTGAGGGAGCGCCGCACTGTCAGAGTGTCAGTACTGAGGGAGTGCTGCACTGTCAGAGGGTCCATCTGAGGGAGTGCTGCACTCTCAGAGGGTCAGTACTGAGGGAGTGTCGCACTGTCAAAGGGTCAGTACTGAGGGAGTGCTGCAATGTCAGAGGGCCAGTACTGAGGGAGTGCTGCACTGTCAGAGGGTCAGTACTGAGGGAGCGCCGCACTGTCAGGGGATCAGTGCTGAGGGAGTGCCGCACTGTCAGAGGGTCAGTACTGAAGGAGTGCTGCACTGTCAGAGGGTCAGTACTGATGGAGCGATGCACTGTCAGAGGGTCAGTACTGAGGGAGCGCCGCACTGTCAGGGGATCAGTGCTGAGGGAGTGCCGCACTGTCAGAGGGTCAGTACTGAAGGAGTGCTGCACTGTCAGAGGGTCAGTACTGAGGGAGTGCTGCACTGTCAGAGGGTCCATCTGAGGGAGTGCTGCACCCTCAGAGGGTCAGTACTGAGGGAGTGTCGCACTGTCAAAGGGTCAGTACTGAGGGAGTGCTGCAATGTCAGAGGGCCAGTACTGAGGGAGTGCTGCACTGTCAGAGGGTCAGTACTGAGGGAGCGCCGCACTGTCAGGGGATCAGTGCTGAGGGAGTGCCGCACTGTCAGAGGGTCAGTACTGAAGGAGTGCTGCACTGTCAGAGGGTCAGTACTGATGGAGCGATGCACTGTCAGAGGGTCAGTACTTAGGGAGTGCTGCACTGTCAGAGGGTCAGTACTGAGGGAGTGCCGCACTGTCAGAGCGTCAGTATTGAGGGAGTGCCGCACTGTCAGAGCGTCAGTACTGAGGGAGTGCTGCACTGTCAGAGGGTCAGTACTGAAGGAGCGCCACACTGTCAGAGGGTCAGTACTGAGAGAGTGCTGCACTGTCAGAGGGTCAGTATTGAGCGAGTGCCGCACTGTCAGAGGGTCAGTACTGAGGGAGTGCTGCACTGTCAGAGGGTCAGTACTGAGGGAGCGGTGCTCTGTCGGAGGGTCAGTGATGAGGGAGTGCTGCACTGTCAGAGGATCAGTACTGAGGGAGTGCTGCACTGTCAGAGGGTCAGTACTGAGGGAGCGCCGCACTGTCAGAGTGTCAGTACTGAGGGAGTGCTGCACTGTCAGAGGGTCCATCTGAGGGAGTGCTGCACTGTCAGAGGGTCAGTACTGAGGGAGTGCCGCACTGTCAAAGGGTCAGTACTGAGGGAGTGCTGCACTGTCAGAGGGTCAGTACTGAGGGAGTGCTGCACTGTCAGAGGGTCAGTACTGAAGGAGTGCTGCACTGTCAGAGGATCAGTACTGATGGAGCGCTGCACTGTCAGAGGGTCAGGACTGAGAGAGCGCCGCACTGTCAGAGGGTCAGTACTGAGGGAGTGCTGCACTGTCAGAGGGTCAGTACAGAGGGAGTGCCTCACTGTCAGGGGATCAGTGCTGAGGGAGTTCTGCTCTGTCAGAGGGTCAGTACTGAGGGAGTGCCACACTGTCTGACGGTCAGTACTGAGGGAGCGCTGCACTGTCAGAGGGTCAGTACTGAGGGAGTGCCGCACTGTCAGAGGGTCAGTACTGAGGGAGCGCTGCACCTTCAGAGGGTCAGTACTGAGGTAGCGCCGCACTGTCAGAGGGTCAGTACTGAGGGAGTGCCGCACTGTCAGAGGATCAGTATTGAGGGAGTGCCGTACTGTCAGAGGGTCAGTACTGAGGGAGTGCTGCACTGTCAGAGGGTCAGTACTGAGGGAGCGCCACTGTCCGAGGGTCAGTACTGAGGGAGTGCCGCACTGTCAGAGGGTCAGTATTGAGGGAGTGCCGCACTGTCAGAGGGTCAGTACTGAGGGAGAGCTGCACTGTCAGAGGGCCAGTACTGAGCGAGCGGTGCTCTGTCGGAGGGTCAGTGCTGAGGGAGTGCTGCACTCTCAGAGGATCAGTACTGAGGGAGTGCTGCACTGTCAGAGGGTCAGTACTGAGGGAGCGCCGCACTGTCAGAGTGTCAGTACTGAGGGAGTGCTGCACTGTCAGAGGGTCCATCTGAGGGAGTGCTGCACTCTCAGAGGGTCAGTACTGAGGGAGTGTCGCACTGTCAAAGGGTCAGTACTGAGGGAGTGCTGCAATGTCAGAGGGCCAGTACTGAGGGAGTGCTGCACTGTCAGAGGGTCAGTACTGAGGGAGCGCCGCACTGTCAGGGGATCAGTGCTGAGGGAGTGCCGCACTGTCAGAGGGTCAGTACTGAAGGAGTGCTGCACTGTCAGAGGGTCAGTACTGATGGAGCGATGCACTGTCAGAGGGTCAGTACTGAGGGAGCGCCGCACTGTCAGGGGATCAGTGCTGAGGGAGTGCCGCACTGTCAGAGGGTCAGTACTGAAGGAGTGCTGCACTGTCAGAGGGTCAGTACTGATGGAGCGATGCACTGTCAGAGGGTCAGTACTGAGGGAGTGCTGCACTATCAGTGGGTCAGTACTGAGGGAGTGCCTCACTGTCGGGATCAGTGCTGAGGGAGCGCTGCACTCTCAGAGGGTCAGTACTGAGGGAGTGCCACACTGTCTGAGGGTCAGTACTGAGCGAGCGCTGCACTGTCAGAGGGTCAGTACTGAGGGAGTGCTGCACTGTCAGAGGGTCAGTACTGCGGGTGTGCCTCACTGTCAGGGGATCAGTGCTGAGGGAGCGCTGCACTCTCAGGGGTCAGTACTGAGGGAGTGCCACACTGTCTGAGGGTAAGTACTGAGGGAGCGCTGCACTGTCAGAGGGTCAGTACTGAGGGAGTGCCGCACTGTCAGAGGGTCAGTACTGAGGGAGTGCCGCACTGTCAGAGGTCCGTACTGAGGGAGTGCTGCACATTCAGAGGGTCAGTACTGAGGGAGCGCTGCACTGTCAGAGGGTCAGTACTGAGGGAGTGCCGCACTGTCAGAGAGTCAGTACTGAGGGAGTGCCGCACTGTCAGAGGGTCAGTAGTGAGGGAGTGCTGCACTGTCAGAGGGTCAGTACTGAGGGAGTGCCGCACTCTCAGAGGGTCAGTGCTTAGGGAGTGCCCCACTGTCGGAGAGTCAGTACTGAGGGAGTGCTGCACCGTCAGAGGGTCAGTACTAAGGGGGCGCCACACTGTCAGGGGGTCAGTCCTTAGGGAGTGCCGCACTGTCAGAGGGTCAGTGCTGTGGGAGTGCCTCACTGTCAGGGATCAGTGCTGAGGGAGCGCTGCACTGTCGGAGGGTCAGTACTGAGGGAGTGCCACTCATGGGTTCCCCATGGTAGGCTTATGCATAAAGTAAGGAGGCATGGGATAGTGGGAAATTTGGCCAGTTGGATAACGAACTGGCTAACCGATAGAAGTCAGTGAGTGGTGGTGGATGTCAAATATTCAGCCTGGATCCCAGTTACCAGTGGCGTACCGCAGGGATCAGTTCTGGGTCCTCTGCTGTTTGTGATTTTCATTCATGACTTGGATGAGGGAGTTGAAGGGTGGGTTAGCAAATTTGCAGACGATACGAAGATTGGTGGAGTTGTGGATAGTAAGGAGGGCTGTTGTCGGCTGCAAAGTGACATGGATAGGATGCAGAGCTGGGCTGAGAAGTGGCAGATGGAGTTTAACCCTGAAAAGTGTGAGGTTGTCCATTTTGGAAGGACAAATATGAATGCGGAATACAGGGTTAACGGTAGAGTTCTTGGCAATGTGGAGGAGCAGAGAGATCTTGGGGTCTATGTTCATACATCTTTGAAAGTTGCAACTCAAGTGGATAGAGCTGTGAAGAAGCCCTATGGTGTGCTCGCGTTCATTAACAGAGGGATTGAATTTAAGAGCTGTGAGGTGATGATGCAGCTGTACAAAACTTTGGTAAGGCCACATTTGGAGTACTGTGTACAGTTCTGGTCGCCTCATTTTAGGAAGGATGTGGAAGCTTTGGAAAAGGTGCAAAGAAGATTTACCAGGATGTTGCCTGGAATGGAGAGTAGGTCTTACGAGGAAAGGTTGAGGGTGCTAGGCCTTTTCTCATTAGAACGGAGAAGGATGAGGGGCGACTTGATAGAGGTTTATAAGATGATCAGGGGAATAGATAGAGTAGACGGTCAGAGACTTTTTCCCCGGGTGGAACAAACCATTACAAGGGGACATAAATTTAAGGTGAAAGGTGGAAGATATAGGAGGGATATCAGAGGTAGGTTCTTTACCCAGAGAGTAGTGGGGGCATGGAATGCACTGCCTGTGGAAGTAGTTGAGTAGGAAACATTAGGGACCTTCAAGCAGCTATTGGATAGGTACATGGATTACGGTTAAATGATATAGTGTAGATTTATTTGTTCTTACGGGCAGTTCGGTAGCATTGTGGATAGCACAATTGATTCACAGCTCCAGGGTCCCAGGTTCGATCCGGCTTGGGTCACTGTCTGTGCGGAGTCTGCACGTCCTCCCCGTGTCTGCGTGGGTTTCCTCCGGGTGCTCCGGTTTCCTCCCACAGTCCAAAGATGTACAGGTTAGATGAATTGGCCAATGATAAATTGCCCTTAATGTCCAAAATTGCCCTTGGTGTTGGGTGGAGGTGCTGAGTTTGGGTAGGGTGCTCTTTCCAAGTGCCGGTGCAGACTCAAAGGTCCGAATGGCCTCCTTCTGCACTGAAAATACAATGATAATCTATGATTAATCTAGGACAAAGGTTTGGCACAACATCGTGGGCCGAAGGGCCTGTTCTGTGCTGTGTTTTCTATGTTCTATGTTCTATGCACTGTCAGAGAGTTAGTACTGAGGGAGTGCCGCACTGTCAGAGGGTCAGTACTGAGGGAGGGCCGCACTGTCAGAGGGTCAGTACTGAGGTAGTGCCGCACTGTCAGAGGGTCAGTACTGAGGGAGCTGCAGTGTCGGAGGGTCAGTACTGAGGGAGTGCTGCACTGTCAGAGGGTCAGTACTGAGGGAGTGCTGCACTGTGAGAGGGTCAGTACTGAAGGAGCGCTGCAGTGTCAGAGGGCCAGTACTAAGGGGGCGCTGCACTGTCGGAGAGTCAGTACTGAGGGAGTGCAGCACTATCGGGGAGTCAGTACTGAGGGAATGCCCCACTGTCGGAGGGTCAGTGCTGAGGGAGTGCCGCACTGTCAGAGGGACAGTACTGAGGGAGTGCCGCACTGTCAGAGGGACAGTACTGAGGGAGTGCCGCACTGTCAGAGGGTCAGTACTGAGGGAATGCCCCACTGTCGGAGGGTCAGTGCTGAGGGAGTGCCGCACTGTCGGAGAGTCAGTACTGAGGGAGTGCTGCACTGTTGGACGGTCAGTGCTGAGGGAGCACCGCACTGTCAGCGGATCAGTACTGAGGGAGCGCAGCACTGTCAGTGGGTCAGTACTGAGAGAGTGGCGCACTGTCAGAGGGTCAATGCTGAGGGAGCGTTGCACTGTCAGAGGGTCAGTTCTGAGGGAGCACCAAAATGTCAGAGGGTCAGTACTGAGGGAGCGCCGCACTGTCAGAGGGTTAGTTCTGAGGGAGTGCCGCACTGTCAGAGGGTCAGTACTGAGGGAGTGCCGCACTGTCAGAGGGTCAGTTCTGAGGGAGCGCCGCACTGTCAGAGGGTCAGTACTGAGGGAGTGCTGCACTGTCAGAGGGTCAGTACTGAGGGAATGCCGCACTGTCAGAGGGTCAGTACTGAGGGAGCGCGGCACTGTCAGAGGGTCAGTACTGAGGGAGTGCCACACTGTCAGAGGGTCAGTACTGAGGGAGCGCCGCACTGTCAGAGGGTCAGTACTGAGGGAGTGCCGCACTGTCAGAGGGTCAGTACTGAGGGAGTGCCGCACTGTCAGAGGGTCAGTACTGAGGGAGTGCTGCACATTCAGAGGGTCAGTACTGAGGGAGTGCCGCACTGTCAGAGGGTCAGTACTGAGGGAGTGCCGCACTGTCAGAGGGTCAGCACTGAGGGAGTGCTGCACTGTCAGAGGGTCAGTACTGAGGGAGCGCCGCACTGTCAGAGGGTCAGTACTGAGGGAGTACCGCACTGTCAGAGGGTCAGTACTGAGGGAGTACCGCACTGTCAGAGGGTCAGTACTGAGGGAGTGCTGCACATTCAGAGGGTCAGGACTGAGGGAGTGCTGCACTGTCAGAGGGTCAGTACTGAGGGAGTGCTGCACTGTCAGAGGTTCAGTACTGAGGGAGTGCTGCACATTCAGAGGGTCAGTACTGAGGGAGCGCCGCACTATCAGAGGGTCAGTACTGAGGGAGTGCTGCACATTCAGAGGGTCAGGACTGAGGGAGTGCTGCACTGTCAGAGGGTCAGTACTGAGGGAGTGCTGCACTGTCAGAGGTTCAGTACTGAGGGACTGCTGCACATTCAGAGGGTCAGTACTGAGAGAGCGCCGCACTAGTAGACGGACAGTACTGAGGGAGTGCAGCACTGTTATAGGGTCAGTACTGAGGGAGTGCCGCACATTCAGAGGGTCAGTACTGAGGGAGTGCTGCACATTCAGAGGGTCAGTACTGAGGGAGCGCCGCACTGTCAGAGGGTCAGTACTGAGGGAGCGCGGCACTGTCAGAGGGTCAGTACTGAGGGAGTGCCACGCTGTCAGAGGGTCAGTACTTAGGGAGCGCCGCACTGTCAGAGGGTCAGTACTGAGGGAGTGCCGCACTGTCAGAGGGTCAGTACTGAGGGAGTGCCGCACTGTCAGAGGGTCAGTACTGAGGGAGTGCTGCACATTCAGAGGGTCAGTACTGAGGGAGTGCCGCACTGTCAGAGGGTCAGTACTGAGGGAGTGCCGCACTGTCAGAGGGTCAGCACTGAGGGAGTGCTGCACTGTCAGAGGGTCAGTACTGAGGGAGTGCCGCACAGTCAGAGGGTCAGTACTGAGGGAGTGCTGCACATTCAGAGGGTCAGGACTGAGGGAGCGCTGCACTGTCAGAGGGTCAGTACTGAGGGAGTGCTGCACATTCAGAGGGTCAGGACTGAGGGAGCGCTGCACTGTCAGAGGGTCAGTACTGAGGGAATGCCGCACTGTCAGAGGGTCAGTACTGAGGGAGGGCCGCACTGTCAAAGGGTCAGTATTGAGGGAGTGCCGCACTGTCAGAGGGTCAGTAGTGAGGGAGTGCTGCACTGTCAGAGGGTCAGTACTGAGGGAGTGCCGCACTGTCAGGGTCAGTACTGAGGGAGGGCCGCACTGTCAGAGGGTCAGTTCTGAGGAAGTGCTGCACTGTCAGAGGGTCTGTACTGAGGGAGTGCTGCACTGTCAGAGGGTCAGTACTGAGGGAGCGCCGCACTGTCAGAGTGTCAGTAGTGAGGGAGTGCTGCACTGTCAGAGGGTCAGTACTGAGGGAGTGCCGCATTGTCAGAGGGTCAGTACTGAGGGAGTGCTGCACTGTCAGAGGGTCAGTTCTGAGGGAGCGCCGCACTGTCAGAGGGTCAGTACTGAGGGAGTGCTGCACTGTCAGAGGGTCAGTACTGAGGGAGTGCCGCACTGTCAGAGGGTCAGTACTGAGGGAGGGCCGCACTGTCAAAGGGTCAGTATTGAGGGAGTGCCGCACTGTCAGAGGGTCAGTAGTGAGGGAGTGCTGCACTGTCAGAGGGTCAGTACTGAGGGAGTGCCGCACTGTCAGGGTCAGTACTGAGGGAGGGCCGCACTGTCAGAGGGTCAGTTCTGAGGGAGTGCTGCACTGTCAGAGGGTCTGTACTGAGGGAGTGCTGCACTGTCAGAGGGTCAGTACTGAGGGAGCGCCGCACTGTCAGAGGGTCAGTAGTGAGGGAGTGCTGCACTGTCAGAGGGTCAGTACTGTGGGAGTGCCGCATTGTCAGAGGGTCAGTACTGAGGGAGTGCTGCACTGTCAGAGGGTCTGTACTAAGGGAGTGCCGCACTGTCAGAGGGTCAGTACTGAGGGAGTGCTGGACTGTCAGAGGGTCAGTACTGAGGGAGTGCCGCACTCTCAGAGGGTCAGTGCTGAGGGAGTGCCGCACTGTCGGAGAGTCAGTACTGAGGGAGTGCCGCACTGTCAAGAGGGTCAGTACTGAGGGAGCGCTGCACTGTCAGAGGGTCAGTACTGAGGGAGCGCTGCAGTGTCGGAGGGTCAGTACTGAGGGGGCGCTGCACTGTCGGAGAGTCAGTACTGAGGGAGTGCAGCACTATCGGGGAGTCAGTACTGAGGGAATGCCCCACTGTCGGAGGGTCAGTGCTGAGGGAGTGCCGCACTGTCAGAGGGTCAGTTCTGAGGGAGCGCCGCACTGTCAGAGGGTCAGTACTGAGGGAGTGCTGCACTGTCAGAGGGTCAGTACTGAGGGAGTGCCGCACTGTCAGAGAGTCAGTACTGAGGGAGCGCGGCACTGTCAGAGGGTCAGTACTGAGGGAGTGCCACACTGTCAGAGGGTCAGTACTGAGGGAGTGCTGCACTGTCAGGGGGTCAGAACTGAGGGAGTGCCGCACTGTCAGAGGGTCAGTAATGAGGGAGCGCGGCACTGTCAGAGGGTCAGTACTGAGGGAGTGCCACACTGTCAGTGGGTCAGTACTGAGGGAGCGCCGCACTGTCAGAGGGTCAGTACTGAGGGAGTGCCGCACTGTCAGAGGGTCAGTACTGAGGGAGTGCTGCACATTCAGAGGGTCAGTACTGAGGGAGTGCCGCACTGTCAGAGGGTCAGTACTGAGGGAGTGCCGCACTGTCAGAGGGTCAGCACTGAGGGAGTGCTGCATTGTCAGAGGGTCAGTACTGAGGGAGCGCCGCACTGTCAGAGGGTCAGTACTGAGGGAGTACCGCACTGTCAGAGGGTCAGTACTGAGGGAGTGCTGCACATTCAGAGGGTCAGGACTGAGGGAGTGCTGCACTGTCAGAGGGTCAGTACTGAGGGAGTGCTGCACTGTCAGGGGTTCAGTACTGAGGGAGTGCTGCACATTCAGAGGGTCAGTACTGAGGGAGCGCCGCACTATCAGAGGGTCAGTACTGAGGGAGAGCTGCACATTCAGAGGGTCAGGACTGAGGGAGTGCTGCACTGTCAGAGGGTCAGTACTGAGGGAGTGCTGCACTGTCAGAGGTTCAGTACTGAGGGAGTGCTGCACATTCAGAGGGTCAGTACTGAGGGAGCGCCGAACTAGCAGAGGGACAGTACTGAGGGAGTGCTGCACTGTCATAGGGTCAGTACTGATGGAGTGCCGCACATTCAGAGGCTCAGTACTGAGGGAGTGCTGCACATTCAGAGGGTCAGTACTGAGGGAGCGCCGCACTGTCAGAGGGTCAGTACTGAGGGAGTGCCGCACTGTCAGAGGGTCAGTACTGAGGGAGTGCCGCACTGTCAGAGGGTCAGTACTGAGGGAGTGCTGCACTGTCAGAGGTTCAGTACTGAGGGAGTGCTGCACATTCAGAGGGTCAGTACTGAGGGAGTGCCGCACTGTCAGAGGGTCAGTACTGAGGGAGTGCTGCACATTCAGGGGGTCAGGACTGAGGGAGTGCTGCACTGTCAGAGGGTCAGTACTGAGGGAGTGCTGCACTGTCAGAGGTTCAGTACTGAGGGAGTGCTGCACATTCAGAGGGTCAGTACTGAGGGAGCGCCGCACGAGCAGAGGGTCAGTACTGAGGGAGTACCGCACTGTCAGAGGGTCAGTACTGAGGGAGTGCTGCACATTCAGAGGGTCAGGACTGAGGGAGTGCTGCACTGTCAGAGGGTCAGTAATGAGGGAGTGCTGCACTGTCAGGGGTTCAGTACTGAGGGAGTGCTGCACATTCAGAGGGTCAGTACTGAGGGAGCGCCGCACTATCAGAGGGTCAGGACTGAGGGAGAGCTGCACATTCAGAGGGTCAGGACTGAGGGAGTGCTGCACTGTCAGACGGTCAGTACTGAGGGAGTGCTGCACTGTCAGAGGTTCAGTACTGAGGGAGTGCTGCACATTCAGAGGGTCAGTACTGAGGGAGCGCCGAACTAGCAGAGGGACAGTACTGAGGGAGTGCTGCACTGTCATAGGGTCAGTACTGATGGAGTGCCGCACATTCAGAGGCTCAGTACTGAGGGAGTGCTGCACATTCAGAGGGTCAGTACTGAGGGAGCGCCGCACTGTCAGAGGGTCAGTACTGAGGGAGTGCCGCACTGTCAGAGGGTCAGTACTGAGGGAGTGCCGCACTGTCAGAGGGTCAGTACTGAGGGAGTGCTGCACTGTCAAGGGTTCAGTACTGAGGGAGTGCTGCACATTCAGAGGGTCAGTACTGAGGGAGTGCCGCACTGTCAGAGGGTCAGTACTGAGGGAGTGCTGCACATTCAGGGGGTCAGGACTGAGGGAGTGCTGCACTGTCAGAGGGTCAGTACTGAGGGAGTGCTGCACTGTCAGAGGTTCAGTACTGAGGGAGTGCTGCACATTCAGAGGGTCAGTACTGAGGGAGCGCCGCACGAGCAGAGGGTCAGTACTGAGGGAGTGCTTCACTGTCAGAGGGTCAGTACTGATGGAGTGCCACACATTCAGAGGGTCAGTACTGAGGGAGTGCTGCACATTCAGAGGGTTCGTACTGAGGGAGCGCCGCACTGTCATAGGGTCAGTACTGAGGGAGTGCCGCACTGTCAGAGGGTCAGTACTGAGGGAGTGCCGCACTGTCAGAGGGTCAGTACTGAGGGAGTGCCGCACTGTCAGAGGGTCAGCACTGAGGGAGTGCTGCATTGTCAGAGGGTCAGTACTGAGGGAGCGCCGCACTGTCAGAGGGTCAGTACTGAGGGAGTACCGCACTGTCAGAGGGTCAGTACTGAGGGAGTGCTGCACATTCAGAGGGTCAGGACTGAGGGAGTGCTGCACTGTCAGAGGGTCAGTACTGAGGGAGTGCTGCACTGTCAGGGGTTCACTACTGAGGGAGTGCTGCACATTCAGAGGGTCAGTACTGAGGGAGCGCCGCACTATCAGAGGGTCAGTACTGAGGGAGAGCTGCACATTCAGAGGGTCAGGACTGAGGGAGTGCTGCACTGTCAGAGGGTCAGTACTGAGGGAGTGCTGCACTGTCAGAGGGTCAGTACTGAGGGAGCGCCGCACTGTCAGAGGGTCAGTAGTAAGGGAGTGCTGCACTGTCAGAGGGTCAGTACTGTGGGAGTGCCGCATTGTCAGAGGGTCAGTACTGAGGGAGTGCTGCACTGTCAGAGGGTCTGTACTAAGGGAGTGCCGCACTGTCAGAGGGTCAGTACTGAGGGAGCGCCGCACTGTCAGAGTGTCAGTACTGAGGGAGTGCCGCACTGTCAGAGGGTCAGTACTGAGGGAGTGCCGCACTGTCAGAGGGTCAGTACTGAGGGAGTGCTGCACTGTCAGAGGTTCAGTACTGAGGGAGTGCTGCACATTCAGAGGGTCAGTACTGAGGGAGTGCCGCACTGTCAGAGGGTCAGTACTGAGGGAGTGCTGCACATTCAGGGGGTCAGGACTGAGGGAGTGCTGCACTGTCTGAGGGTCAGTACTGAGGGAGTGCTGCACTGTCAGAGGTTCAGTACTGAGGGAGTGCTGCACATTCAGAGGGTCAGTACTGAGGGAGCGCCGCACGAGCAGAGGGTCAGTACTGAGGGAGTGCTTCACTGTCAGAGGGTCAGTACTGATGGAGTGCCACACATTCAGAGGGTCAGTACTGAGGGAGTGCTGCACATTCAGAGGGTTCGTACTGAGGGAGCGCCGCACTGTCATAGGGTCAGTAGTGAGGGAGTGCCGCACTGTCAGAGGGTCAGTACTGAGGGAGTGCCGCACTGTCAGAGGGTCAGTACTGAGGGAGCGCCGCACAGTCAGAGGGTCAGTACTGAGGGAGTGGTGCACATTGAGAGGGTCAGTACTGAGGGAGCGCTGCACTGTCAGAGGGTCAGTACTGAGGGAGTGCAGCACTATCAGTGGGTCAGTACTGAGGGAGTGCCGCACTGTCAGAGGGTCAGTACTGAGCGAGTGCCGCACTGTCAGACGGTCAGTACTGAGGGAGTGCAGCACTGTCAGTGGGTCAGTACAGAGGGAGCGCCGCACTGTCAGAGGGTCAGTACTGAGGGAGTGCCGCACTGCCAGAGGGTCAGTACTGAGGGAGTGCTGCACATTCAGAGGGTCAGTACTGAGGGAGCGCTGCACTGTCAGAGGGTAAGTACTGAGGGAGTGCCGCACTGTCAGACAGTCAGTACTGAGGGAGTGCCGCACTGTCAGAGGGCTAGTAGTGAGGGAGGGCCGCACTGTCAAAGGGTCAGTATTGAGGGAGTGCCGCACTATCAGGGGGTCAGTAGTGAGGGAGTGCTGCACTGTCAGAGGGTCAGTACTGAGGGAGTGCCGCACTCTCAGAGGGTCAGTACTGAGGGAATGCTGCACTATCAGAGGGTCAGTCCTGAGTGAGTGCTGCACTGTCAGAGAGTCAGTACTGACGGAGTGCTGCACTGTCAGAGGGTCAGTTCTGAGGGAGCGCCGCACTGTCAGAGGGTCAGTACTGAGGGAGTGCTGCACTGTCAGAGGGTCAGTACTGAGGGAGTGCCGCACTGTCAGAGGGTCAGTACTGAGGGAGGGCCGCACTGTCAAAGGGTCAGTATTGAGGGCGTGCCGCACTGTCAGAGGGTCAGAAGTGAGGGAGTGCTGCACTGTCAGAGGGTCAGTACTGAGGGAGTGCCGCATTGTCAGAGGGTCAGTATTTAGGAGTGTCCCACTGTCGGAGGGTCAGTACTGAGGGAGTGCTGCACTGTCAGAGGGTCAGTACTGAGGGAGTGCTGCACTGTCAGAGGGTCAGTACTGAGGTAGTGCTGCACTGTCAGAGGGTCAGTGCTGAGGGACTGCTGAACTGTCGGAGAGTCAGTACTGAGGGAGTGCCGCACTGTCGGAGGGTCAGTACTGAGGGAGTGCTGCACTGTCAGAGGGTCAGTTCTGAGGGAGCGCCGCACTGTCAGAGGGTCAGTACTGAGGGAGTGCTGCACTGTCAGAGGGTCAGTACTGAGGGAGTGCCGCACTGTCAGAGGGTCAGTACTGAGGGAGGGCCGCACTGTCAAAGGGTCAGTATTGAGGGAGTGCCGCACTGTCAGAGGGTCAGTAGTGAGGGAGTGCTGCACTGTCAGAGGGTCAGTACTGAGGGAGTGCCGCACTGTCAGGGTCAGTACTGAGGGAGGGCCGCACTGTCAGAGGGTCAGTTCTGAGGGAGTGCTGCACTGTCAGAGGGTCTGTACTGAGGGAGTGCTGCACTGTCAGAGGGTCAGTACTGAGGGAGCGCCGCACTGTCAGAGGGTCAGTAGTGAGGGAGTGCTGCACTGTCAGAGGGTCAGTACTGTGGGAGTGCCGCATTGTCAGAGGGTCAGTACTGAGGGAGTGCTGCACTGTCAGAGGGTCTGTACTAAGGGAGTGCCGCACTGTCAGAGGGTCAGTACTGAGGGAGTGCTGGACTGTCAGAGGGTCAGTACTGAGGGAGTGCCGCACTCTCAGAGGGTCAGTGCTGAGGGAGTGCCGCACTGTCGGAGAGTCAGTACTGAGGGAGTGCCGCACTGTCAAGAGGGTCAGTACTGAGGGAGTGCTGCACTGTCAGAGGGTCAGTACTGAGGGAGCGCTGCAGTGTCGGAGGGTCAGTACTGAGGGGGCGCTGCACTGTCGGAGAGTCAGTACTGAGGGAGTGCAGCACTATCGGGGAGTCAGTACTGAGGGAATGCCCCACTGTCGGAGGGTCAGTGCTGAGGGAGTGCCGCACTGTCAGAGGGTCAGTTCTGAGGGAGCGCCGCACTGTCAGAGGGTCAGTACTGAGGGAGTGCTGCACTGTCAGAGGGTCAGTACTGAGGGAGTGCCGCACTGTCAGAGAGTCAGTACTGAGGGAGCGCGGCACTGTCAGAGGGTCAGTACTGAGGGAGTGCCACACTGTCAGAGGGTCAGTACTGAGGGAGTGCTGCACTGTCAGGGGGTCAGAACTGAGGGAGTGCCGCACTGTCAGAGGGTCAGTAATGAGGGAGCGCGGCACTGTCAGAGGGTCAGTACTGAGGGAGTGCCACACTGTCAGTGGGTCAGTACTGAGGGAGCGCCGCACTGTCAGAGGGTCAGTACTGAGGGAGTGCCGCACTGTCAGAGGGTCAGTACTGAGGGAGTGCTGCACATTCAGAGGGTCAGTACTGAGGGAGTGCCGCACTGTCAGAGGGTCAGTACTGAGGGAGTGCCGCACTGTCAGAGGGTCAGCACTGAGGGAGTGCTGCATTGTCAGAGGGTCAGTACTGAGGGAGCGCCGCACTGTCAGAGGGTCAGTACTGAGGGAGTACCGCACTGTCAGAGGGTCAGTACTGAGGGAGTGCTGCACATTCAGAGGGTCAGGACTGAGGGAGTGCTGCACTGTCAGAGGGTCAGTACTGAGGGAGTGCTGCACTGTCAGGGGTTCAGTACTGAGGGAGTGCTGCACATTCAGAGGGTCAGTACTGAGGGAGCGCCGCACTATCAGAGGGTCAGTACTGAGGGAGAGCTGCACATTCAGAGGGTCAGGACTGAGGGAGTGCTGCACTGTCAGAGGGTCAGTACTGAGGGAGTGCTGCACTGTCAGAGGTTCAGTACTGAGGGAGTGCTGCACATTCAGAGGGTCAGTACTGAGGGAGCGCCGAACTAGCAGAGGGACAGTACTGAGGGAGTGCTGCACTGTCATAGGGTCAGTACTGATGGAGTGCCGCACATTCAGAGGCTCAGTACTGAGGGAGTGCTGCACATTCAGAGGGTCAGTACTGAGGGAGCGCCGCACTGTCAGAGGGTCAGTACTGAGGGAGTGCCGCACTGTCAGAGGGTCAGTACTGAGGGAGTGCCGCACTGTCAGAGGGTCAGTACTGAGGGAGTGCTGCACTGTCAGAGGTTCAGTACTGAGGGAGTGCTGCACATTCAGAGGGTCAGTACTGAGGGAGTGCCGCACTGTCAGAGGGTCAGTACTGAGGGAGTGCTGCACATTCAGGGGGTCAGGACTGAGGGAGTGCTGCACTGTCAGAGGGTCAGTACTGAGGGAGTGCTGCACTGTCAGAGGTTCAGTACTGAGGGAGTGCTGCACATTCAGAGGGTCAGTACTGAGGGAGCGCCGCACGAGCAGAGGGTCAGTACTGAGGGAGTACCGCACTGTCAGAGGGTCAGTACTGAGGGAGTGCTGCACATTCAGAGGGTCAGGACTGAGGGAGTGCTGCACTGTCAGAGGGTCAGTAATGAGGGAGTGCTGCACTGTCAGGGGTTCAGTACTGAGGGAGTGCTGCACATTCAGAGGGTCAGTACTGAGGGAGCGCCGCACTATCAGAGGGTCAGGACTGAGGGAGAGCTGCACATTCAGAGGGTCAGGACTGAGGGAGTGCTGCACTGTCAGAGGGTCAGTACTGAGGGAGTGCTGCACTGTCAGAGGTTCAGTACTGAGGGAGTGCTGCACATTCAGAGGGTCAGTACTGAGGGAGCGCCGAACTAGCAGAGGGACAGTACTGAGGGAGTGCTGCACTGTCATAGGGTCAGTACTGATGGAGTGCCGCACATTCAGAGGCTCAGTACTGAGGGAGTGCTGCACATTCAGAGGGTCAGTACTGAGGGAGCGCCGCACTGTCAGAGGGTCAGTACTGAGGGAGTGCCGCACTGTCAGAGGGTCAGTACTGAGGGAGTGCCGCACTGTCAGAGGGTCAGTACTGAGGGAGTGCTGCACTGTCAAGGGTTCAGTACTGAGGGAGTGCTGCACATTCAGAGGGTCAGTACTGAGGGAGTGCCGCACTGTCAGAGGGTCAGTACTGAGGGAGTGCTGCACATTCAGGGGGTCAGGACTGAGGGAGTGCTGCACTGTCAGAGGGTCAGTACTGAGGGAGTGCTGCACTGTCAGAGGTTCAGTACTGAGGGAGTGCTGCACATTCAGAGGGTCAGTACTGAGGGAGCGCCGCACGAGCAGAGGGTCAGTACTGAGGGAGTGCTTCACTGTCAGAGGGTCAGTACTGATGGAGTGCCACACATTCAGAGGGTCAGTACTGAGGGAGTGCTGCACATTCAGAGGGTTCGTACTGAGGGAGCGCCGCACTGTCATAGGGTCAGTACTGAGGGAGTGCCGCACTGTCAGAGGGTCAGTACTGAGGGAGTGCCGCACTGTCAGAGGGTCAGTACTGAGGGAGTGCCGCACTGTCAGAGGGTCAGCACTGAGGGAGTGCTGCATTGTCAGAGGGTCAGTACTGAGGGAGCGCCGCACTGTCAGAGGGTCAGTACTGAGGGAGTACCGCACTGTCAGAGGGTCAGTACTGAGGGAGTGCTGCACATTCAGAGGGTCAGGACTGAGGGAGTGCTGCACTGTCAGAGGGTCAGTACTGAGGGAGTGCTGCACTGTCAGGGGTTCACTACTGAGGGAGTGCTGCACATTCAGAGGGTCAGTACTGAGGGAGCGCCGCACTATCAGAGGGTCAGTACTGAGGGAGAGCTGCACATTCAGAGGGTCAGGACTGAGGGAGTGCTGCACTGTCAGAGGGTCAGTACTGAGGGAGTGCTGCACTGTCAGAGGGTCAGTACTGAGGGAGCGCCGCACTGTCAGAGGGTCAGTAGTAAGGGAGTGCTGCACTGTCAGAGGGTCAGTACTGTGGGAGTGCCGCATTGTCAGAGGGTCAGTACTGAGGGAGTGCTGCACTGTCAGAGGGTCTGTACTAAGGGAGTGCCGCACTGTCAGAGGGTCAGTACTGAGGGAGCGCCGCACTGTCAGAGTGTCAGTACTGAGGGAGTGCCGCACTGTCAGAGGGTCAGTACTGAGGGAGTGCCGCACTGTCAGAGGGTCAGTACTGAGGGAGTGCTGCACTGTCAGAGGTTCAGTACTGAGGGAGTGCTGCACATTCAGAGGGTCAGTACTGAGGGAGTGCCGCACTGTCAGAGGGTCAGTACTGAGGGAGTGCTGCACATTCAGGGGGTCAGGACTGAGGGAGTGCTGCACTGTCTGAGGGTCAGTACTGAGGGAGTGCTGCACTGTCAGAGGTTCAGTACTGAGGGAGTGCTGCACATTCAGAGGGTCAGTACTGAGGGAGCGCCGCACGAGCAGAGGGTCAGTACTGAGGGAGTGCTTCACTGTCAGAGGGTCAGTACTGATGGAGTGCCACACATTCAGAGGGTCAGTACTGAGGGAGTGCTGCACATTCAGAGGGTTCGTACTGAGGGAGCGCCGCACTGTCATAGGGTCAGTAGTGAGGGAGTGCCGCACTGTCAGAGGGTCAGTACTGAGGGAGTGCCGCACTGTCAGAGGGTCAGTACTGAGGGAGCGCCGCACAGTCAGAGGGTCAGTACTGAGGGAGTGGTGCACATTGAGAGGGTCAGTACTGAGGGAGCGCTGCACTGTCAGAGGGTCAGTACTGAGGGAGTGCAGCACTATCAGTGGGTCAGTACTGAGGGAGTGCCGCACTGTCAGAGGGTCAGTACTGAGCGAGTGCCGCACTGTCAGACGGTCAGTACTGAGGGAGTGCAGCACTGTCAGTGGGTCAGTACAGAGGGAGCGCCGCACTGTCAGAGGGTCAGTACTGAGGGAGTGCCGCACTGCCAGAGGGTCAGTACTGAGGGAGTGCTGCACATTCAGAGGGTCAGTACTGAGGGAGCGCTGCACTGTCAGAGGGTAAGTACTGAGGGAGTGCCGCACTGTCAGACAGTCAGTACTGAGGGAGTGCCGCACTGTCAGAGGGCTAGTAGTGAGGGAGGGCCGCACTGTCAAAGGGTCAGTATTGAGGGAGTGCCGCACTATCAGGGGGTCAGTAGTGAGGGAGTGCTGCACTGTCAGAGGGTCAGTACTGAGGGAGTGCCGCACTCTCAGAGGGTCAGTACTGAGGGAATGCTGCACTATCAGAGGGTCAGTCCTGAGTGAGTGCTGCACTGTCAGAGAGTCAGTACTGACGGAGTGCTGCACTGTCAGAGGGTCAGTTCTGAGGGAGCGCCGCACTGTCAGAGGGTCAGTACTGAGGGAGTGCTGCACTGTCAGAGGGTCAGTACTGAGGGAGTGCCGCACTGTCAGAGGGTCAGTACTGAGGGAGGGCCGCACTGTCAAAGGGTCAGTATTGAGGGCGTGCCGCACTGTCAGAGGGTCAGAAGTGAGGGAGTGCTGCACTGTCAGAGGGTCAGTACTGAGGGAGTGCCGCATTGTCAGAGGGTCAGTATTTAGGAGTGTCCCACTGTCGGAGGGTCAGTACTGAGGGAGTGCTGCACTGTCAGAGGGTCAGTACTGAGGGAGTGCTGCACTGTCAGAGGGTCAGTACTGAGGTAGTGCTGCACTGTCAGAGGGTCAGTGCTGAGGGACTGCTGAACTGTCGGAGAGTCAGTACTGAGGGAGTGCCGCACTGTCGGAGAGTCAGTACTGAGGGAGTGCCGCACTGTCAAGGGTCAGTACTGAGGGAGTGCTGCACTGTCAGAGTGTAAGTACTGAGGGAGCGCCGCACTGTCAGAGGGTCAGTACTGAGAGAGAGCTGCACTGTCAGAGGGTCAGTACTGAGGGAGTGCCGCACTGTCAGAGGGTCAGTACTGAGGGAGCGCTGCACTGTTAGAGGATCTGTACTGAGGGAGTGCTGCACTGTCAGAGTGTCAGTACTGAGGGAGCGCCGCACTGTCAGAGGGTCAGTAGTGAGGGAGTTCTGCACTGTTAGAGTGTCTGTACTGAGGGAGTGCTGCACTGTCAGAGGGTCAGTACTGAGGGAGCGCCGCACTGTCAGAGGGTCAGTAGTGAGGGAGTGCCACACTGTCAGAGGGTCAGTGCTGAGGGAGTGCCGCATTGTCAGAGGGTCAGTACTGAGGGAGTGCTGCACTGTCAGAGGGTCAGTACTAAGGGAGTGCCGCACTGTCAGAGGGTCAGTACTGAGGGAGTGCTGCACTGTCAGAGGGTCAGTACTGAGGGAGTGCTGCACTGTCAGAGGGTCAGTACTGAGGGAGTGCCGCACTCTCAGAGGGTCAGTGCTGAGGGAGTGCCGCACTGTCGGAGAGTCAGTACTGAGGGAGTGCCGCACTGTCAGAGGGTCAGTACTGAGGGAGTGCTGCACTGTCAGAGGGTCAGTACTGAGGGAGCGCTGCAGTGTCGGAGGGTCAGTACTGAGGGGGCGCTGCACTGTCGGAGAGTCAGTACTGAGTGAGTGCAGCACTATCGGGGAGTCAGTACTGAGGGAATGCCCCACTGTCGGAGGGTCAGTGCTGAGGGAACATCGCACTGTTAGAGGGTCAATGCTGAGGGAGTGCCGCCCTGTCAAAGGGTCAGTTCTGAGGGAGTGCCGCACTGTCAGAGGGTCAGTACTGAGGGAGTGTTGAACTGTCGGAGGGTCAGTACTGAGGAGTGTCCCACTGTCGGAGGGTCAGTGCTGAGGGAGTGCCGCACTGTCAGAGGGTCAGTACTGAGGGAGTGCCGCACTGTCGGAGAGTCAGTACTGAGGGAGTGCTTCACTGTTGGATGGTCAGTGCTGAGGGAGCACCGCACTGTCAGTGGGTCAATGCTGAGGGAGCGTTGCACTGTCAGAGGGTCAGTACTGAGGAGTGCCGCACTGTCAGAGGGTCAGTTCTGAGGGAGCACCGCACTGTCAGAGGGTCAGTACTGAGGGAGAGCTGCACTGTCAAAGGGTCAGTTCTGAGGGAGTGCCGCACTGTCAGAGGGTCAGTGCTGAGGGAGTGCCGATCTGACAAAGGGTCAGTTCTGAGGGAGCACCGCACTGTCAGAGGGTCAGTACTGAGGGAGTGCTGCACTGTCAGAGGGTCAGTACTGAGGGAGCGCCGCACTGTCAGAGGGTCAGTAGTGAGGGAGTGCTGCACTGTCAGAGGGTCAGTACTGAGGGAGTGCCACACTGTCAGAGGGTCAGTACTGAGGGAGTGCTGCACTGTCAGAGGGTCAGAACTGAGGGAGTGCCGCACTGTCAGAGGGTCAGTAATGAGGGAGCGCGGCACTGTCAGTGGGTCAGTACTGAGGGAGTGCCACACTGTCAGAGGGTCAGTACTGAGGGAGCGCCGCACTGTCAGAGGGTCAGTACTGAGGGAGTGCCGCACTGTCAGAGGGTCAGTACTGAGGGAGTGCTGCACATTCAGAGGGTCAGTACTGAGGGAGTGCCGCACTGTCAGAGGGTCAGTACTGAGGGAGTGCCGCACTGTCAGAGGGTCAGCACTGAGGGAGTGCTGCATTGTCAGAGGGTCAGTACTGAGGGAGTGCCGCACTGTCAGAGGGTCAGTACTGAGGGAGTACCGCACTGTCAGAGGGTCAGTACTGAGGGAGTGCTGCACATTCAGAGGGTCAGGACTGAGGGAGTGCTGCACTGTCAGAGGGTCAGTACTGAGGGAGTGCTGCACTGTCAGAGGTTCAGTACTGAGGGAGTGCTGCACATTCAGAGGGTCAGGACTGAGGGAGCGCCGCACTATCAGAGGGTCAGTACTGAGGGAGTGCTGCACATTCAGAGGGTCAGGACTGAGGGAGTGCTGCACTGTCAGAGGGTCAGTACTGAGGGAGTGCTGCACTGTCAGAGGTTCAGTGCTGAGGGAGTGCTGCACATTCAGAGGGTCATTACTGAGGGAGCGCCGCACTAGCAGAGGGACAGTACTGAGGGACTGCTGCACTGTCATAGGGTCAGTACTGAGGGAGTGCCGCACATTCAGAGGCTCAGTACTGAGGGAGTGCTGCAGATTCAGAGGGTCAGTACTGAGGGAGCGCCGCACTGTCAGAGGGTCAGTACTGAGGGAGTGCCGCACTGTCAGAGGGTCAGTACTGAGGGAGTGCCGCACTGTCAGGTGGTCAGTACTGAGGGAGTGCTGCACTGTCAGAGGTTCAGTACTGAGGGAGTGCTGCACATTCAGAGGGTCAGTACTGAGGGAGTGCCGCACTGTCAGAGGGTCAGTACTGAGGGAGTGCTGCACATTCCGGGGGTCAGGACTGAGGGAGTGCTGCACTGTCAGAGGGTCAGTACTGAGGGAGTGCTGCACTGTCAGAGGTTCAGTACTGAGGGAGTGCTGCACATTCAGAGGGTCAGTACTGAGGTAGCGCCGCACTAGCAGAGGGTTAGTACTGAGGGAGTGCTGCACTGTCAGAGGGTCAGTACTGATGGAGTGCCGCACATTCAGAGGGTCAGTACTGAGGGAGTGGTGCACATTCAGAGGGTCAGTACTGAGGGAGCGCTGCACTGTCAGAGGGTCAGTACTGAGGGAGTGCAGCATTGTCAGTGGGTCAGTACAGAGGGAGCGCCGCACTGTCAGAGGGTCAGTACTGAGGGAGTGCCGCACTGCCAGAGGGTCAGTACTGAGGGAGTGCTGCACATTCAGAGGGTCAGTACTGAGGGAGCGCTGCACTGTCAGAGGGTCAGTACTGAGGGAGTGCCGCACTGTCAGACAGTCAGTACTGAGGGAGTGCCGCACTGTCAGAGGGTCAGTACTGAGGGAGGGCCGCACTGTCAAAGGGTCAGTATTGAGGGAGTGCCGCACTATCAGAGGGTCAGTAGTGTGGGAGTGCTGCACTGTCAGAGGGTCAGTACTGAGGGAGTGCCGCACTCTCAGAGGGTCAGTACTGAGGGAGTGCTGCACTATCAGAGGGTCAGTACTGAGTGAGTGCTGCACTGTCAGAGAGTCAGTACGGACGGAGTGCAGCACTGTCAGAGGGTCAGTTATGAGGGAGCGCCGCACTGTCAGAGGGTCAGTACTGAGGGAGTGCCGCACTGTCAGAGGGTCAGTACTGAGGGAGTGCCGCACTGTCAGAGGGTCAGTACTGAGGGAGTGCTGCACTGTCAGAGGGTCAGTACTGAGGGAGTGCCGCACTGTCAGAGCGTCAGTACTGAGGGAGGGCCGCACTGTCAAAGGGTCAGTATTGAGGGCGTGCCGCACTGTCAGAGGGTCAGTAGTGAGGGAGTGCTGCACTGTCAGAGGGTCAGTACTGAGGGAGTGCCGCATTGTCAGAGGGTCAGTACTTAGGAGTGTCCCACTGTCGGAGGGTCAGTACTGAGGGAGTGCTGCACTGTCAGAGGGTCAGTACTGAGGGAGTGCTGCACTGTCAGAGGGTCAGTACTGAGGTAGTGCTGCACTGTCAGAGGGTCAGTACTGAGTGAGTGCTGCACTGTCAGAGAGTCAGTACTGACGGAGTGCTGCACTGTCAGAGGGTCAGTTCTGAGGGAGCGCCGCACTGTCAGAGGGTCAGTACTGAGGGAGTGCTGCACTGTCAGAGGTTCAGTACTGAGGGAGTGCCGCACTGTCAGAGGGTCAGTACTGAGGGAGGGCCGCACTGTCAAAGGGTCAGTATTGAGGGCGTGCCGCACTGTCAGAGGGTCAGTAGTGAGGGAGTGCTGCACTGTCAGAGCGTCAGTACTGAGGGAGTGCCGCATTGTCAGAGGGTCAGTACTTAGGAGTGTCCCACTGTCGGAGGGTCAGTACTGAGGGAGTGCTGCACTGTCAGAGGGTCAGTACTGAGGGAGTGCTGCACTGTCAGAGGGTCAGTACTGAGGTAGTGCTGCACTGTCAGAGGGTCAGTGCTGAGGGACTGCTGAACTGTCGGAGAGTCAGTACTGAGGGAGTGCTGCACTGTCAGACGGTCAGTACTGAGGGAGTGCCGCACTGTCAGAGGGTCAGTGCTGAGGGAGCGCCGCACTGTCGGAGGGTCAGTGCAGAGGGAGTGCCGCACTGTCGGAGAGTCAGTACTGAGGGAGCGCCGCACTGTCAGAGGGTCAGTACTGAGGTAGCGCCGCACTAGCAGAGGGTTAGTACTGAGGGAGTGCTGCACTGTCAGAGGGTCAGTACTGATGGAGTGCCGCACATTCAGAGGGTCAGTACTGAGGGAGTGGTGCACATTCAGAGGGTCAGTACTGAGGGAGCGCTGCACTGTCAGAGGGTCAGTACTGAGGGAGTGCAGCATTGTCAGTGGGTCAGTACAGAGGGAGCGCCGCACTGTCAGAGGGTCAGTACTGAGGGAGTGCCGCACTGCCAGAGGGTCAGTACTGAGGGAGTGCTGCACATTCAGAGGGTCAGTACTGAGGGAGCGCTGCACTGTCAGAGGGTCAGTACTGAGGGAGTGCCGCACTGTCAGACAGTCAGTACTGAGGGAGTGCCGCACTGTCAGAGGGTCAGTACTGAGGGAGGGCCGCACTGTCAAAGGGTCAGTATTGAGGGAGTGCCGCACTATCAGAGGGTCAGTAGTGTGGGAGTGCTGCACTGTCAGAGGGTCAGTACTGAGGGAGTGCCGCACTCTCAGAGGGTCAGTACTGAGGGAGTGCTGCACTATCAGAGGGTCAGTACTGAGTGAGTGCTGCACTGTCAGAGAGTCAGTACGGACGGAGTGCAGCACTGTCAGAGGGTCAGTTATGAGGGAGCGCCGCACTGTCAGAGGGTCAGTACTGAGGGAGTGCCGCACTGTCAGAGGGTCAGTACTGAGGGAGTGCCGCACTGTCAGAGGGTCAGTACTGAGGGAGTGCTGCACTGTCAGAGGGTCAGTACTGAGGGAGTGCCGCACTGTCAGAGCGTCAGTACTGAGGGAGGGCCGCACTGTCAAAGGGTCAGTATTGAGGGCGTGCCGCACTGTCAGAGGGTCAGTAGTGAGGGAGTGCTGCACTGTCAGAGGGTCAGTACTGAGGGAGTGCCGCATTGTCAGAGGGTCAGTACTTAGGAGTGTCCCACTGTCGGAGGGTCAGTACTGAGGGAGTGCTGCACTGTCAGAGGGTCAGTACTGAGGGAGTGCTGCACTGTCAGAGGGTCAGTACTGAGGTAGTGCTGCACTGTCAGAGGGTCAGTACTGAGTGAGTGCTGCACTGTCAGAGAGTCAGTACTGACGGAGTGCTGCACTGTCAGAGGGTCAGTTCTGAGGGAGCGCCGCACTGTCAGAGGGTCAGTACTGAGGGAGTGCTGCACTGTCAGAGGTTCAGTACTGAGGGAGTGCCGCACTGTCAGAGGGTCAGTACTGAGGGAGGGCCGCACTGTCAAAGGGTCAGTATTGAGGGCGTGCCGCACTGTCAGAGGGTCAGTAGTGAGGGAGTGCTGCACTGTCAGAGGGTCAGTACTGAGGGAGTGCCGCATTGTCAGAGGGTCAGTACTTAGGAGTGTCCCACTGTCGGAGGGTCAGTACTGAGGGAGTGCTGCACTGTCAGAGGGTCAGTACTGAGGGAGTGCTGCACTGTCAGAGGGTCAGTACTGAGGTAGTGCTGCACTGTCAGAGGGTCAGTGCTGAGGGACTGCTGAACTGTCGGAGAGTCAGTACTGAGGGAGTGCTGCACTGTCAGACGGTCAGTACTGAGGGAGTGCCGCACTGTCAGAGGGTCAGTGCTGAGGGAGCGCCGCACTGTCGGAGGGTCAGTGCAGAGGGAGTGCCGCACTGTCGGAGAGTCAGTACTGAGGGAGCGCCGCACTGTCAGAGGGTCAGTACTGAGGGAGTGCTGCACTGTCAGAGGGTCAGTACTGAGGGAGCGCCGCACTGTCAGAGGGTCAGTACTGAGGGAGCGCCGCACTGTCAGAGGGTCAGTACTGAGGGAGTGCCGCACTGTCAGAGGGTCAGTACTGAGGGAGTGCCGCACTGTCAGAGGGTCAGTACTGAGGGAGTGCTGCACTGTCAGAGGTTCAGTACTGAGGGAGTGCTGCACATTCAGAGGGTCAGTACTGAGGTAGCGCCGCACTAGCAGAGGGTCAGTACTGAGGGAGTGCTGCACTGTCAGTGGGTCAGTACTGATGGAGTGCCGCACATTCAGAGGGTCAGTACTGAGGGAGTGCTGCACATTCAGAGGGTTAGTACTGAATGAGCGCCGCACTGTCATAGGGTCAGTACTGAGGGAGTGCCGCACTGTCAGAGGGTCAGTACAGAGGGAGTGCCGCACTGTCAGAGGGTCAGTACTGAGGGAGTGCCGCACTGTCAGAGGGTCAGTACTGAGGGAGTGCTGCACATTCAGAGGGTCAGGACTGAGGGAGCGCCGCACTGTCAGTGGGCCAGTACTGAGGGAGCGCCGCACTGTCAGTGGGCCAGTACTGAGGGAGTGCCGCACAGTCAGAGGGTCAGTACTGAGGGAGCGCTACACTGTCAGGGGGTCAGTACTGACGGAGTGCAGAACTGTCAGTGGGTCAGTACAGAGGGAGCGCCGCACTGTCAGAGGGTCAGTACTGAGGGAGGGCCGCACTGTCAAAGGGTCAGTATTGAGGGAGTGCCGCACTATCAGAGGGTCAGTAGTGAGGGAGTGCTGCACTGTCAGAGGGTCAGTACTGAGGGAGTACCGCACTCTCAGAGGGTCAGTACTGAGGGAGTGCTGCACTATCAGAGGGTCAGTACTGAGTGAGTGCTGCACTGTCAGAGGGTCAGTACTGAGGGAGTGCCGCACTGTCAGAGGGTCAGTACTGAGGGAGTGCTGCACTGTCAGAGGGTCAGTACTGAGGGAGTGCCGCACTGTCAGAGCGTCAGTACTGAGGGAGGGCCGCACTGTCAAAGGGTCAGTATTGAGGGCGTGCCGCACTGTCAGAGGGTCAGTAGTGAGGGAGTGCTGCACTGTCAGAGGGTCAGTACTGAGGGAGTGCCGCATTGTCAGAGGGTCAGTACTTAGGAGTGTCCCACTGTCGGAGGGTCAGTACTGAGGGAGTGCTGCACTGTCAGAGGGTCAGTACTGAGGGAGTGCTGCACTGTCAGAGGGTCAGTACTGAGGTAGTGCTGCACTGTCAGAGGGTCAGTACTGAGTGAGTGCTGCACTGTCAGAGAGTCAGTACTGACGGAGTGCTGCACTGTCAGAGGGTCAGTTCTGAGGGAGCGCCGCACTGTCAGAGGGTCAGTACTGAGGGAGTGCTGCACTGTCAGAGGTTCAGTACTGAGGGAGTGCCGCACTGTCAGAGGGTCAGTACTGAGGGAGGGCCGCACTGTCAAAGGGTCAGTATTGAGGGCGTGCCGCAATGTCAGAGGGTCAGTAGTGAGGGAGTGCTGCACTGTCAGAGGGTCAGTACTGAGGGAGTGCCGCATTGTCAGAGGGTCAGTACTTAGGAGTGTCCCACTGTCGGAGGGTCAGTACTGAGGGAGTGCTGCACTGTCAGAGAGTCAGTACTGAGGGAGTGCTGCACTGTCAGAGGGTCAGTACTGAGGTAGTGCTGCACTGTCAGAGGGTCAGTGCTGAGGGACTGCTGAACTGTCGGAGAGTCAGTACTGAGGGAGTGCTGCACTGTCAGAGGGTCAGTACTGAGGGAGTGCCGCACTGTCAGAGGGTCAGTGCTGAGGGAGCGCCGCACTGTCGGAGGGTCAGTGCAGAGGGAGTGCCGCACTGTCGGAGAGTCAGTACTGAGGGAGTGCCGCACTGTCAGAGGGTCAGTACTGAGGGAGTGCTGCACTGTCAGAGGGTCAGTACTGAGGGAGCGCCGCACTGTCAGAGGGTCAGTACTGAGGGAGCGCCGCACTGTCAGAGGGTCAGTACTGAGGGAGTGCCGCACTGTCAGAGGGTCAGTACTGAGGGAGTGCCGCACTGTCAGAGGGTCAGTACTGAGGGAGTGCTGCACTGTCAGAGATTCAGTACTGAGGGAGTGCTGCACATTCAGAGGGTCAGTACTGAGGTAGCGCCGCACTAGCAGAGGGTCAGTACTGAGGGAGTGCTGCACTGTCAGTGGGTCAGTACTGATGGAGTGCCGCACATTCAGAGGGTCAGTACTGAGGGAGTGCTGCACATTCAGAGGGTTAGTACTGAATGAGCGCCGCACTGTCATAGGGTCAGTACTGAGGGAGTGCCGCACTATCAGAGGGTCAGTACTGAGGGAGTGCCGCACTGTCAGAGGGTCAGTACTGAGGGAGTGCCGCACTGTCAGAGGGTCAGTACTGAGGGAGTGCTGCACATTCAGAGGGTCAGGACTGAGGGAGCGCCGCACTGTCAGTGGGCCAGTACTGA
Source organism: Scyliorhinus torazame (assembly GCF_047496885.1). Classification (NCBI taxonomy): domain Eukaryota; kingdom Metazoa; phylum Chordata; class Chondrichthyes; order Carcharhiniformes; family Scyliorhinidae; genus Scyliorhinus; species Scyliorhinus torazame. Next base: position 6,032,853 of record NC_092728.1, read on the forward strand.
GGGAGCGCCGCACTGTCAGTGGGCCAGTACTGAGGGAGTGCCGCACAGTCAGAGGGTCAGTACTGAGGGAGTGGTGCACATTCAGAGGGTCAGTACTGAGGGAGCGCTGCACTGTCAGAGGGTCAGTACTGACGGAGTGCAGAACTGTCAGTGGGTCAGTACAGAGGGAGCGCCGCACTGTCAGAGGGTCAGTACTGAGGGAGTGCCGCACTGTCAGAGGGTCAGTACTGAGGGAGTGCTGCACATTCAGAGGGTCAGTACTGAGGGAGCGCTGCACTGTCAGAGGGTCAGTACTGAGGGAGTGCCGCACTGTCAGACAGTCAGTACTGAGGGAGTGCCGCACTGTCAGAGGGTCAGTACTGAGGGAGTGCTGCACATTCAGAGGGTCAGTACTGAGGGAGCGCTGCACTGTCAGAGGGTCAGTACTGAGGGAGTGCCGCACTGTCAGACAGTCAGTACTGAGGGAGCGCCGCACTGCCAGAGGGTCAGTACTGAGGGAGTGCTGCACATTCAGAGGGTCAGTACTGAGGGAGCGCTGCACTGTCAGAGGGTCAGTACTGAGGGAGTGCCGCACTGTCAGACAGTCAGTACTGAGGGAGTGCCGCACTGTCCGAGGGCTAGTACTGAGGGAGGGCCGCACTGTCAAAGGGTCAGTATTGAGGGAGTGCCGCACTATCAGAGGGTCAGTAGTGAGGGAGTGCTGCACTGTCAGAGGGTCAGTACTGAGGGAGTGCCGCACTCTCAGAGGGTCAGTACTGAGGGAGTGCTGCACTATCCGAGGGTCAGTACTGAGTGAGTGCTGCACTGTCAGAGAGTCAGTACGGACGGAGTGCAGCACTGTCAGAGGGTCAGTACTGAGGGAGTGCTGCACTGTCAGAGGGTCAGTTATGAGGGAGCGCCGCACTGTCAGAGGGTCAGTACTGAGGGAGTGCCGCACTGTCAGAGGGTCAGTACTGAGGGAGGGCCGCACTGTCAAAGGGTCAGTATTGAGGGCGTGCCGCACTGTCAGAGGGTCAGTAGTGAGGGAGTGCTGCACTGTCAGAGGGTCAGTACTGAGGGAGTGCTGCACTGTCAGAGGGTCAGTACTGAGGGAGTGCTGCACTGTCAGAGGGTGTGTACTGAGGTAGTGCTGCACTGTCAGAGGGTCAGTACTGAGTGAGTGCTGCACTGTCAGAGAGTCAGTACTGACGGAGTGCTGCACTGTCAGAGGGTCAGTTCTGAGGGAGCGCCGCACTGTCAGAGGGTCAGTATTGAGGGCGTGCCGCACTGTCAGAGGGTCAGTAGTGAGGGAGTGCTGCACTGTCAGAGGGTCAGTACTGAGGGAGTGCCGCATTGTCAGAGGGTCAGTACTTAGGAGTGTCCCACTGTCGGAGGGTCAGTACTGAGGGAGTGCTGCACTGTCAGAGGGTCAGTACTGAGGGAGTGCTGCACTGTCAGAGGGTCAGTACTGAGTGAGTGCTGCACTGTCAGAGAGTCAGTACTGACGGAGTGCTGCACTGTCAGAGGGTCAGTTCTGAGGGAGTACTGCACTGTCAGAGGTTCAGTACTGAGGGAGTGCCGCACTGTCAGAGGGTCAGTACTGAGGGAGGGCCGCACTGTCAAAGGGTCAGTATTGAGGGCATGCCGCACTGCCAGAGGGTCAGTAGTGAGGGAGTGCTGCACTGTCAGAGGGTCAGTACTGAGGGAGTGCCGCATTGTCAGAGGGTCAGTACTTAGGAGTGTCCCACTGTCGGAGGGTCAGTAATGAGGGAGCGCGGCACTGTCAGTGGGTCAGTACTGAGGGAGTGCCACACTGTCAGAGGGTCAGTACTGAGGGAGCGCCGCACTGTCAGAGGGTCAGTACTGAGGGAGTGCCGCACTGTCAGAGGGTCAGTACTGAGGGAGTGCTGCACATTCAGAGGGTCAGTACTGAGGGAGTACCGCACTGTCAGAGGGTCAGTACTGAGGGAGTGCCGCACTGTCAGAGGGTCAGCACTGAGGGAGTGCTGCATTGTCAGAGGGTCAGTACTGAGAGAGTGCCGCACTGTCAGAGGGTCAGTACTGAGGGAGTACCGCACTGTCAGAGGGTCAGTACTGAGGGAGTGCTGCACATTCAGAGGGTCAGGACTGAGGGAGTGCTGCACTGTCAGAGGGTCAGTACTGAGGGAGTGCTGCACTGTCAGAGGTTCAGTACTGAGGGAGTGCTGCACATTCAGAGGGTCAGGACTGAGGGAGCGCCGCACTATCAGAGGGTCAGTACTGAGGGAGTGCTGCACATTCAGAGGGTCAGGACTGAGGGAGTGCTGCACTGTCAGAGGGTCAGTACTGAGGGAGTGCTGCACTGTCAGAGGTTCAGTGCTGAGGGAGTGCTGCACATTCAGAGGGTCATTACTGAGGGAGCGCCGCACTAGCAGAGGGACAGTACTGAGGGACTGCTGCACTGTCATAGGGTCAGTACTGAGGGAGTGCCGCACATTCAGAGGCTCAGTACTGAGGGAGTGCTGCAGATTCAGAGGGTCAGTACTGAGGGAGCGCCGCACTGTCAGAGGGTCAGTACTGAGGGAGTGCCGCACTGTCAGAGGGTCCGTACTGAGGGAGTGCCGCACTGTCAGGGGGTCAGTACTGAGGGAGTGCTGCACTGTCAGAGGTTCAGTACTGAGGGAGTGCTGCACATTCAGAGGGTCAGTACTGAGGGAGTGCCGCACTGTCAGAGGGTCAGTACTGAGGGAGTGCTGCACATTCCGGGGGTCAGGACTGAGGGAGTGCTGCACTGTCAGAGGGTCAGTACTGAGGGAGTGCTGCACTGTCAGAGGTTCAGTACTGAGGGAGTGCTGCACATTCAGAGGGTCAGTACTGAGGTAGCGCCGCACTAGCAGAGGGTTAGTACTGAGGGAGTGCTGCACTGTCAGAGGGTCAGTACTGATGGAGTGCCGCACATTCAGAGGGTCAGTACTGAGGGAGTGGTGCACATTCAGAGGGTCAGGACTGAGGGAGCGCTGCACTGTCAGAGGGTCAGTACTGAGGGAGTGCAGCATTGTCAGTGGGTCAGTACAGAGGGAGCGCCGCACTGTCAGAGGGTCAGTACTGAGGGAGTGCCGCACTGCCAGAGTGTCAGTACTGAGGGAGTGCTGCACATTCAGAGGGTCAGTACTGAGGGAGCGCTGCACTGTCAGAGGGTCAGTACTGAGGGAGTGCCGCACTGTCAGACAGTCAGTACTGAGGGAGTGCCGCACTGTCAGAGGGTCAGTACTGAGGGAGGGCCGCACTGTCAAAGGGTCAGTATTGAGGGAGTGCCGCACTATCAGAGGGTCAGTAGTGAGGGAGTGCTGCACTGTCAGAGGGTCAGTACTGAGGGAGTGCCGCACTCTCAGAGGGTCAGTACTGAGGGAGTGCTGCACTATCAGAGGGTCAGTACTGAGTGAGTGCTGCACTGTCAGAGAGTCAGTACGGACGGAGTGCAGCACTGTCAGAGGGTCAGTTATGAGGGAGCGCCGCACTGTCAGAGGGTCAGTACTGAGGGACTGCCGCACTGTCAGAGGGTCAGTACTGAGGGAGTGCCGCACTGTCAGAGGGTCAGTACTGAGGGAGTGCTGCACTGTCAGAGGGTCAGTACTGAGGGAGTGCCGCACTGTCAGAGCGTCAGTACTGAGGGAGGGCCGCACTGTCAAAGGGTCAGTATTGAGGGCGTGCCGCACTGTCAGAGGGTCAGTAGTGAGGGAGTGCTGCACTGTCAGAGGGTCAGTACTGAGGGAGTGCCGCATTGTCAGAGGGTCAGTACTTAGGAGTGTCCCACTGTCGGAGGGTCAGTACTAAGGGAGTGCTGCACTGTCAGAGGGTCAGTACTGAGGGAGTGCTGCACTGTCAGAGGGTCAGTACTGAGGTAGTGCTGCACTGTCAGAGGGTCAGTACTGAGTGAGTGCTGCACTGTCAGAGAGTCAGTACTGACGGAGTGCTGCACTGTCAGAGGGTCAGTTCTGAGGGAGCGCCGCACTGTCAGAGGGTCAGTACTGAGGGAGTGCTGCACTGTCAGAGGTTCAGTACTGAGGGAGTGCCGCACTGTCAGAGGGTCAGTACTGAGGGAGGGCCGCACTGTCAAAGGGTCTGTATTGAGGGCGTGCCGCACTGTCAGAGGGTCAGTAGTGAGGGAGTGCTGCACTGTCAGAGGGTCAGTACTGAGGGAGTGCCGCATTGTCAGAGGGTCAGTACTTAGGAGTGTCCCACTGTCGGAGGGTCAGTACTGAGGGAGTGCTGCACTGTCAGAGGGTCAGTACTGAGGGAGTGCTGCACTGTCAGAGGGTCAGTACTGAGGTAGTGCTGCACTGTCAGACGGTCAGTACTGAGGGAGTGCCGCACTGTCAGAGGGTCAGTGCTGAGGGAGCGCCGCACTGTCGGAGGGTCAGTGCAGAGGGAGTGCCGCACTGTCGGAGAGTCAGTACTGAGGGAGCGCCGCACTGTCAGAGGGTCAGTACTGAGGGAGTGCTGCACTGTCAGAGGGTCAGTACTGAGGGAGCGCCGCACTGTCAGAGGGTCAGTACTGAGGGAGCGCCGCACTGTCAGAGGGTCAGTACTGAGGGAGTGCCGCACTGTCAGAGGGTCAGTACTGAGGGAGTGCCGCACTGTCAGAGGGTCAGTACTGAGGGAGTGCTGCACTGTCAGAGGTTCAGTACTGAGGGAGTGCTGCACATTCAGAGGGTCAGTACTGAGGTAGCGCCGCACTAGCAGAGGGTCAGTACTGAGGGAGTGCTGCACTGTCAGTGGGTCAGTACTGATGGAGTGCCGCACATTCAGAGGGTCAGTACTGAGGGAGTGCTGCACATTCAGAGGGTTAGTACTGAATGAGCGCCGCACTGTCATAGGGTCAGTACTGAGGGAGTGCCGCACTGTCAGAGGGTCAGTACAGAGGGAGTGCCGCACTGTCAGAGGGTCAGTACTGAGGGAGTGCCGCACTCTCAGAGGGTCAGTACTGAGGGAGTGCTGCACTATCAGAGGGTCAGTACTGAGTGAGTGCTGCACTGTCAGAGAGTCAGTACGGACGGAGTGCAGCACTGTCAGAGGGTCAGTTATGAGGGAGCGCCGCACTGTCAGAGGGTCAGTACTGAGGGACTGCCGCACTGTCAGAGGGTCAGTACTGAGGGAGTGCCGCACTGTCAGAGGGTCAGTACTGAGGGAGTGCTGCACTGTCAGAGGGTCAGTACTGAGGGAGTGCCGCACTGTCAGAGCGTCAGTACTGAGGGAGGGCCGCACTGTCAAAGGGTCAGTATTGAGGGCGTGCCGCACTGTCAGAGGGTCAGTAGTGAGGGAGTGCTGCACTGTCAGAGGGTCAGTACTGAGGGAGTGCCGCATTGTCAGAGGGTCAGTACTTAGGAGTGTCCCACTGTCGGAGGGTCAGTACTAAGGGAGTGCTGCACTGTCAGAGGGTCAGTACTGAGGGAGTGCTGCACTGTCAGAGGGTCAGTACTGAGGTAGTGCTGCACTGTCAGAGGGTCAGTACTGAGTGAGTGCTGCACTGTCAGAGAGTCAGTACTGACGGAGTGCTGCACTGTCAGAGGGTCAGTTCTGAGGGAGCGCCGCACTGTCAGAGGGTCAGTACTGAGGGAGTGCTGCACTGTCAGAGGTTCAGTACTGAGGGAGTGCCGCACTGTCAGAGGGTCAGTACTGAGGGAGGGCCGCACTGTCAAAGGGTCTGTATTGAGGGCGTGCCGCACTGTCAGAGGGTCAGTAGTGAGGGAGTGCTGCACTGTCAGAGGGTCAGTACTGAGGGAGTGCCGCATTGTCAGAGGGTCAGTACTTAGGAGTGTCCCACTGTCGGAGGGTCAGTACTGAGGGAGTGCTGCACTGTCAGAGGGTCAGTACTGAGGGAGTGCTGCACTGTCAGAGGGTCAGTACTGAGGTAGTGCTGCACTGTCAGACGGTCAGTACTGAGGGAGTGCCGCACTGTCAGAGGGTCAGTGCTGAGGGAGCGCCGCACTGTCGGAGGGTCAGTGCAGAGGGAGTGCCGCACTGTCGGAGAGTCAGTACTGAGGGAGCGCCGCACTGTCAGAGGGTCAGTACTGAGGGAGTGCTGCACTGTCAGAGGGTCAGTACTGAGGGAGCGCCGCACTGTCAGAGGGTCAGTACTGAGGGAGCGCCGCACTGTCAGAGGGTCAGTACTGAGGGAGTGCCGCACTGTCAGAGGGTCAGTACTGAGGGAGTGCCGCACTGTCAGAGGGTCAGTACTGAGGGAGTGCTGCACTGTCAGAGGTTCAGTACTGAGGGAGTGCTGCACATTCAGAGGGTCAGTACTGAGGTAGCGCCGCACTAGCAGAGGGTCAGTACTGAGGGAGTGCTGCACTGTCAGTGGGTCAGTACTGATGGAGTGCCGCACATTCAGAGGGTCAGTACTGAGGGAGTGCTGCACATTCAGAGGGTTAGTACTGAATGAGCGCCGCACTGTCATAGGGTCAGTACTGAGGGAGTGCCGCACTGTCAGAGGGTCAGTACAGAGGGAGTGCCGCACTGTCAGAGGGTCAGTACTGAGGGAGTGCCGCACATTCAGAGGGTCAGGACTGAGGGAGTGCTGCACTGTCAGAGGGTCAGTACTGAGGGAGTGCTGCACTGTCAGAGGTTCAGTACTGAGGGAGTGCTGCACATTCAGAGGGTCAGGACTGAGGGAGTGCTGCACTGTCAGAGGGTCAGTACTGAGGGAGTGCTGCACTGTCAGAGGTTCAGTGCTGAGGGAGTGCTGCACATTCAGAGGGTCATTACTGAGGGAGCGCCGCACTAGCAGAGGGACAGTACTGAGGGACTGCTGCACTGTCATAGGGTCAGTACTGAGGGAGTGCCGCACATTCAGAGGCTCAGTACTGAGGGAGTGCTGCAGATTCAGAGGGTCAGTACTGAGGGAGCGCCGCACTGTCAGAGGGTCAGTACTGAGGGAGTGCCGCACTGTCAGAGGGTCCGTACTGAGGGAGTGCCGCACTGTCAGGGGGTCAGTACTGAGGGAGTGCTGCACTGTCAGAGGTTCAGTACTGAGGGAGTGCTGCACATTCAGAGGGTCAGTACTGAGGGAGTGCCGCACTGTCAGAGGGTCAGTACTGAGGGAGTGCTGCACATTCCGGGGGTCAGGACTGAGGGAGTGCTGCACTGTCAGAGGGTCAGTACTGAGGGAGTGCTGCACTGTCAGAGGTTCAGTACTGAGGGAGTGCTGCACATTCAGAGGGTCAGTACTGAGGTAGCGCCGCACTAGCAGAGGGTTAGTACTGAGGGAGTGCTGCACTGTCAGAGGGTCAGTACTGATGGAGTGCCGCACATTCAGAGGGTCAGTACTGAGGGAGTGGTGCACATTCAGAGGGTCAGTACTGAGGGAGCGCTGCACTGTCAGAGGGTCAGTACTGAGGGAGTGCAGCATTGTCAGTGGGTCAGTACAGAGGGAGCGCCGCACTGTCAGAGGGTCAGTACTGAGGGAGTGCCGCACTGCCAGAGTGTCAGTACTGAGGGAGTGCTGCACATTCAGAGGGTCAGTACTGAGGGAGCGCTGCACTGTCAGAGGGTCAGTACTGAGGGAGTGCCGCACTGTCAGACAGTCAGTACTGAGGGAGTGCCGCACTGTCAGAGGGTCAGTACTGAGGGAGGGCCGCACTGTCAAAGGGTCAGTATTGAGGGAGTGCCGCACTATCAGAGGGTCAGTAGTGAGGGAGTGCTGCACTGTCAGAGGGTCAGTACTGAGGGAGTGCCGCACTCTCAGAGGGTCAGTACTGAGGGAGTGCTGCACTATCAGAGGGTCAGTACTGAGTGAGTGCTGCACTGTCAGAGAGTCAGTACGGACGGAGTGCAGCACTGTCAGAGGGTCAGTTATGAGGGAGCGCCGCACTGTCAGAGGGTCAGTACTGAGGGACTGCCGCACTGTCAGAGGGTCAGTACTGAGGGAGTGCCGCACTGTCAGAGGGTCAGTACTGAGGGAGTGCTGCACTGTCAGAGGGTCAGTACTGAGGGAGTGCCGCACTGTCAGAGCGTCAGTACTGAGGGAGGGCCGCACTGTCAAAGGGTCAGTATTGAGGGCGTGCCGCACTGTCAGAGGGTCAGTAGTGAGGGAGTGCTGCACTGTCAGAGGGTCAGTACTGAGGGAGTGCCGCATTGTCAGAGGGTCAGTACTTAGGAGTGTCCCACTGTCGGAGGGTCAGTACTAAGGGAGTGCTGCACTGTCAGAGGGTCAGTACTGAGGGAGTGCTGCACTGTCAGAGGGTCAGTACTGAGGTAGTGCTGCACTGTCAGAGGGTCAGTACTGAGTGAGTGCTGCACTGTCAGAGAGTCAGTACTGACGGAGTGCTGCACTGTCAGAGGGTCAGTTCTGAGGGAGCGCCGCACTGTCAGAGGGTCAGTACTGAGGGAGTGCTGCACTGTCAGAGGTTCAGTACTGAGGGAGTGCCGCACTGTCAGAGGGTCAGTACTGAGGGAGGGCCGCACTGTCAAAGGGTCTGTATTGAGGGCGTGCCGCACTGTCAGAGGGTCAGTAGTGAGGGAGTGCTGCACTGTCAGAGGGTCAGTACTGAGGGAGTGCCGCATTGTCAGAGGGTCAGTACTTAGGAGTGTCCCACTGTCGGAGGGTCAGTACTGAGGGAGTGCTGCACTGTCAGAGGGTCAGTACTGAGGGAGTGCTGCACTGTCAGAGGGTCAGTACTGAGGTAGTGCTGCACTGTCAGAGGGTCAGTGCTGAGGGACTGCTGAACTGTCGGAGAGTCAGTACTGAGGGAGTGCTGCACTGTCAGACGGTCAGTACTGAGGGAGTGCCGCACTGTCAGAGGGTCAGTGCTGAGGGAGCGCCGCACTGTCGGAGGGTCAGTGCAGAGGGAGTGCCGCACTGTCGGAGAGTCAGTACTGAGGGAGCGCCGCACTGTCAGAGGGTCAGTACTGAGGGAGTGCTGCACTGTCAGAGGGTCAGTACTGAGGGAGCGCCGCACTGTCAGAGGGTCAGTACTGAGGGAGCGCCGCACTGTCAGAGGGTCAGTACTGAGGGAGTGCCGCACTGTCAGAGGGTCAGTACTGAGGGAGTGCCGCACTGTCAGAGGGTCAGTACTGAGGGAGTGCTGCACTGTCAGAGGTTCAGTACTGAGGGAGTGCTGCACATTCAGAGGGTCAGTACTGAGGTAGCGCCGCACTAGCAGAGGGTCAGTACTGAGGGAGTGCTGCACTGTCAGTGGGTCAGTACTGATGGAGTGCCGCACATTCAGAGGGTCAGTACTGAGGGAGTGCTGCACATTCAGAGGGTTAGTACTGAATGAGCGCCGCACTGTCATAGGGTCAGTACTGAGGGAGTGCCGCACTGTCAGAGGGTCAGTACAGAGGGAGTGCCGCACTGTCAGAGGGTCAGTACTGAGGGAGTGCCGCACTGTCAGAGGGTCAGTACTGAGGGAGTGCTGCACATTCAGAGGGTCAGGACTGAGGGAGCGCCGCACTGTCAGTGGGCCAGTACTGAGGGAGCACCGCACTGTCAGTGGGCCAGTACTGAGGGAGTGCCGCACAGTCAGAGGGTCAGTACTGAGGGAGCGCTACACTGTCAGGGGGTCAGTACTGACGGAGTGCAGAACTGTCAGTGGGTCAGTACAGAGGGAGCGCCGCACTGTCAGAGGGTCAGTACTGAGGGAGGGCCGCACTGTCAAAGGGTCAGTATTGAGGGAGTGCCGCACTATCAGAGGGTCAGTAGTGAGGGAGTGCTGCACTGTCAGAGGGTCAGTACTGAGGGAGTACCGCACTCTCAGAGGGTAAGTACTGAGGGAGTGCTGCACTATCAGAGGGTCAGTACTGAGTGAGTGCTGCACTGTCAGAGGGTCAGTACTGAGGGAGTGCCGCACTGTCAGAGGGTCAGTACTGAGGGAGTGCTGCACTGTCAGGGGGTCAGTACTGAGGGAGTGCCGCACTGTCAGAGCGTCAGTACTGAGGGAGGGCCGCACTGTCAAAGGGTCAGTATTGAGGGCGTGCCGCACTGTCAGAGGGTCAGTAGTGAGGGAGTGCTGCACTGTCAGAGGGTCAGTTCTGAGGGAGCGCCGCACTGTCAGAGGGTCAGTACTGAGGGAGTGCTGCACTGTCAGAGGTTCAGTACTGAGGGAGTGCCGCACTGTCAGAGGGTCAGTACTGAGGGAGGGCCGCACTGTCAAAGGGTCAGTATTGAGGGCGTGCCGCACTGTCAGAGGGTCAGTAGTGAGGGAGTGCTGCACTGTCAGAGGGTCAGTACTGAGGGAGTGCCGCATTGTCAGAGGGTCAGTACTTAGGAGTGTCCCACTGTCGGAGGGTCAGTACTGAGGGAGTGCTGCACTGTCAGAGGGTCAGTACTGAGGGAGTGCTGCACTGTCAGAGGGTCAGTACTGAGGTAGTGCTGCACTGTCAGAGGGTCAGTGCTGAGGGACTGCTGAACTGTCGGAGAGTCAGTACTGAGGGAGTGCTGCACTGTCAGACGGTCAGTACTGAGGGAGTGCCGCACTGTCAGAGGGTCAGTGCTGAGGGAGCGCCGCACTGTCGGAGGGTCAGTGCAGAGGGAGTGCCGCACTGTCGGAGAGTCAGTACTGAGGGAGCGCCGCACTGTCAGAGGGTCAGTACTGAGGGAGTGCTGCACTGTCAGAGGGTCAGTACTGAGGGAGCGCCGCACTGTCAGAGGGTCAGTACTGAGGGAGCGCCGCACTGTCAGAGGGTCAGTACTGAGGGAGTGCCGCACTGTCAGAGGGTCAGTACTGAGGGAGTGCCGCACTGTCAGAGGGTCAGTACTGAGGGAGTGCTGCACTGTCAGAGGTTCAGTACTGAGGGAGTGCTGCACATTCAGAGGGTCAGTACTGAGGTAGCGCCGCACTAGCAGAGGGTCAGTACTGAGGGAGTGCTGCACTGTCAGTGGGTCAGTACTGATGGAGTGCCGCACATTCAGAGGGTCAGTACTGAGGGAGTGCTGCACATTCAGAGGGTTAGTACTGAATGAGCGCCGCACTGTCATAGGGTCAGTACTGAGGGAGTGCCGCACTGTCAGAGGGTCAGTACAGAGGGAGTGCCGCACTGTCAGAGGGTCAGTACTGAGGGAGTGCCGCACTGTCAGAGGGTCAGTACTGAGGGAGTGCTGCACATTCAGAGGGTCAGGACTGAGGGAGCGCCGCACTGTCAGTGGGCCAGTACTGAGGGAGCACCGCACTGTCAGTGGGCCAGTACTGAGGGAGTGCCGCACAGTCAGAGGGTCAGTACTGAGGGAGCGCTACACTGTCAGGGGGTCAGTACTGACGGAGTGCAGAACTGTCAGTGGGTCAGTACAGAGGGAGCGCCGCACTGTCAGAGGGTCAGTACTGAGGGAGGGCCGCACTGTCAAAGGGTCAGTATTGAGGGAGTGCCGCACTATCAGAGGGTCAGTAGTGAGGGAGTGCTGCACTGTCAGAGGGTCAGTACTGAGGGAGTACCGCACTCTCAGAGGGTAAGTACTGAGGGAGTGCTGCACTATCAGAGGGTCAGTACTGAGTGAGTGCTGCACTGTCAGAGGGTCAGTACTGAGGGAGTGCCGCACTGTCAGAGGGTCAGTACTGAGGGAGTGCTGCACTGTCAGAGGGTCAGTACTGAGGGAGTGCCGCACTGTCAGAGCGTCAGTACTGAGGGAGGGCCGCACTGTCAAAGGGTCAGTATTGAGGGCGTGCCGCACTGTCAGAGGGTCAGTAGTGAGGGAGTGCTGCACTGTCAGAGGGTCAGTACTGAGGGTGTGCCGCATTGTCAGAGGGTCAGTACTTAGGAGTGTCCCACTGTCGGAGGGTCAGTACTGAGGGAGTGCTGCACTGTCAGAGGGTCAGTACTGAGGGAGTGCTGCACTGTCAGAGGGTCAGTACTGAGGTAGTGCTGCACTGTCAGAGGGTCAGTACTGAGTGAGTGCTGCACTGTCAGAGAGTCAGTACTGACGGAGTGCTGCACTGTCAGAGGGTCAGTTCTGAGGGAGCGCCGCACTGTCAGAGGGTCAGTACTGAGGGAGTGCTGCACTGTCAGAGGTTCAGTACTGAGGGAGTGCCGCACTGTCAGAGGGTCAGTACTGAGGGAGGGCCGCACTGTCAAAGGGTCAGTATTGAGGGCGTGCCGCACTGTCAGAGGGTCAGTAGTGAGGGAGTGCTGCACTGTCAGAGGGTCAGTACTGAGGGAGTGCCGCATTGTCAGAGGGTCAGTACTTAGGAGTGTCCCACTGTCGGAGGGTCAGTACTGAGGGAGTGCTGCACTGTCAGAGAGTCAGTACTGAGGGAGTGCTGCACTGTCAGAGGGTCAGTACTGAGGTAGTGCTGCACTGTCAGAGGGTCAGTGCTGAGGGACTGCTGAACTGTCGGAGAGTCAGTACTGAGGGAGTGCTGCACTGTCAGAGGGTCAGTACTGAGGGAGTGCCGCACTGTCAGAGGGTCAGTGCTGAGGGAGCGCCGCACTGTCGGAGGGTCAGTGCAGAGGGAGTGCCGCACTGTCGGAGAGTCAGTACTGAGGGAGTGCCGCACTGTCAGAGGGTCAGTACTGAGGGAGTGCTGCACTGTCAGAGGGTCAGTACTGAGGGAGCGCCGCACTGTCAGAGGGTCAGTACTGAGGGAGCGCCGCACTGTCAGAGGGTCAGTACTGAGGGAGTGCCGCACTGTCAGAGGGTCAGTACTGAGGGAGTGCCGCACTGTCAGAGGGTCAGTACTGAGGGAGTGCTGCACTGTCAGAGATTCAGTACTGAGGGAGTGCTGCACATTCAGAGGGTCAGTACTGAGGTAGCGCCGCACTAGCAGAGGGTCAGTACTGAGGGAGTGCTGCACTGTCAGTGGGTCAGTACTGATGGAGTGCCGCACATTCAGAGGGTCAGTACTGAGGGAGTGCTGCACATTCAGAGGGTTAGTACTGAATGAGCGCCGCACTGTCATAGGGTCAGTACTGAGGGAGTGCCGCACTATCAGAGGGTCAGTACTGAGGGAGTGCCGCACTGTCAGAGGGTCAGTACTGAGGGAGTGCCGCACTGTCAGAGGGTCAGTACTGAGGGAGTGCTGCACATTCAGAGGGTCAGGACTGAGGGAGCGCCGCACTGTCAGTGGGCCAGTACTGAGGGAGCGCCGCACTGTCAGTGCGCCAGTACTGAGGGAGTGCCGCACAGTCAGAGGGTCAGTACTGAGGGAGTGGTGCACATTCAGAGGGTCAGTACTGAGGGAGCGCTGCACTGTCAGAGGGTCAGTACTGACGGAGTGCAGAACTGTCAGTGGGTCAGTACAGAGGGAGCGCCGCACTGTCAGAGGGTCAGTACTGAGGGAGTGCCGCACTGTCAGAGGGTCAGTACTGAGGGAGTGCTGCACATTCAGAGGGTCAGTACTGAGGGAGCGCTGCACTGTCAGAGGGTCAGTACTGAGGGAGTGCCGCACTGTCAGACAGTCAGTACTGAGGGAGTGCCGCACTGTCAGAGGGTCAGTACTGAGGGAGTGCTGCACATTCAGAGGGTCAGTACTGAGGGAGCGCTGCACTGTCAGAGGGTCAGTACTGAGGGAGTGCCGCACTGTCAGACAGTCAGTACTGAGGGAGCGCCGCACTGCCAGAGGGTCAGTACTGAGGGAGTGCTGCACATTCAGAGGGTCAGTACTGAGGGAGCGCTGCACTGTCAGAGGGTCAGTACTGAGGGAGTGCCGCACTGTCAGACAGTCAGTACTGAGGGAGTGCCGCACTGTCCGAGGGCTAGTACTGAGGGAGGGCCGCACTGTCAAAGGGTCAGTATTGAGGGAGTGCCGCACTATCAGAGGGTCAGTAGTGAGGGAGTGCTGCACTGTCAGAGGGTCAGTACTGAGGGAGTGCCGCACTCTCAGAGGGTCAGTACTGAGGGAGTGCTGCACTATCCGAGGGTCAGTACTGAGTGAGTGCTGCACTGTCAGAGAGTCAGTACGGACGGAGTGCAGCACTGTCAGAGGGTCAGTACTGAGGGAGTGCTGCACTGTCAGAGGGTCAGTTATGAGGGAGCGCCGCACTGTCAGAGGGTCAGTACTGAGGGAGTGCCGCACTGTCAGAGGGTCAGTACTGAGGGAGGGCCGCACTGTCAAAGGGTCAGTATTGAGGGCGTGCCGCACTGTCAGAGGGTCAGTAGTGAGGGAGTGCTGCACTGTCAGAGGGTCAGTACTGAGGGAGTGCTGCACTGTCAGAGGGTCAGTACTGAGGGAGTGCTGCACTGTCAGAGGGTGTGTACTGAGGTAGTGCTGCACTGTCAGAGGGTCAGTACTGAGTGAGTGCTGCACTGTCAGAGAGTCAGTACTGACGGAGTGCTGCACTGTCAGAGGGTCAGTTCTGAGGGAGCGCCGCACTGTCAGAGGGTCAGTATTGAGGGCGTGCCGCACTGTCAGAGGGTCAGTAGTGAGGGAGTGCTGCACTGTCAGAGGGTCAGTACTGAGGGAGTGCCGCATTGTCAGAGGGTCAGTACTTAGGAGTGTCCCACTGTCGGAGGGTCAGTACTGAGGGAGTGCTGCACTGTCAGAGGGTCAGTACTGAGGGAGTGCTGCACTGTCAGACGGTCAGTACTGAGTGAGTGCTGCACTGTCAGAGAGTCAGTACTGACGGAGTGCTGCACTGTCAGAGGGTCAGTTCTGAGGGAGTACTGCACTGTCAGAGGTTCAGTACTGAGGGAGTGCCGCACTGTCAGAGGGTCAGTACTGAGGGGGGGCCGCACTGTCAAAGGGTCAGTATTGAGGGCATGCCGCACTGCCAGAGGGTCAGTAGTGAGGGAGTGCTGCGCTGTCAGAGGGTCAGTACTGAGGGAGTGCCGCATTGTCAGAGGGTCAGTACTTAGGAGTGTCCCACTGTCGGAGGGTCAGTACTGAGGGAGTGCTGCACTGTCAGAGGGTCAGTACTGAGGGAGTGCTGCACTGTCAGAGGGTCAGTACTGAGGTAGTGCTGCACTGTCAGAGGGTCAGTGCTGAGGGACTGCTGAACTGTCGGAGAGTCAGTACTGAGGGAGTGCTGCACTGTCAGAGGGTCAGTACTGAGGGAGTGCCGCACTGTCAGAGGGTCAGTGCTGAGGGAGCGCCGCACTGTCGGAGGGTCAGTGCTGAGGGAGTGCCGCACTGTCGGAGAGTCAGTACTGAGGGAGTGCCGCACTGTCAGAGGGTCAGTACTGAGGGAGTGCTGCACTGTCAGAGGGTCAGTACTGAGGGAGCGCCGCACTGTCAGAGGGTCAGTACTGAGGGAGCGCCGCACTGTCAGAGGGTCAGTACTGAGGGAGTGCCGCACTGTCAGAGGGTCAGTACTGAGGGAGTGCCGCACTGTCAGAGGGTCAGTACTGAGGGAGTGCTGCACTGTCAGAGGTTCAGTACTGAGGGAGTGCTGCACATTCAGAGGGTCAGTACTGAGGGAGTGCCGCACTGTCAGAGGG
This sequence comes from Scyliorhinus torazame, assembly GCF_047496885.1. Taxonomy (NCBI): domain Eukaryota; kingdom Metazoa; phylum Chordata; class Chondrichthyes; order Carcharhiniformes; family Scyliorhinidae; genus Scyliorhinus; species Scyliorhinus torazame. Next base: position 6,048,175 of record NC_092728.1, read on the forward strand.
TCAGTACTGAGGGAGTGCTGCACATTCCGGGGGTCAGGACTGAGGGAGTGCTGCACTGTCAGAGGGTCAGTACTGAGGGAGTGCTGCACTGTCAGAGGTTCAGTACTGAGGGAGTGCTGCACATTCAGAGGGTCAGTACTGAGGTAGCGCCGCACTAGCAGAGGGTCAGTACTGAGGGAGTGCTGCACTGTCAGAGGGTCAGTACTGATGGAGTGCCGCACATTCAGAGGGTCAGTACTGAGGGAGTGCTGCACATTCAGAGGGTTAGTACTGAATGAGCGCCGCACTGTCATAGGGTCAGTACTGAGGGAGTGCCGCACTGTCAGAGGGTCAGTACTGAGGGAGTGCCGCACTGTCAGAGGGTCAGTACTGAGGGAGCACCGCACTGTCACAGGGTCAGTACTGAGGGAGTGCTGCACATTCAGAGGGTCAGGACTGAGGGAGCGCCGCATTGTCAGTGGGCCAGTACTGAGGGAGCGCCGCACTGTCAGTGGGCCAGTACTGAGGGAGAGCCGCACAGTCAGAGGGTCAGTACTGAGGGAGTGGTGCACATTCAGAGGGTCAGTACTGAGGGAGCGCTGCACTGTCAGAGGGTCAGTACTGACGGAGTGCAGAACTGTCAGTGGGTCTGTACAGAGGGAGCGCCGCACTGTCAGAGGGTCAGTACTGAGGGAGTGCCGCACTGCCAGAGGGTCAGTACTGAGGGAGTGCTGCACATTCAGAGGGTCAGTACTGAGGGAGCGCTGCACTGTCAGAGGGTCAGTACTGAGGGAGTGCCGCACTGTCAGACAGTCAGTACTGAGGGAGTGCCGCACTGTCAGAGGGCTAGTACTGAGGGAGGGCCGCACTGTCAAAGGGTCAGTATTGAGGGAGTGCCGCACTATCAGAAGGTCAGTACTGAGGTAGTGCTGCACTATCAGAGGGTCAGTACTGAGTGAGTGCTGCACTGTCAGAGAGTCAGTACGGACGGAGTGCAGCACTGTGAGAGGGTCAGTTATGAGGGAGCGCCGCACTGTCAGAGGGTCAGTACTGAGGGAGTGCCGCACTGTCAGAGGGTCAGTACTGAGGGAGTGCCGCACTGTCAGAGGGTCAGTACTGAGGGAGTGCTGCACTGTCAGAGGGTCAGTACTGAGGGAGTGCCGCACTGTCAGAGGGTCAGTACTGAGGGAGGGCCGCACTGTCAAAGGGTCAGTATTGAGGGCGTGCCGCACTGTCAGAGGGTCAGTAGTGAGGGAGTGCTGCACTGTCAGAGGGTCAGTACTGAGAGAGTGCCGCATTGTCAGAGGGTCAGTACTTAGGAGTGTCCCACTGTCGGAGGGTCAGTACTGAGGGAGTGCTGCACTGTCAGAGGGTCAGTACTGAGGGAGTGCTGCACTGTCAGAGGGTCAGTACTGAGGTAGTGCTGCACTGTCAGAGGGTCAGTACTGAGTGAGTGCTGCACTGTCAGAGAGTCAGTACTGACGGAGTGCTGCACTGTCAGAGGGTCAGTTCTGAGGGAGCGCCGCACTGTCAGAGGGTCAGTACTGAGGGAGTGCTGCACTGTCAGAGGTTCAGTACTGAGGGAGTGCCGCACTGTCAGAGGGTCAGTACTGAGGGAGGGCCGCACTGTCAAAGGGTCAGTATTGAGGGCGTGCCGCACTGTCAGAGGGTCAGTAGTGAGGGAGTGCTGCACTGTCAGAGGGTCAGTACTGAGGGAGTGCCGCATTGTCAGAGGGTCAGTACTTAGGAGTGTCCCACTGTCGGACGGTCAGTACTGAGGGAGTGCTGCACTGTCAGAGGGTCAGTACTGAGGGAGTGCTGCGCTGTCAGAGGGTCAGTACTGAGGTAGTGCTGCACTGTCAGAGGGTCAGTGCTGAGGGACTGCTGAACTGTCGGAGAGTCAGTACTGATTGAGTGCTGCACTGTCAGAGGGTCAGTACTGAGGGAGTGCCGCACTGTCAGAGGGTCAGTGCTGAGGGAGCGCCGCACTGTCGGAGGGTCAGTGCTGAGGGAGTGTCGCACTGTCGGAGAGTCAGTACTGAGGGAGTGCCGCACTGTCAGAGGGTCAGTACTGAGGGAGTGCTGCACTGTCAGAGGGTCAGTACTGAGGGAGCGCCGCACTGTCAGAGGGTCAGTACTGAGGGAGCGCCGCACTGTCAGAGGGTCAGTACTGAGGGAGTGCCGCACTGTCAGAGGGTCAGTACTGAGGGAGTGCCGCACTGTCAGAGGGTCAGTACTGAGGGAGTGCTGCACTGTCAGAGGTTCAGTACTGAGGGAGTGCTGCACATTCAGAGGGTCAGTACTGAGGGAGTGCCGCACTGTCAGAGGGTCAGTACTGAGGGAGTGCTGCACATTCCGGGGGTCAGGACTGAGGGAGTGCTGCACTGTCAGAGGGTCAGTACTGAGGGAGTGCTGCACTGTCAGAGGTTCAGTTCTGAGGGAGTTCTGCACATTCAGAGGGTCAGTACTGAGGTAGCGCCGCACTAGCAGAGGGTCAGTACTGAGGGAGTGCTGCACTGTCAGAGGGTCAGTACTGATGGAGTGCCGCACATTCAGAGGGTCAGTACTGAGGGAGTGCTGCACATTCAGAGGGTTAGTACTGAATGAGCGCCGCACTGTCATAGGGTCAGTACTGAGGGAGTGCCGCACTGTCAGATGGTCAGTACTGAGGGAGTGCCGCACTGTCAGAGGGTCAGTACTGAGGGAGTGGCGCACTGTCAGAGGGTCAGTACTGAGGGAGTGCTGCACATTCAGAGGGTCAGGACTGAGGGAGCGCCGCACTGTCAGTGGGCCAGTACTGAGGGAGCGCCGCACTGTCAGTGGGCCAGTACTGAGGGAGTGCCGCACAGTCAGAGGGTCAGTACTGAGGGAGTGGTGCACATTCAGAGGGTCAGTACTGAGTGAGCGCTGCACTGTCAGAGGGTCAGTACTGACGGAGTGCAGAACTGTCAGTGGGTCAGTACAGAGGGAGCGCCGCACTGTCAGAGGGTCAGTACTGAGGGAGTGCCGCACTGCCAGAGGGTCAGTACTGAGGGAGTGCTGCACATTCAGAGGGTCAGTACTGAGGGAGCGCGGCACTGTCAGAGGGTCAGTACTGAGGGAGTGCCGCACTGTCAGACAGTCAGTACTGAGGGAGTGCCGCACTGTCAGAGGGCTAGTACTGAGGGACTGCCGCACTGTCAAAGGGTCAGTATTGAGGGAGTGCCGCACTATCAGAGGGTCAGTAGTGAGGGAGTGCTGCACTGTCAGAGGGTCAGTACTGAGGGAGTGCCGCACTCTCAGAGGGTCAGTACTGAGTGAGTGCTGCACTATCAGAGGGTCAGTACTGAGTGAGTGCTGCACTGTCAGAGAGTCAGTACGGACGGAGTGCAGCACTGTCAGAGGGTCAGTACTGATGGAGTGCTGCACTGTCAGAGGGTCAGTTATGAGGGAGCGCCGCACTGTCAGAGGGTCAGTACTGAGGGAGTGCCGCACTGTCAGAGGGTCAGTACTGAGGGAGGGCCGCACTGTCAAAGGGTCAGTATTGAGGGCGTGCCGCACACACAGAGGGTCAGTAGTGAGGGAGTGCTGCACTGTCAGAGGGTCAGTACTGAGGGAGTGCTGCACTGTCAGAGGGTCAGTACTGAGGGAGTGCTGCACTGTCAGAGGGTCAGTACTGAGGTAGTGCTGCACTGTCAGAGGGTCAGTACTGAGTGAGTGCTGCACTGTCAGAGAGTCAGTACTGACGGAGTGCTGCACTGTCAGAGGCTCAGTTCTGAGGGAGCGCCGCACTGTCGGAGGGTCAGTATTGAGGGCGTGCCGCACTGTCAGAGGGTCACTAGTGAGGGAGTGCTGCACTGTCAGAGGGTCAGTACTGAGAGAGTGCCGCATTGTCAGAGGGTCAGTACTTAGGAGTGTCCCACTGTCGGAGGGTCAGTACTGAGGGAGTGCTGCACTGTCAGAGGGTCAGTACTGAGGGAGTGCTGCACTGTCAGCTGGTCAGTACTGAGGTAGTGCTGCACTGTCAGAGGGTCAGTACTGAGTGAGTGCTGCACTGTCAGAGAGTCAGTACTGACGGAGTGCTGCACTGTCAGAGGGTCAGTTCTGAGGGAGCGCCGCACTGTCAGAGGGTCAGTACTGAGGGAGTGCTGCACTGTCAGAGGTTCAGTACTGAGGGAGTGCCGCACTGTCAGAGGGTCAGTACTGATGGAGGGCCGCACTGTCAAAGGGTCAGTATTGAGGGCGTGCTGCACTGTCAGAGGGTCAGTAGTGAGGGAGTGCTGCACTGTCAGAGGGTCAGTACTGAGGGAGTGCCGCATTGTCAGAGGGTCAGTACTTAGGAGTGTCCCACGATCGGAGGGTCAGTACTGAGGGAGTGCTGCTCTGTCAGAGGGTCAGTACTGAGGGAGTGCTGCACTGTCAGAGGGTCACTACTGAGGGAGTGCTGCACTGTCAGAGGGTCAGTACTGAGGTAGTGCTGCACTGTCAGAGGGTCAGTGCTGAGGGACTGCTGAACTGTCGGAGAGTCAGTACTGAGGGAGTGCTGCACTGTCAGAGGGTCAGTACTGAGGGAGTGCTGCACTGTCAGAGAGTCAGTACTGACGGAGTGCTGCACTGTCAGAGGGTCAGTTCTGAGGGAGCGCCGCACTGTCAGAGGGTCAGTACTGAGGGAGTGCTGCACTGTCAGAGGTTCAGTACTGAGGGAGTGCCGCACTGTCAGAGGGTCAGTACTGACGGAGGGCCACACTGTCAAAGGGTCAGTATTGAGGGCGTGCCGCACTGTCAGAGGGTCAGTCGTGAGGGAGTGCTGCAGTGTCAGAGGGTCAGTACTGAGGGAGTCCCGCATTGTCAGAGGGTCAGTACTTAGGAGTGTCCCACTGTCGGAGGGTCAGTACTGAGGGAGTGCTGCACTGTCAGAGGGTCAGTACTGAGGGAGTGCTGCACTGTCAGAGGGTCAGTACTGAGGTAGTGCTGCACTGTCAGAGGGTCAGTGCTGAGGGACTGCTGAACTGTCGGAGAGTCAGTACTGAGGGAGTGCTGCACTGTCAGAGGGTCAGTACTGAGGGAGTGCCGCACTGTCAGAGGGTCAGTGCTGAGGGAGCGCCGCACTGTCGGAGGGTCAGTGCTGAGGGAGTGCCGCACTGTCGGAGAGTCAGTACTGAGGGAGTGCCGCACTGTCAGAGGGTCAGTACTGAGGTAGTGCTGCACTGTCAGAGGGTCAGTACTGAGTGAGTGCTGCACTGTCAGAGAGTCAGTACTGACGGAGTGCTGCACTGTCAGAGGGTCAGTTCTGAGGGAGCGCCGCACTGTCAGAGGGTCAGTATTGAGGGCGTGCTGCACTGTCAGAGGGTCAGTGCTGAGGGACTGCTGAACTGTCGGAGAGTCAGTACTGAGGGAGTGCTGCAGTGTCAGAGGGTCAGTACTGAGGGAGTGCTGCACTGTCAGAGGGTCAGTACTGAGGGAGTGCCGCACTCTCAGAGGGTCAGTACTGAGGGAGTGCTGCACTATCAGAGGGTCAGTACTGAGTGAGTGCTGCACTGTCAGAGAGTCAGTACGGACGGAGTGCAGCACTGTCAGAGGGTCAGTACTGAGGGAGTGCTGCACTGTCAGAGGGTCAGTTATGAGGGAGCGCCGCACTGTCAGAGGGTCAGTACTGAGGGAGTGCCGCACTGTCAGAGGGTCAGTACTGAGGGAGGGCCGCACTGTCAAAGGGTCAGTATTGAGGGCGTGGCGCACTGTCAGAGGGTCAGTAGTGAGGGAGTGCTGCACAGTCAGAGGGTCAGTACTGAGGGAGTGCTGCACTGTCAGAGGATCAGTACTGAGGGAGTGCTGCACTGTCAGAGGGTCAGCACTGAGGTAGTGCTGCACTGTCAGAGGGTCAGTACTGAGTGAGTGCTGCACTGTCAGAGAGTCAGTACTGACGGAGTGCTGCACTGTCAGAGGGTCAGTTCTGAGGGAGCGCCGCACTGTCAGAGGGTCAGTATTGAGGGCGTGCCGCACTGTCAGAGGGTCAGTAGTGAGGGAGTGCTGCACTGTCAGAGGGTCAGTACTGAGGGAGTGCCGCATTGTCAGAGGGTCAGTACTTAGGAGTGTCCCACTGTCGGAGGGTCAGTACTGAGGGAGTGCTGCACTGTCAGAGGGTCAGTACTGAGGGAGTGCTGCACTGTCAGAGGGTCAGTACTGAGGTAGTGCTGCACTGTCAGAGGGTCAGTACTGAGTGAGTGCTGCACTGTCAGAGAGTCAGTACTGACGGAGTCCTGCACTGTCAGAGGGTCAGTTCTGAGGGAGCGCCGCACTGTCAGAGGGTCAGTACTTAGGAGTGTCCCACTGTCGGAGGGTCAGTACTGAGGGAGTGCTGCACTGTCAGAGGGTCAGTACTGAGGGAGTGCTGCACTGTCAGAGGGTCAGTACTGAGGTAGTGCTGCACTGTCAGAGGGTCAGTGCTGAGGGACTGCTGAACTGTCGGAGAGTCAGTACTGAGGGAGTGCTGCACTGTCAGAGGGTCAGTACTGAGGGAGTGCCGCACTGTCAGAGGGTCAGTGCTGAGGGAGCGCCGCACTGTCGGAGGGTCAGTGCTGAGGGAGTGCCGCACTGTCGGAGAGTCAGTACTGAGGGAGTGCCGCACTGTCAGAGGGTCAGTACTGAGGTAGTGCTGCACTGTCAGAGGGTCAGTACTGAGTGAGTGCTGCACTGTCAGAGAGTCAGTACTGACGGAGTGCTGCACTGTCAGAGGGTCAGTTCTGAGGGAGCGCCGCACTGTCAGAGGGTCAGTATTGAGGGCGTGCCGCACTGTCAGAGGGTCAGTAGTGAGGGAGTGCTGCACTGTCAGAGGGTCAGTACTGAGGGAGTGCCGCATTGTCAGAGGGTCAGTACTTAGGAGTGTCCCACTGTCGGAGGGTCAGTACTGAGGGAGTGCTGCACTGTCAGAGGGTCAGTACTGAGGGAGTGCTGCACTGTCAGAGGGTCAGTACTGAGGTAGTGCTGCACTGTCAGAGGGTCAGTACTGAGTGAGTGCTGCACTGTCAGAGAGTCAGTACTGACGGAGTGCTGCACTGTCAGAGGGTCAGTTCTGAGGGAGCGCCGCACTGTCAGAGGGCCAGTACTGAGGGAGTGCTGCACTGTCAGAGGTTCAGTACTGAGGGAGTGCCGCACTGTCAGAGGGTCAGTACTGAGGGAGGGCCACACTGTCAAAGGGTCAGTATTGAGGGCGTGCCGCACTGTCAGAGGGTCAGTCGTGAGGGAGTGCTGCACTGTCAGAGGGTCAGTACTGAGGGAGTCCCGCATTGTCAGAGGGTCAGTACTTAGGAGTGTCCCACTGTCGGAGGGTCAGTACTGAGGGAGTGCTGCACTGTCAGAGGGTCAGTACTGAGGGAGTGCTGCACTGTCAGAGGGTCAGTACTGAGGTAGTGCTGCACTGTCAGAGGGTCAGTGCTGAGGGACTGCTGAACTGTCGGAGAGTCAGTACTGAGGGAGTGCTGCACTGTCAGAGGGTCAGTACTGAGGGAGTGCCGCACTGTCAGAGGGTCAGTGCTGAGGGAGCGCCGCACTGTCGGAGGGTCAGTGCTGAGGGAGTGCCGCACTGTCGGAGAGTCAGTACTGAGGGAGTGCCGCACTGTCAGAGGGTCAGTACTGAGGGAGTGCTGCACTGTCAGAGGGTCAGTACTGAGGGAGCGCCGCACTGTCAGAGGGTCAGTACTGAGGGAGCGCCGCACTGTCAGAGGGTCAGTACTGAGGGAGTGCCGCACTGTCAGAGGGTCAGTACTGAGGGAGTGCCGCACTGTCAGAGGGTCAGCACTGAGGGAATGCCGCACTGTCAGAGGGTCTGTACTGAGGGAGTGCTGCACATTCCGGGGGTCAGGACTGAGGGAGTGCTGCACTGTCAGAGGGTCAGTACTGAGGGAGTGCTGCACTGTCAGAGGTTCAGTACTGAGGGAGTGCTGCACATTCAGAGGGTCAGTACTGAGGTAGCGCCGCACTAGCAGAGGGTCAGTACTGAGGGAGTGCTGCACTGTCAGAGGGTCAGTACTGATGGAGTGCCGCACATTCAGAGGGTCAGTACTGAGGGAGTGCTGCACATTCAGAGGGTTAGTACTGAATGAGCGCCGCACTGTCATAGGGTCAGTACTGAGGGAGTGCCGCACTGTCAGGTCAGAGGGTCAGTACTGAGGGAGTGCCGCACTGTCAGAGGGTCAGTACTGAGGGAGTGCCGCACTGTCTGAGGGTCAGTACTGAGGGAGTGCTGCACATTCAGAGGGTCAGGACTGAGGGAGCGCCGCACTGTCAGTGGGCCAGTACTGAGGGAGCGCCGCACTGTCAGTGGGCCAGTACTGAGGGAGTGCCGCACAGTCAGAGGGTCAGTACTGAGGGAGTGGTGCACATTCAGAGGGTCAGTACTGAGGGAGCGCTGCACTGTCAGAGGGTCAGTACTGACGGAGTGCAGAACTGTCAGTGGGTCAGTACAGAGGGAGCGCCGCACTGTCAGAGGAGCAGTACTGAGGGAGTGCCGCACTGCCAGAGGGTCAGTACTGAGGGAGTGCTGCACATTCAGAGGGTCAGTACTGAGGGAGCGCTGCACTGTCAGAGGGTCAGTACTGAGGGAGTGCCGCACTGTCAGACAGTCAGTACTGAGGGAGTGCCGCACTGTCAGAGGGCTAGTACTGAGGGAGGGGCGCACTGTCAAAGGGTCAGTATTGAGGGAGTGCCGCACTATCAGAGGGTCAGTAGTGAGGGAGTGCTGCACTGTCAGAGGGTCAGTACTGAGGGAGTGCCGCACTCTCAGAGGGTCAGTACTGAGGGAGTGCTGCACTATCAGAGGGTCAGTACTGAGTGAGTGCTGCACTGTCACAGAGTCAGTACGGACGGAGTGCAGCACTGTCAGAGGGTCAGTTATGAGGGAGCGCCGCACTGTCAGAGGGTCAGTACTGAGGGAGTGCCGCACTGTCAGAGGGTCAGTACTGAGGGAGGGCCGCACTGTCAAAGGGTCAGTATTGAGGGCGTGCCTCACTGTCAGAGGGTCAGTACTGAGGGAGTGGTGCACATTCAGAGGGTCAGTACTGAGGGAGCGCTGCACTGTCAGAGGGTCAGTACTGACGGAGTGCAGAACTGTCAGTGGGTCAGTACAGAGGGAGCGCCGCACTGTCAGAGGGTCAGTACTGAGGGAGTGCCGCACTGTCAGAGGGTCAGTACTGAGGGAGTGCCGCACTATCAGAGGGCTAGTACTGAGGGAGGGCCGCAGTGTCAAAGGGTCAGTATTGAGGGAGTGCCGCACTATCAGAGGGTCAGTAGTGAGGGAGTGCTGCACTGCCAGAGGATCAGTACTGAGGGAGTGCTGCACATTCAGAGGGTCAGTACTGAGGGAGCGCTGCACTGTCAGAGGGTCAGTACTGAGGGAGTGCCGCACTGTCAGACAGTCAGTACTGAGGGAGTGCCGCACTGTCAGAGGGCTAGTACTGAGGGAGGGCCGCAGTGTCAAAGGGTCAGTATTGAGGGAGTGCCGCACTATCAGAGGGTCAGTAGTGAGGGAGTGCTGCACTGTCAGAGGGTCAGTACTGAGGAAGTGTTGAACTGTCGGAGGGTCAGTACTGAGGAGTGTCCCACTGTCGGAGGGTCAGTGCTGAGGGAACATCGCACTGTTAGAGGGTCAATGCTGAGGGAGTGCCGCCCTGTCAAAGGGTCAGTTCTGAGGGAGTGCTGCACTGTCAGAGGGTCAGTACTGAGGAAGTGTTGAACTGTCGGAGGGTCAGTACTGAGGAGTGTCCCACTGTCGGAGGGTCAGTGCTGAGGGAGTGCCGCACTGTCAGAGGGTCAGTACTGAGGGAGTGCCGCACTGTTGGATGGTCAGTGCTGAGGGAGCACCGCACTGTCAGTGGGTCAATGCTGCGGGAGCGTTGCACTGTCATAGGGTCAGTACTGAGGAGTGCCGCACTGTCAGAGTGTCAGTACTGAAGGAGTGCTGCACTGTCAGAGGGTCAGGACTGAGGGAGCGCTGCACTATCAGAGGGTCAGGACTGAGGGAGCGCCGCACTGTCAAAGGGTCAGTACTGAGGGAGTGCTGCACTGTCAGAGGGTCAGTACTGAGGGAGTACTGCACTGTTGGACAGTCAGTGCTGAGGGAGCACCGCACTGTCAGCGGATCAGTACTGAGGGAGTGCAGCACTGTCAGTGGGTCAGTACTGAGAGAGTGCCGCACTGTCAGAGGGTCAATGCTGAGGGAGCGTTGCACTGTCAGAGGGTCAGTTCTGAGGGAGCACCAAAATGTCAGAGGGTCAGTACTGAGGGAGCGCCGCACTGTCAGAGGGTCAGTATTGAGGGAGTGCCGCACTGTCAGAGGGTCAGTACTGAGGGAGTGCTGCACTGTCAGAGGGTCTGTACTGAGGGAGCGGTGCTCTGTCGGAGGGTCAGTGCTGAGGGAGTGCTGCACTGTCAGAGGGTCAGTACTGAGGGAGTGCCGCACTGTCAGAGGGTCAGTACTGAGGGAGCGCCGCACTGCCAGAGTGTCAGTACTGAGGGAGTGCTGCACTGTCAGAGGGTCCATCTGAGGGAGTGCTGCACTGTCAGAGCGTCAGTACTGAGGGAGTGCCGCACTGTCAGAGGGTCAGTACTGAGGGAGTGCTGCACTGTCAGAGGGTCAGTACTGAGGGAGTGCTGCACTGTCAGAGGGTCAGTACTGAGGGAGCGCCTCACTGTCAGGGGATCAGTGCTGAGGGAGTGCCGCACTGTCAGAGGGTCAGTACTGAAGGAGTGCTGCACTGTCAGAGTGTCAGGACTGAGGGAGCGCTGCACTGTCTGAGGGTCAGTACTGAGGGAGCGCTGCACTGTCAGAGGGTCAGTACTGAGGGAGTGCCGCACTGTCAGAGGGTCAGTACTGAGGGAGCGCTGCACTGTCAGAGGGGCAGTACTGAGGGAGTGCTGCACTGTCAGAGGGTCAGTACTGAGGGAGCGCAGCACTGTCAGAGGGTCAGTACTGAGGGAGCGCCGCACTGTCAGAGGGTCAGTACTGCGGGAGTGCCGCACTGTCAGAGGGTCAGTACTGAGGGAGTGCCGCACTGTCAGAGGGTCAGTACTGAGGGAGTGCCGCACTGTCAGACGATCAGTGCTGAGGGAGCGCTGCACTGTCAGAGGGTCAGTACTGAGGGATGCCGCACTGTCAGAGGGTCAGTACTGAGGGAGTGCCGCACTGTCAGAGGGTCAGTACTGAGGGAGTGCTGCACTCTCAGAGGGTCAGTGCTGAGGGAGTGCCGCACTGTCGGAGAGTCAGTACTGAGGGAGTGCCGCACTGTCAGAGGGTCAGTACTGAGGGAGCGCTGCAGTGTCGGAGAGTCAGTACTGAGGGAGTGCAGCACTATCGGGGAGTCAGTACTGAGGGAATGCCCCACTGTCGGAGGGTCAGTGCTGAGGGAACATCGCACTGTTAGAGGGTCAATGCTGAGGGAGTGCCGCCCTGTCAAAGGGTCAATTCTGAGGGAGTGCCGCACTGTCAGAGGGTCAGTACTGAGGAAGTGTTGAACTGTCGGAGGGTCAGTACTGAGGAGTGTCCCACTGTCGGAGGGTCAGTGCTGAGGGAGTGCCGCACTGTCAGAGGGTCAGTACTGAGGGAGTGCCGCACTGTCGGAGAGTCAGTACTGATGGAGTGCTGCACTGTTGGATGGTCAGTGCTGAGGGAGCACCGCACTGTCAGTGGGTCAATGCTGCGGGAGCGTTGCACTGTCATAGGGTCAGTACTGAGGAGTGCCGCACTGTCAGAGGGTCAGTACTGAGGGAGAGCTGCACTGTCAAAGGGTCAGTTCTGAGGGAGTGCCGCACTGTCAGAGGGTCAGTGCTGAGGGAGTGCGGATCTGACAAAGGGTCAGTTCTGAGGGAGCACCGCAATGTCAGAGGGTCAGTATTGAGGGAGCGCCGCACTGTCAGACGGTCAGTTCTGAGGGAGTGCCGCAATGTCAGAGGGTCAGTACTGAGGGAGTGCTGCACTGTCAGAGTGTCAGTACTGAGGGAGTGCTGCACTGTCAGAGGGTCAGTACTGAGGGAGTGCCGCATTGCCAGAGGGTCAGGACTGAGTGAGCGCCGCACTGTCAGAGGGTCAGTACTGAGGGAGTGCCGAACTGTCGGAGAGTCAGGATTGAGGTAGCGCCACACTGTCAGAGGGTCAGTACTGAGGAAGCGCTGCACTGTCAGAGGGTCAGTACTGAGCGAGTGCCGCACTGTCAGAGGGTCAGTACTGAGGGAGTGCTGCACTGTCAGAGGGTCAGTACTGAGGGAGTGCCGCACTGTCAGAGGGTCAGTGCTGAGGGAATGCCGAACTGTCAGAGAGACAGTACTTAGGGAATGCCCCACTGTCGGAGGGTCAGTGCTGAGGGAACATCGCACTGTTAGAGGGTCAGTGCTGAGGGAGTGTTGAACTGTCGGAGAGTCAGTGCTGAGGGACTGCTGAACTGTCGGAGAGTCAGTACCGAGGGAGCGCCGCATTGTCAGAGGGTCAGTACTGAGGGAGTGCCGCACTGTCGGAGGGTCAGTACTGAGGGAGTGTTGAACTGTCGGAGAGTCAGTGCTGAGGGACTGCTGAACTGTCGGAGAGTCAGTACTGAGGGAGCGCCGCATTGTCAGAGGGTCAGTACTGAGGGAGTGCCGCACTGTCGGAGGGTCAGTGCTGAGGGAGTGCCGCACTGTCGGAGAGTCAGTACTGAGGGAGTACTGCACTGTTGGACGGTCAGTGCTGAGGGAGCACCGCACTGTCAGCGGATCAGTACTGAGGGAGCGCAGCACTGTCAGTGGTCAGTACTGAGAGAGTGCCGCACTGTCAGAGGGTCAATGCTGAGGGAGCGTTGCACTGTCAGAGGGTCAGTTCTGAGGCAGCACCAAAATGTCAGAGGGTCAGTACTGAGGGAGCGCCGCACTGTCAGAGGGTCAGTATTGAGGGAGTGCCGCACTGTCAGAGGGTCAGTACTGAGGGAGTGCTGCACTGTCAGAGGGTCTGTACTGAGGGAGCGGTGCTCGGTCGGAGGGTCAGTGCTGAGGGAGTGCTGCACTGTCAGAGGGTCAGTACTGAGGGAGTGCCGCACTGTCAGAGGGTCAGTACTGAGGGAGCGCCGCACAGTCAGAGGGTCAGTACTGAGGGAGTGCTGCACTGTCAGAGGGTCCATCTGAGGGAATGCCGCAGTGTCAGAGTGTCAGTACTGAGGGAGTGCTGCACTGTCAGAGGGTCCATCTGAGGGAGTGCTGCACTGTCAGAGAGTCAGTACTGAGGGAGTGCCGCACTGTCAGAGGGTCAGTACTGAGGGAGTGCTGCACTGTCAGAGGGTCAGTACTGAGGGAGTGCTGCACTGTCAGAGGGTCAGTACTGAGTGAGTGCCTCACTGTCAGGGGATCAGTGCTGAGGGAGTGCCGCACTGTCAGAGGGTCAGTACTGAAGGAGTGCTGCACTGTCAGAGGGTCAGGACTGAGGGAGCGCTGCACTGTCTGAGGGTCAGTACTGAGGGAGCGCTGCACTGTCAGAGGGTCAGTTCTGAGGGAGTGCCGCACTGTCAGAGGGTCAGTACTGAGGGAGCGCTGCACTGTCAGAGGGTCAGTACTGAGGGAGTGCTGCACTGTCAGAGGGTCAGTACTGAGGGAGCGCAGCACTGTCAGAGGGTCAGTACTGAGGGAGCGCCGCACTGTCAGAGGGTCAGTACTGCGGGAGTGCCGCACTGTCAGACGATCAGTGCTGAGGGAGCGCTGCACTGTCAGAGGGTCAGTACTGAAGGAGTGCTGCACTGTCAGAGGGTCAGGCCTGAGGGAGCGCTGCACTGTCAGAGGGTTAGGACTGAGGGAGTGCTGCACTGTCAGAGGGTCAGTACTGAGGGAGCGCCGCACTGTCAAAGGGTCAGTACTGAGGGAGTGCTGCACTGTCAGAGGGTCAGTACTGAGCGAGTGCCTCACTGTCAGGGGATCAATGCTGAGGGAGCGCTCCACTGTCAGAGGGTCAGTACTGATTGAGGGGCACACTGTCTGAGGGTCAGTACTGAGGGAGCGCTGCACTGTCAGAGGGTCAGTACTGAGGGAGTGCCGCACTGTCAGAGGCTCAGGACTGAGGGAGCGCTGCACTGTCAGAGGGTCAGTACTGAGGGAGTGCCGCACTGTCAGAGGGTCAGCACTGAGGGAGTGCCGCACTGTCAGAGGGTCAGTACTGAGGGAGTGCCGCACTGTCAGAGGGTCAGTACTGAGGGAGTGCTGCACTGTCAGAGGCTCAGGACTGAGGGAGCGTGCACTGTCAGAGGGTCAGTACTGAGGGAGTGCCGCACTGTCAGAGGGTCAGCACTGAGAGAGTGCTGCACTTTCAGAGGGTCAGTACTGAGGGAGCGCCGCACTGTCAGAGGGTCAGTACTGCGGGAGTGCCGCACTGTCAGACGATCAGTGCTGAGGGAGCGCTGCACTGTCAGAGGGTCAGTACTGAAGGAGTGCTGCACTGTCAGAGGGTCAGGACTGAGGGAGCGCTGCACTGTCAGAGGGTTAGGACTGAGGGAGTGCTGCACTGTCAGAGGGTCAGTACTGAGGGAGCGCCGCACTGTCAAAGGGTCAGTACTGAGGGAGTGCTGCACTGTCAGAGGGTCAGTACTGAGCGAGTGCCTCACTGTCAGGGGATCAGTGCTGAGGGAGCGCTGCACTGTCAGAGGGTCAGTACTGATTGAGGGGCACACTGTCAGAGGGTCAGTACTGAGGGAGTGCCGCACTGTCAGAGGCTCAGGACTGAGGGAGCGCTGCACTGTCAGAGGGTCAGTACTGAGGGAGTGCCGCACTGTCAGAGGGTCAGCACTGAGGGAGTGCCGCACTGTCAGAGGGTCAGTACTGAGGGAGTGCCGCACTGTCAGAGGGTCAGTACTGAGGGAGTGCTGCACTGTCAGAGGCTCAGGACTGAGGGAGCGTGCACTGTCAGAGGGTCAGTACTGAGGGAGTGCTGCACTTTCAGAGGGTCAGCACTGAGAGAGTGCTGCACTGTCAGAGGGTCAGTACTGAGGGAGTGCCGCACTGTCAGAGGGTCAGTACTGAGGGAGTGCCGCACTGTCAGAGGGTCAGCACTGAGGGAGTGCTGCACTTTCAGAGGGTCAGTACTGAGGGAGTGCCGCACTGTCAGAGGGTCAGTACTGCGGGAGTGCCGCACTGTCAGAGGGTCAGTACTGAGGGAGTGCCGCACTGCGGGTCAGTGCTGAGGGAGTGCCGCACTGTCAGAGGGTCAGTACTGAGTGAGTGCCGCACTGTCAGAGGGTCAGTGCTGAGGGAGTGCCGCACTGTCAGAGGGTCAGTACTGAGGGAGTGCCGCACTGTCAGAGGGTCAGTGCTGAGGGAGTGCCGCACTGTCAGAGGGTCAGTACTGAGGCAGCACCGAACAGTAGATAATTACAGATAGAGCTCTGAACTTACAGAAGCGCTCTCTTGGGACTGTCCTGTCTCTCAGCCTAAATTTGTGCAGCATTGCTGCACTGGTTTTTGAAGTACCACACTTTCTGAATCAGGGTGTGGCTGTGAAGGTAACCCAGCTTTACCAAGTAGCGTGAATCATTTGTGTTTGTGTAACGGGAGCTGAGATTGAATCCGCCCCTCCAGGGAGGCTCTTCTGTTGCATTTTTCTCCATACAACAAATCTGTTCTTGTAGTTGATTTTGTGGCAAGTGCTCGAAGGATGCTGCCTTCTCCTGCCACACTGTGGCATCATCTGCTTGCTCAGAACTCTTCCACCAGCTCATTGCATTCACTGAGTAATGCCTAGATCAGGCGAACCCAAGGGATATGGAGACGGGAACTGTGAACAGTGCTCCCAGTGTGGGTCTAACCAAGGGATATGGAGACTGGAACTGTGCACAGTGCTCCCAGTGTGGTTCTAACCGAGGGATATGGAGACTGGAACTGTGCACAGTGCTCCCAATGTGGGTCTAACCAAGGGATATGGAGACTGGAACTGTGCACAGTGCTCCCAGTGTGGGTGTAACCAAGGGATATGGAGACTGGAACTGTGCACAGTGCTCCCAATGTGGTTCTAACCGAGGGATATGGAGACTGGAACTGTGCACAGTGCTCCCAGTGTGGTTCTAACCGAGGGATATGGAGACTGGAACTGTGCACAGTGCTCCCAATGTGGGTCTAACCAAGGGATATGGAGACTGGAACTGTGCACAGTGCTCCCAGTGTGGTTCTAACCAAGGGATATGGAGACTGGAACTGTGCACAGTGCTCCCAATGTGGGTCTAACCAAGGGATATGGAGACTGGAACTATGCACAGTGCTCCCAGTGTGGGTGTAACCAAGGGATATGGAGACTGGAACTGTGCACAGTGCTCCCAATATGGGTCTAACCAAGGGATATGGAGACTGGAACTGTGCGCAATGCTCCCAGTGTGGGTCTAACCAAGGGATATGGAGAGTGGAATTGTGCGCAATGCTCCCAGTGTGGGTCTAACCAAGGGATATGGAGAGTGGAATTGTACACAGTGCTCCCAGTGTGGGTGTGACCAAGGGATACAGAGACTGGAACTGTGCACAGTGCTCCAAGTGTGGGTCAAACACAGGGATATGGAGACTGGACCTGTGCACAGTGCTCCAAGTTGGGTCAAACACAGGGATATGGAGACTGGAACTGTGCACAGTGCTCCCAGTGTGGGTCTAACCAAGGGATATGGAGACTGGAACTGTGCACAGTGCTCCCAATGTGGGTCAAACCAAGAGATAGGGAGACTGGAACTGTGCGCAGTGCTCCCAGTGTGGGTCTAACCGAGGGATATGGAGAGTGGAATTGTGCACAGTGCACCCAGTGTGGGTGTGACCAAGGGACACAGAGACTGGAACTGTGCACAGTGCTCCAAGTGTGGGTCAAACACAGGGATATGGAGACTGGACCTGTGCACAGTGCTCCAAGTTGGGTCAAACACAGGGATATAGAGACTGGAACTGTGCACAGTGCTCCCTGTGTGGGTGTAACCAAGGGATATGGAGACTGGAACTGTGCACAGTGCTCCCAGTGTGGGTCTAACCAAGGGATATGGAGACTGGAACTGTGCACAGTGCTCCCAGTGTGGGTCTAACCAAGGGATATGGAGACTGGAACTGTGCACAGTGCTCCCAGTGTGGGCCTAACCAAGAGATCTGGAGACTGGAACTGTGCAGAGTTCTCCCAGTGTGGGTGTAACCAAGGGATATGGAGACTGGAACTGTGCACAGTGCTCCCAGTGTGGGCCTAACCAAGAGATATGGAGACTGGAACTGTGCACAGTGCTCCCAGTGTGGGTGTAACCAAGGGATATGGAGACTGGAACTGTGCACAGTGCTCCCAGTGTGGGTCTAACCAAGGGATATGGAGACTGGAACTGTGCACAGTGCTCCCAGTGTGGGTCTAACCAAGGGATCTGGAGACTGGAACTGTGCACAGTGCTCCCAGTGTGGGCCTAACCAAGAGATATGGAGACTGGAACTGTGCACAGTGCTCCCAGTGTGGGTGTAATCAAGGGATATGGAGACTGGAACTGTGCACCGTGCTCCCAGTGTGCGTGTAACCAAGGGATATGGAGTCTGGAACTGTGCACAGTGCTCCCAGTGTGGGTCTAACCAAGGGAAAGGGAGTCTGGAACTGTGTACAGTGCTCCCAGTGTGGGTGTAACCAAGGGATATGGAGACTGGAACTGTGCACAGTGCTCCCAGTGTGGGTGTAACCAAGGGATATGGAGACTGGAACTGTGCACAGTGCTCCCAGTGTGGGTCTAACCAAGGGATATGGAGACTGGAACTGTGCACAGTGCTCCCAGTGTGGGTGTAACCAAGGGATATGGAGTCTGGAACTGTGCACAGTGCTCCCAGTGTGGGTGTAACCAAGGGATATGGAGACTGGAACTGTGCACAGTGCTCCCAGTGTGGGTCTAACCAAGGGATATGGAGTCTAGAACTGTGCACAGAGCTCCCAGTGTGGGTCTAACCAAGGGATATGGAGTCTGGAACTGTGCACAGTGCTCCCAGTGTGGGTGTAACCAAGGGATATGGAGTCTGGAACTGTGCACAGTGCTCCCAGTTTGGGTGTAACCAAGGGATATGGAGACTGGAACTGTGCGCAATGCTCCCAGTGTGGGTCTAACCAAGGGATATGGAGAGTGGAATTGTGCACAGTGCTCCCAGTGTGGGTGTGACCAAGGGATACAGAGACTGGAACTGTGCACAGTGCTCCAAGTGTGGGTCAAACACAGGGATATGGAGACTGGACCTGTGCACAGTGCTCCAAGTTGGGTCAAACACAGGGATCTGGAGACTGGAACTGTGCACAGTGCTCCCAGTGTGGGTCTAACCAAGGGATATGGAGACTGGAACTGTGCACAGTGCTCCCAATGTGGGTCTAACCAAGAGACATGGAGACTGGAACTGTGCGCAGTGCTCCCAGTGTGGGTCTAACCGAGGGATATGGAGAGTGGAATTGTGCACAGTGCTCCCAGTGTGAGTGTGACCAAGGGACACAGAGACTGGAACTGTGCACAGTGCTCCAAGTGTGGGTCAAACACAGGGATATGGAGACTGGACCTGTGCACGGTGCTCCAAGTTGGGTCAAACACAGGGATATAGAGACTGGAACTGTGCACAGAGCTCCCAGTGTGGGTGTAACCAAGGGATATGGAGACTGGAACTGTGCACAGTGCTCCCAGTGTGGGTCTAACCAAGGGATATGGAGACTGGAACTGTGCACAGTGCTCCTAGTGTGGGTCTAACCAAGGGATATGGAGACTGGAACTGTGCACAGTGCTCCCAGTGTGGGCCTAACCAAGAGATATGGAGACTGGAACTGTGCAGAGTTCTCCCAGTGTGGGTGTAACCAAGGGATATGGAGACTGGAACTGTGCACAGTGCTCCCAGTGTGGGCCTAACCAAGAGATATGGAGACTGGAACTGTGCACAGTGCTCCCAGTGTGGGTGTAACCAAGGGATATGGAGACTGGAACTGTGCACAGTGCTCCCAGTGTGGGTCTAACCAAGGGATATGGAGACTGGAACTGTGCACAGTGCTCCCAGTGTGGGTCTAACCAAGGGATCTGGAGACTGGAACTGTGCACAGTGCTCCCAGTGTGGGCCTAACCAAGAGATATGGAGACTGGAACTGTGCACAGTGCTCCCAGTGTGGGTGTAACCAAGGGATATGGAGACTGGAACTGTGCACAGTGCTCCCAGTGTGTGTGTAACCAAGGGATATGGAGTCTGGAACTGTGCACAGTGCTCCCAGTGTGGGTCTAACCAAGGGAAAGGGAGTCTGGAACTGTGTACAGTGCTCCCAGTGTGGGTCTAACCGAGGGATATGGAGACTGGAACTGTGCACAGTGCTCCCAGTGTGGGTCTAACCAAGGGATATGGAGACTGGAACTGTGCACAGTGCTCCCAGTGTGGGTGTAACCAAGGGATATGGAGTCTGGAACTGTGCACAGTGCTCCCAGTGTGGGTGTAACCAAGGGATATGGAGACTGGAACTGTGCACAGTGCTCCCAGTGTGGGTGTAACCAAGGGATATGGAGTCTGGAACTGTGCACAGTGCTCCCAGTTTGGGTGTAACCAAGGGATATGGAGACTGGAACTGTGCGCAATGCTCCCAGTGTGGGTCTAACCAAGGGATATGGAGAGTGGAATTGTGCACAGTGCTCCCAGTGTGGGTGTGACCAAGGGATACAGAGACTGGAACTGTGCACAGTGCTCCAAGTGTGGGTCAAACACAGGGATATGGAGACTGGACCTGTGCACAGTGCTCCAAGTTGGGTCAAACACAGGGATCTGGAGACTGGAACTGTGCACAGTGCTCCCAGTGTGGGTCTAACCAAGAGATATGGAGACTGGAACTGTGCACAGTGCTCCCAATGTGGGTCTAACCAAGAGACATGGAGACTGGAACTGTGCGCAGTGCTCCCAGTGTGGGTCTAACCGAGGGATATGGAGAGTGGAATTGTGCACAGTGCTCCCAGTGTGGGTGTGACCAAGGGACACAGAGACTGGAACTGTGCACAGTGCTCCAAGTGTGGGTCAAACACAGGGATATGGAGACTGGACCTGTGCACGGTGCTCCAAGTTGGGTCAAACACAGGGATATAGAGACTGGAACTGTGCACAGTGCTCCCAGTGTGGGAGTAACCAAGGGATATGGAGACTGGAACTGTGCACAGTGCTCCCAGTGTGGGTCTAACCAAGGGATATGGAGACTAGAACTGTGCACAGTGCTCCCAGTGTGGGTCTAACCAAGGGATATGGAGACTGGAACTGTGCACAGTGCTCCCAGTGTGGGCCTAACCAAGAGATATGGAGACTGGAACTGTGCAGAGTTCGCCCAGTGTGGGTGTAACCAAGGGATATGGAGACTGGAACTGTGCACAGTGCTCCCAGTGTGGGCCTAACCAAGAGATATGGAGACTAGAACTGTGCACAGTGCTCCCAGTGTGGGTGTAACCAAGGGATATGGAGACTGGAACTGTGCACAGTGCTCCCAGTGTGGGTCTAACCAAGGCATATGGAGACTGGAACTATGCACAGTGCTCCCAGTGTGCGTGTAACCAAGGGATATGGAGTCTGGAACTGTGCACAGTGCTCCCAGTGTGGGTCTAACCAAGGGATATGGAGACTGGAACTGTGCACAGTGCTCCCAGTGTGGGTGTAACCAAGGGATATGGAGTCTGGAACTGTGCACAGTGCTCCCAGTGTGGGTGTAACCAAGGGATATGGAGACTGGAACTGTGCACAGTGCTCCCAGTGTGGGTCTAACCAAGGGATATGGAGTCTAGAACTGTGCACAGAGCTCCCAGTGTGGGTCTAACCAAGGGATATGGAGTCTGGAACTGTGCACAGTGCTCCCAGTGTGGGTGTAACCAAGGGATATGGAGTCTGGAACTGTGCACAGTGCTCCCAGTTTGGGTGTAACCAAGGGATATGGAGACTGGAACTGTGCGCAATGCTCCCAGTGTGGGTCTAACCAAGGGATATGGAGAGTGGAATTGTGCACAGTGCTCCCAGTGTGGGTGTGACCAAGGGATACAGAGACTGGAACTGTGCACAGTGCTCCAAGTGTGGGTCAAACACAGGGATATGGAGACTGGACCTGTGCACAGTGCTCCAAGTTGGGTCAAACACAGGGATCTGGAGACTGGAACTGTGCACAGTGCTCCCAGTGTGGGTCTAACCAAGGGATATGGAGACTGGAACTGTGCACAGTGCTCCCAATGTGGGTCTAACCAAGAGACATGGAGACTGGAACTGTGCGCAGTGCTCCCAGTGTGGGTCTAACCGAGGGATATGGAGAGTGGAATTGTGCACAGTGCTCCCAGTGTGAGTGTGACCAAGGGACACAGAGACTGGAACTGTGCACAGTGCTCCAAGTGTGGGTCAAACACAGGGATATGGAGACTGGACCTGTGCACGGTGCTCCAAGTTGGGTCAAACACAGGGATATCGAGACTGGAACTGTGCACAGTGCTCCCAGTGTGGGTGTAACCAAGGGATATGGAGACTGGAACTGTGCACAGTGCTCCCAGTGTGGGTCTAACCAAGGGATATGGAGACTGGAACTGTGCACAGTGCTCCTAGTGTGGGTCTAACCAAGGGATATGGAGACTGGAACTGTGCACAGTGCTCCCAGTGTGGGCCTAACCAAGAGATATGGAGACTGGAACTGTGCAGAGTTCTCCCAGTGTGGGTGTAACCAAGGGATATGGAGACTGGAACTGTGCACAGTGCTCCCAGTGTGGGCCTAACCAAGAGATATGGAGACTGGAACTGTGCACAGTGCTCCCAGTGTGGGTGTAACCAAGGGATATGGAGACTGGAACTGTGCACAGTGCTCCCAGTGTGGGTCTAACCAAGGGATATGGAGACTGGAACTGTGCACAGTGCTCCCAGTGTGGGTCTAACCAAGGGATCTGGAGACTGGAACTGTGCACAGTGCTCCCAGTGTGGGCCTAACCAAGAGATATGGAGACTGGAACTGTGCACAGTGCTCCCAGTGTGCGTGTAACCAAGGGATATGGAGTCTGGAACTGTGCACAGTGCTCCCAGTGTGGGTCTAACCAAGGGAAAGGGAGTCTGGAACTGTGTACAGTGCTCCCAGTGTGGGTCTAACCGAGGGATATGGAGACTGGAACTGTGCACAGTGCTCCCAGTGTGGGTCTAACCAAGGGATATGGAGACTGGAACTGTGCACAGTGCTCCCAGTGTGGGTGTAACCAAGGGATATGGAGTCTGGAACTGTGCACAGTGCTCCCAGTGTGGGTGTAACCATGGGATATGGAGACTGGAACTGTGCACAGTGCTCCCAGTGTGGGTCTAACCAAGGGATATGGAGTCGAGAACTGTGCACAGAGCTCCCAGTGTGGGTCTAACCAAGGGATATGGAGTCTGGAACTGTGCACAGTGCTCCCAGTGTGGGTGTAACCAAGGGATATGGAGTCTGGAACTGTGCACAGTGCTCCCAGTTTGGGTGTAACCAAGGGATATGGAGACTGGAACTGTGCGCAATGCTCCCAGTGTGGGTCTAACCAAGGGATATGGAGAGTGGAATTGTGCACAGTGCTCCCAGTGTGGGTGTGACCAAGGGATACAGAGACTGGAACTGTGCACAGCGCTCCAAGTGTGGGTCAAACACAGGGATATGGAGACTGGACCTGTGCACAGTGCTCCAAGTTGGGTCAAACACAGGGATCTGGAGACTGGAACTGTGCACAGTGCTCCCAGTGTGGGTCTAACCAAGGGATATGGAGACTGGAACTGTGCACAGTGCTCCCAATGTGGGTCTAACCAAGAGACATGGAGACTGGAACTGTGCGCAGTGCTCCCAGTGTGGGTCTAACCGAGGGATATGGAGAGTGGAATTGTGCACAGTGCTCCCAGTGTGGGTGTGACCAAGGGACACAGAGACTGGAACTGTGCACAGTGCTCCAAGTGTGGGTCAAACACAGGGATATGGAGACTGGACCTGTGCACGGTGCTCCAAGTTGGGTCAAACACAGGGATATAGAGACTGGAACTGTGCACAGTGCTCCCAGTGTGGGTGTAACCAAGGGATATGGAGACTGGAACTGTGCACAGTGCTCCCAGTGTGGGTCTAACCAAGGGATATGGAGACTAGAACTGTGCACAGTGCTCCCAGTGTGGGTCTAACCAAGGGATATGGAGACTGGAACTGTGCACAGTGCTCCCAGTGTGGGCCTAACCAAGAGATATGGAGACTGGAACTGTGCAGAGTTCGCCCAGTGTGGGTGTAACCAAGGGATATGGAGACTGGAACTGTGCACAGTGCTCCCAGTGTGGGCCTAACCAAGAGATATGGAGACTAGAACTGTGCACAGTGCTCCCAGTGTGGGTGTAACCAAGGGATATGGAGACTGGAACTGTGCACAGTGCTCCCAGTGTGGGTCTAACCAAGGCATATGGAGACTGGAACTATGCACAGTGCTCCCAGTGTGCGTGTAACCAAGGGATATGGAGTCTGGAACTGTGCACAGTGCTCCCAGTTTGGGTGTAACCAAGGGATATGGAGACTGGAACTGTGCGCATTGCTCCCAGTGTGGGTCTAACCAAGGGATATGGAGAGTGGAATTGTGCACAGTGCTCCCAGTGTGGGTGTGACCAAGGGATACAGAGACTGGAACTGTGCACAGTGCTCCAAGTGTGGGTCAAACACAGGGATATGGAGACTGGACCTGTGCACAGTGCTCCAAGTTGGGTCAAACACAGGGATCTGGAGACTGGAACTGTGCACAGTGCTCCCAGTGTGGGTCTAACCAAGGGATATGGAGACTGGAACTGTGCACAGTGCTCCCAATGTGGGTCTAACCAAGAGACATGGAGACTGGAACTGTGCGCAGTGCTCCCAGTGTGGGTCTAACCGAGGGATATGGAGAGTGGAATTGTGCACAGTGCTCCCAGTGTGAGTGTGACCAAGGGACACAGAGACTGGAACTGTGCACAGTGCTCCAAGTGTGGGTCAAACACAGGGATATGGAGACTGGACCTGTGCACGGTGCTCCAAGTTGGGTCAAACACAGGGATATAGAGACTGGAACTGTGCACAGTGCTCCCAGTGTGGGTGTAACCAAGGGATATGGAGACTGGAACTGTGCACAGTGCTCCCAGTGTGGGTCTAACCAAGGGATATGGAGACTGGAACTGTGCACAGTGCTCCTAGTGTGGGTCTAACCAAGGGATATGGAGACTGGAACTGTGCACAGTGCTCCCAGTGTGGGCCTAACCAAGAGATATGGAGACTGGAACTGTGCAGAGTTCTCCCAGTGTGGGTGTAACCAAGGGATATGGAGACTGGAACTGTGCACAGTGCTCCCAGTGTGGGCCTAACCAAGAGATATGGAGACTGGAACTGTGCACAGTGCTCCCAGTGTGGGTGTAACCAAGGGATATGGAGACTGGAACTGTGCACAGTGCTCCCAGTGTGGGTCTAACCAAGGGATATGGAGACTGGAACTGTGCACAGTGCTCCCAGTGTGGGCCTAACCAAGAGATATGGAGACTGGAACTGTGCACAGTGCTCCCAGTGTGGGTGTAACCAAGTGTTATGGAGACTGGAACTGTGCACAGTGCTCCCAGTGTGCGTGTAACCAAGGGATATGGAGTCTGGAACTGTGCACAGTGCTCCCAGTGTGGGTCTAACCAAGGGAAAGGGAGTCTGGAACTGTGTACAGTGCTCCCAGTGTGGGTCTAACCGAGGGATATGGAGACTGGAACTGTGCACAGTGCTCCCAGTGTGGGTCTAACCAAGGGATATGGAGACTGGAACTGTGCACAGTGCTCCCAGTGTGGGTGTAACCAAGGGATATGGAGTCTGGAACTGTGCACAGTGCTCCCAGTGTGGATGTAACCATGGGATATGGAGACTGGAACTGTGCACAGTGCTCCCAGTGTGGGTCTAACCAAGGGATATGGAGTCGAGAACTGTGCACAGAGCTCCCAGTGTGGGTCTAACCAAGGGATATGGAGTCTGGAACTGTGCACAGTGCTCCCAGTGTGGGTGTAACCAAGGGATATGGAGTCTGGAACTGTGCACAGTGCTCCCAGTGTGGGTGTAACCAAGGGATCTGGAGACTGGAACTGTGCACAGTGCTCCCAGTGTGGGCCTAACCAAGAGATACGGAGACTGGAACTGTGCACAGTGCTCCCAGTGTGGGTGTAACCAAGGGATATGGAGACTGGAACTGTGCACAGTGCTCCCAGTGTGCGTGTAACCAAGGGATATGGAGTCTGGAACTGTGCACAGTGCTCCCAGTGTGGGTCTAACCAAGGGAAAGGGAGTCTGGAACTGTGTACAGTGCTCCCAGTGTGGGTCTAACCGAGGGATATGGAGACTGGAACTGTGCACAGTGCTCCCAGTGTGGGTC
This sequence comes from Scyliorhinus torazame, assembly GCF_047496885.1. Classification (NCBI taxonomy): domain Eukaryota; kingdom Metazoa; phylum Chordata; class Chondrichthyes; order Carcharhiniformes; family Scyliorhinidae; genus Scyliorhinus; species Scyliorhinus torazame. Next base: position 6,073,485 of record NC_092728.1, read on the forward strand.
TAACCAAGGGATATGGAGACTGGAACTGTGCACAGTGCTCCCAGTGTGGGTGTAACCAAGGGATATGGAGTCTGGAACTGTGCACAGTGCTCCCAGTGTGGGTGTAACCATGGGATATGGAGACTGGAACTGTGCACAGTGCTCCCAGTGTGGGTCTAACCAAGGGATATGGAGTCGAGAACTGTGCACAGAGCTCCCAGTGTGGGTCTAACCAAGGGATATGGAGTCTGGAACTGTGCACAGTGCTCCCAGTGTGGGTGTAACCAAGGGATATGGAGTCTGGAACTGTGCACAGTGCTCCCAGTTTGGGTGTAACCAAGGGATATGGAGACTGGAACTGTGCGCAATGCTCCCAGTGTGGGTCTAACCAAGGGATATGGAGAGTGGAATTGTGCACAGTGCTCCCAGTGTGGGTGTGACCAAGGGATACAGAGACTGGAACTGTGCACAGCGCTCCAAGTGTGGGTCAAACACAGGGATATGGAGACTGGACCTGTGCACAGTGCTCCAAGTTGGGTCAAACACAGGGATCTGGAGACTGGAACTGTGCACAGTGCTCCCAGTGTGGGTCTAACCAAGGGATATGGAGACTGGAACTGTGCACAGTGCTCCCAATGTGGGTCTAACCAAGAGACATGGAGACTGGAACTGTGCGCAGTGCTCCCAGTGTGGGTCTAACCGAGGGATATGGAGAGTGGAATTGTGCACAGTGCTCCCAGTGTGGGTGTGACCAAGGGACACAGAGACTGGAACTGTGCACAGTGCTCCAAGTGTGGGTCAAACACAGGGATATGGAGACTGGACCTGTGCACGGTGCTCCAAGTTGGGTCAAACACAGGGATATAGAGACTGGAACTGTGCACAGTGCTCCCAGTGTGGGTGTAACCAAGGGATATGGAGACTGGAACTGTGCACAGTGCTCCCAGTGTGGGTCTAACCAAGGGATATGGAGACTAGAACTGTGCACAGTGCTCCCAGTGTGGGTCTAACCAAGGGATATGGAGACTGGAACTGTGCACAGTGCTCCCAGTGTGGGCCTAACCAAGAGATATGGAGACTGGAACTGTGCAGAGTTCGCCCAGTGTGGGTGTAACCAAGGGATATGGAGACTGGAACTGTGCACAGTGCTCCCAGTGTGGGCCTAACCAAGAGATATGGAGACTAGAACTGTGCACAGTGCTCCCAGTGTGGGTGTAACCAAGGGATATGGAGACTGGAACTGTGCACAGTGCTCCCAGTGTGGGTCTAACCAAGGCATATGGAGACTGGAACTATGCACAGTGCTCCCAGTGTGCGTGTAACCAAGGGATATGGAGTCTGGAACTGTGCACAGTGCTCCCAGTTTGGGTGTAACCAAGGGATATGGAGACTGGAACTGTGCGCAATGCTCCCAGTGTGGGTCTAACCAAGGGATATGGAGAGTGGAATTGTGCACAGTGCTCCCAGTGTGGGTGTGACCAAGGGATACAGAGACTGGAACTGTGCACAGTGCTCCAAGTGTGGGTCAAACACAGGGATATGGAGACTGGACCTGTGCACAGTGCTCCAAGTTGGGTCAAACACAGGGATCTGGAGACTGGAACTGTGCACAGTGCTCCCAGTGTGGGTCTAACCAAGGGATATGGAGACTGGAACTGTGCACAGTGCTCCCAATGTGGGTCTAACCAAGAGACATGGAGACTGGAACTGTGCGCAGTGCTCCCAGTGTGGGTCTAACCGAGGGATATGGAGAGTGGAATTGTGCACAGTGCTCCCAGTGTGAGTGTGACCAAGGGACACAGAGACTGGAACTGTGCACAGTGCTCCAAGTGTGGGTCAAACACAGGGATATGGAGACTGGACCTGTGCACGGTGCTCCAAGTTGGGTCAAACACAGGGATATAGAGACTGGAACTGTGCACAGTGCTCCCAGTGTGGGTGTAACCAAGGGATATGGAGACTGGAACTGTGCACAGTGCTCCCAGTGTGGGTCTAACCAAGGGATATGGAGACTGGAACTGTGCACAGTGCTCCTAGTGTGGGTCTAACCAAGGGATATGGAGACTGGAACTGTGCACAGTGCTCCCAGTGTGGGCCTAACCAAGAGATATGGAGACTGGAACTGTGCAGAGTTCTCCCAGTGTGGGTGTAACCAAGGGATATGGAGACTGGAACTGTGCACAGTGCTCCCAGTGTGGGCCTAACCAAGAGATATGGAGACTGGAACTGTGCACAGTGCTCCCAGTGTGGGTGTAACCAAGGGATATGGAGACTGGAACTGTGCACAGTGCTCCCAGTGTGGGTCTAACCAAGGGATATGGAGACTGGAACTGTGCACAGTGCTCCCAGTGTGGGCCTAACCAAGAGATATGGAGACTGGAACTGTGCACAGTGCTCCCAGTGTGGGTGTAACCAAGGGATATGGAGACTGGAACTGTGCACAGTGCTCCCAGTGTGCGTGTAACCAAGGGATATGGAGTCTGGAACTGTGCACAGTGCTCCCAGTGTGGGTCTAACCAAGGGAAAGGGAGTCTGGAACTGTGTACAGTGCTCCCAGTGTGGGTCTAACCGAGGGATATGGAGACTGGAACTGTGCACAGTGCTCCCAGTGTGGGTCTAACCAAGGGATATGGAGACTGGAACTGTGCACAGTGCTCCCAGTGTGGGTGTAACCAAGGGATATGGAGTCTGGAACTGTGCACAGTGCTCCCAGTGTGGATGTAACCATGGGATATGGAGACTGGAACTGTGCACAGTGCTCCCAGTGTGGGTCTAACCAAGGGATATGGAGTCGAGAACTGTGCACAGAGCTCCCAGTGTGGGTCTAACCAAGGGATATGGAGTCTGGAACTGTGCACAGTGCTCCCAGTGTGGGTGTAACCAAGGGATATGGAGTCTGGAACTGTGCACAGTGCTCCCAGTTTGGGTGTAACCAAGGGATATGGAGACTGGAACTGTGCGCAATGCTCCCAGTGTGGGTCTAACCAAGGGATATGGAGAGTGGAATTGTGCACAGTGCTCCCAGTGTGGGTGTGACCAAGGGATACAGAGACTGGAACTGTGCACAGTGCTCCAAGTGTGGGTCAAACACAGGGATATGGAGACTGGACCTGTGCACAGTGCTCCAAGTTGGGTCAAACACAGGGATCTGGAGACTGGAACTGTGCACAGTGCTCCCAGTGTGGGTCTAACCAAGGGATATGGAGACTGGAACTGTGCACAGTGCTCCCAATGTGGGTCTAACCAAGAGACATGGAGACTGGAACTGTGCGCAGTGCTCCCAGTGTGGGTCTAACCGAGGGATATGGAGAGTGGAATTGTGCACAGTGCTCCCAGTGTGGGTGTGACCAAGGGACACAGAGACTGGAACTGTGCACAGTGCTCCAAGTGTGGGTCAAACACAGGGATATGGAGACTGGACCTGTGCACGGTGCTCCAAGTTGGGTCAAACACAGGGATATAGAGACTGGAACTGTGCACAGTGCTCCCAGTGTGGGTGTAACCAAGGGATATGGAGACTGGAACTGTGCACAGTGCTCCCAGTGTGGGTCTAACCAAGGGATATGGAGACTAGAACTGTGCACAGTGCTCCCAGTGTGGGTCTAACCAAGGGATATGGAGACTGGAACTGTGCACAGTGCTCCCAGTGTGGGCCTAACCAAGAGATATGGAGACTGGAACTGTGCAGAGTTCGCCCAGTGTGGGTGTAACCAAGGGATATGGAGACTGGAACTGTGCACAGTGCTCCCAGTGTGGGCCTAACCAAGAGATATGGAGACTAGAACTGTGCACAGTGCTCCCAGTGTGGGTGTAACCAAGGGATATGGAGACTGGAACTGTGCACAGTGCTCCCAGTGTGGGTCTAACCAAGGCATATGGAGACTGGAACTATGCACAGTGCTCCCAGTGTGCGTGTAACCAAGGGATATGGAGTCTGGAACTGTGCACAGTGCTCCCAGTTTGGGTGTAACCAAGGGATATGGAGACTGGAACTGTGCGCAATGCTCCCAGTGTGGGTCTAACCAAGGGATATGGAGAGTGGAATTGTGCACAGTGCTCCCAGTGTGGGTGTGACCAAGGGATACAGAGACTGGAACTGTGCACAGTGCTCCAAGTGTGGGTCAAACACAGGGATATGGAGACTGGACCTGTGCACAGTGCTCCAAGTTGGGTCAAACACAGGGATCTGGAGACTGGAACTGTGCACAGTGCTCCCAGTGTGGGTCTAACCAAGGGATATGGAGACTGGAACTGTGCACAGTGCTCCCAATGTGGGTCTAACCAAGAGACATGGAGACTGGAACTGTGCGCAGTGCTCCCAGTGTGGGTCTAACCGAGGGATATGGAGAGTGGAATTGTGCACAGTGCTCCCAGTGTGAGTGTGACCAAGGGACACAGAGACTGGAACTGTGCACAGTGCTCCAAGTGTGGGTCAAACACAGGGATATGGAGACTGGACCTGTGCACGGTGCTCCAAGTTGGGTCAAACACAGGGATATAGAGACTGGAACTGTGCACAGTGCTCCCAGTGTGGGTGTAACCAAGGGATATGGAGACTGGAACTGTGCACAGTGCTCCCAGTGTGGGTCTAACCAAGGGATATGGAGACTGGAACTGTGCACAGTGCTCCTAGTGTGGGTCTAACCAAGGGATATGGAGACTGGAACTGTGCACAGTGCTCCCAGTGTGGGCCTAACCAAGAGATATGGAGACTGGAACTGTGCAGAGTTCTCCCAGTGTGGGTGTAACCAAGGGATATGGAGACTGGAACTGTGCACAGTGCTCCCAGTGTGGGCCTAACCAAGAGATATGGAGACTGGAACTGTGCACAGTGCTCCCAGTGTGGGTGTAACCAAGGGATATGGAGACTGGAACTGTGCACAGTGCTCCCAGTGTGGGTCTAACCAAGGGATATGGAGACTGGAACTGTGCACAGTGCTCCCAGTGTGGGTCTAACCAAGGGATCTGGAGACTGGAACTGTGCACAGTGCTCCCAGTGTGGGCCTAACCAAGAGATATGGAGACTGGAACTGTGCACAGTGCTCCCAGTGTGGGTGTAACCAAGGGATATGGAGACTGGAACTGTGCACAGTGCTCCCAGTGTGCGTGTAACCAAGGGATATGGAGTCTGGAACTGTGCACAGTGCTCCCAGTGTGGGTCTAACCAAGGGAAAGGGAGTCTGGAACTGTGTACAGTGCTCCCAGTGTGGGTCTAACCGAGGGATATGGAGACTGGAACTGTGCACAGTGCTCCCAGTGTGGGTCTAACCAAGGGATATGGAGACTGGAACTGTGCACAGTGCTCCCAGTGTGGGTGTAACCAAGGGATATGGAGTCTGGAACTGTGCACAGTGCTCCCAGTGTGGGTGTAACCAAGGGATATGGAGACTGGAACTGTGCACAGTGCTCCCAGTGTGGGTCTAACCAAGGGATATGGAGTCTAGAACTGTGCACAGAGCTCCCAGTGTGGGTCTAACCAAGGGATATGGAGTCTGGAACTGTGCACAGTGCTCCCAGTGTGGGTGTAACCAAGGGATATGGAGTCTGGAACTGTGCACAGTGCTCCCAGTTTGGGTGTAACCAAGGGATATGGAGACTGGAACTGTGCGCAATGCTCCCAGTGTGGGTCTAACCAAGGGATATGGAGAGTGGAATTGTGCACAGTGCTCCCAGTGTGGGTGTGACCAAGGGATACAGAGACTGGAACTGTGCACAGTGCTCCAAGTGTGGGTCAAACACAGGGATATGGAGACTGGACCTGTGCACAGTGCTCCAAGTTGGGTCAAACACAGGGATCTGGAGACTGGAACTGTGCACAGTGCTCCCAGTGTGGGTCTAACCAAGGGATATGGAGACTGGAACTGTGCACAGTGCTCCCAATGTGGGTCTAACCAAGAGACATGGAGACTGGAACTGTGCGCAGTGCTCCCAGTGTGGGTCTAACCGAGGGATATGGAGAGTGGAATTGTGCACAGTGCTCCCAGTGTGGGTGTGACCAAGGGACACAGAGACTGGAACTGTGCACAGTGCTCCAAGTGTGGGTCAAACACAGGGATATGGAGACTGGACCTGTGCACGGTGCTCCAAGTTGGGTCAAACACAGGGATATAGAGACTGGAACTGTGCACAGTGCTCCCAGTGTGGGTGTAACCAAGGGATATGGAGACTGGAACTGTGCACAGTGCTCCCAGTGTGGGTCTAACCAAGGGATATGGAGACTAGAACTGTGCACAGTGCTCCCAGTGTGGGTCTAACCAAGGGATATGGAGACTGGAACTGTGCACAGTGCTCCCAGTGTGGGCCTAACCAAGAGATATGGAGACTGGAACTGTGCAGAGTTCGCCCAGTGTGGGTGTAACCAAGGGATATGGAGACTGGAACTGTGCACAGTGCTCCCAGTGTGGGCCTAACCAAGCGATATGGAGACTAGAACTGTGCACAGTGCTCCCAGTGTGGGTGTAACCAAGGGATATGGAGACTGGAACTGTGCACAGTGCTCCCAGTGTGGGTCTAACCAAGGCATATGGAGACTGGAACTATGCACAGTGCTCCCAGTGTGCGTGTAACCAAGGGATATGGAGTCTGGAACTGTGCACAGTGCTCCCAGTGTGGGTCTAACCAAGGGATAGGGAGTCTGGAACTGTGTACAGTGCTCCCAGTGTGGGTGTAACCAAGGGATATGGAGACTGGAACTGTGCACAGTGCTCCCAGTGTGCGTGTAACCAAGGGATATGGAGTCTGGAACTGTGCACAGTGCTCCCAGTGTGGGTCTAACCAAGGGATAGAGAGTCTGGAACTGTGTACAGTGCTCCCAGTGTGGGTGTAACCAAGGAATATGGAGACTGGAACTGTGCACAGTGCTCCCAGTGTGGGTGTAACCAAGGGATATGGAGACTGGAACTGTGCACAGTGCTCCCAGTGTGCGTGTAACCAAGGGATATGGAGTCTGGAACTGTGCACAGTGCTCCCAGTGTGGGTCTAACCAAGGGATAGGGAGTCTGGAACTGTGTACAGTGCTCCCAGTGTGGGTGTAACCAAGGGATATGGAGACTGGAACTGTGCACAGTGCTCCCAGTGTGGGTGTAACCAAGGGATATGGAGACTGGAACTGTGCACAGTGCTCCCAGTGTGGGTCTTACCAAGGGATATGGAGACTGGAACTGTGCACAGTGCTCCCAGTGTGGGTGTAACCAAGGGATATGGAGTCTGGAACTGTGCACAGTGCTCCCAGTGTGGGTGTAACCAAGGGATATGGAGACTGGAACTGTGCACAGTGCTCCCAGTGTGGGTCTAACCAAGGGATATGGAGTCTAGAACTGTGCACAGAGCTCCCAGTGTGGGTCTAACCAAGGGATATGGAGTCTGGAACTGTGCACAGTGCTCCCAGTGTGGGTGTAACCAAGGGATATGGAGTCTGGAACTGTGCACAGTGCTCCCAGTTTGGGTGTAACCAAGGGATATGGAGACTGGAACTGCACAGTGCTCCCAGTGTGGGTCTAACCAAGGGATATGGAGAGTGGAATTGTGCACAGTGCTCCCAGTGTGGGTGTGACCAAGGGATACAGAGACTGGAACTGTGCACAGTGCTCCAAGTGTGGGTCAAACACAGGGATATGGAGACTGGACCTGTGCACAGTGCTCCAAGTTGGGTCAAACACAGGGATCTGGAGACTGGAACTGTGCACAGTGCTCCCAGTGTGGGTCTAACCAAGGGATATGGAGACTGGAACTGTGCACAGTGCTCCCAATGTGGGTCTAACCAAGAGACATGGAGACTGGAACTGTGCGCAGTGCTCCCAGTGTGGGTCTAACCGAGGGATATGGAGAGTGGAATTGTGCACAGTGCTCCCAGTGTGAGTGTGACCAAGGGACACAGAGACTGGAACTGTGCACAGTGCTCCAAGTGTGGGTCAAACACAGGGATATGGAGACTGGACCTGTGCACGGTGCTCCAAGTTGGGTCAAACACAGGGATATAGAGACTGGAACTGTGCACAGTGCTCCCAGTGTGGGTGTAACCAAGGGATATGGAGACTGGAACTGTGCACAGTGCTCCCAGTGTGGGTCTAACCAAGGGATATGGAGACTGGAACTGTGCACAGTGCTCCTAGTGTGGGTCTAACCAAGGGATATGGAGACTGGAACTGTGCACAGTGCTCCCAGTGTGGGCCTAACCAAGAGATATGGAGACTGGAACTGTGCAGAGTTCTCCCAGTGTGGGTGTAACCAAGGGATATGGAGACTGGAACTGTGCACAGTGCTCCCAGTGTGGGCCTAACCAAGAGATATGGAGACTGGAACTGTGCACAGTGCTCCCAGTGTGGGTGTAACCAAGGGATATGGAGACTGGAACTGTGCACAGTGCTCCCAGTGTGGGTCTAACCAAGGGATATGGAGACTGGAACTGTGCACAGTGCTCCCAGTGTGGGTCTAACCAAGGGATCTGGAGACTGGAACTGTGCACAGTGCTCCCAGTGTGGGCCTAACCAAGAGATATGGAGACTGGAACTGTGCACAGTGCTCCCAGTGTGGGTGTAACCAAGGGATATGGAGACTGGAACTGTGCACAGTGCTCCCAGTGTGCGTGTAACCAAGGGATATGGAGTCTGGAACTGTGCACAGTGCTCCCAGTGTGGGTCTAACCAAGGGAAAGGGAGTCTGGAACTGTGTACAGTGCTCCCAGTGTGGGTCTAACCGAGGGATATGGAGACTGGAACTGTGCACAGTGCTCCCAGTGTGGGTCTAACCAAGGGATATGGAGACTGGAACTGTGCACAGTGCTCCCAGTGTGGGTGTAACCAAGGGATATGGAGTCTGGAACTGTGCACAGTGCTCCCAGTGTGGGTGTAACCAAGGGATATGGAGACTGGAACTGTGCACAGTGCTCCCAGTGTGGGTCTAACCAAGGGATATGGAGTCTAGAACTGTGCACAGAGCTCCCAGTGTGGGTCTAACCAAGGGATATGGAGTCTGGAACTGTGCACAGTGCTCCCAGTGTGGGTGTAACCAAGGGATATGGAGTCTGGAACTGTGCACAGTGCTCCCAGTTTGGGTGTAACCAAGGGATATGGAGACTGGAACTGTGCGCAATGCTCCCAGTGTGGGTCTAACCAAGGGATATGGAGAGTGGAATTGTGCACAGTGCTCCCAGTGTGGGTGTGACCAAGGGATACAGAGACTGGAACTGTGCACAGTGCTCCAAGTGTGGGTCAAACACAGGGATATGGAGACTGGACCTGTGCACAGTGCTCCAAGTTGGGTCAAACACAGGGATCTGGAGACTGGAACTGTGCACAGTGCTCCCAGTGTGGGTCTAACCAAGGGATATGGAGACTGGAACTGTGCACAGTGCTCCCAATGTGGGTCTAACCAAGAGACATGGAGACTGGAACTGTGCGCAGTGCTCCCAGTGTGGGTCTAACCGAGGGATATGGAGAGTGGAATTGTGCACAGTGCTCCCAGTGTGGGTGTGACCAAGGGACACAGAGACTGGAACTGTGCACAGTGCTCCAAGTGTGGGTCAAACACAGGGATATGGAGACTGGACCTGTGCACGGTGCTCCAAGTTGGGTCAAACACAGGGATATAGAGACTGGAACTGTGCACAGTGCTCCCAGTGTGGGTGTAACCAAGGGATATGGAGACTGGAACTGTGCACAGTGCTCCCAGTGTGGGTCTAACCAAGGGATATGGAGACTAGAACTGTGCACAGTGCTCCCAGTGTGGGTCTAACCAAGGGATATGGAGACTGGAACTGTGCACAGTGCTCCCAGTGTGGGCCTAACCAAGAGATATGGAGACTGGAACTGTGCAGAGTTCGCCCAGTGTGGGTGTAACCAAGGGATATGGAGACTGGAACTGTGCACAGTGCTCCCAGTGTGGGCCTAACCAAGAGATATGGAGACTAGAACTGTGCACAGTGCTCCCAGTGTGGGTGTAACCAAGGGATATGGAGACTGGAACTGTGCACAGTGCTCCCAGTGTGGGTCTAACCAAGGCATATGGAGACTGGAACTATGCACAGTGCTCCCAGTGTGCGTGTAACCAAGGGATATGGAGTCTGGAACTGTGCACAGTGCTCCCAGTTTGGGTGTAACCAAGGGATATGGAGACTGGAACTGTGCGCAATGCTCCCAGTGTGGGTCTAACCAAGGGATATGGAGAGTGGAATTGTGCACAGTGCTCCCAGTGTGGGTGTGACCAAGGGATACAGAGACTGGAACTGTGCACAGTGCTCCAAGTGTGGGTCAAACACAGGGATATGGAGACTGGACCTGTGCACAGTGCTCCAAGTTGGGTCAAACACAGGGATCTGGAGACTGGAACTGTGCACAGTGCTCCCAGTGTGGGTCTAACCAAGGGATATGGAGACTGGAACTGTGCACAGTGCTCCCAATGTGGGTCTAACCAAGAGACATGGAGACTGGAACTGTGCGCAGTGCTCCCAGTGTGGGTCTAACCGAGGGATATGGAGAGTGGAATTGTGCACAGTGCTCCCAGTGTGAGTGTGACCAAGGGACACAGAGACTGGAACTGTGCACAGTGCTCCAAGTGTGGGTCAAACACAGGGATATGGAGACTGGACCTGTGCACGGTGCTCCAAGTTGGGTCAAACACAGGGATATAGAGACTGGAACTGTGCACAGTGCTCCCAGTGTGGGAGTAACCAAGGGATATGGAGACTGGAACTGTGCACAGTGCTCCCAGTGTGGGTCTAACCAAGGGATATGGAGACTGGAACTGTGCACAGTGCTCCTAGTGTGGGTCTAACCAAGGGATATGGAGACTGGAACTGTGCACAGTGCTCCCAGTGTGGGCCTAACCAAGAGATATGGAGACTGGAACTGTGCAGAGTTCTCCCAGTGTGGGTGTAACCAAGGGATATGGAGACTGGAACTGTGCACAGTGCTCCCAGTGTGGGCCTAACCAAGAGATATGGAGACTGGAACTGTGCACAGTGCTCCCAGTGTGGGTGTAACCAAGGGATATGGAGACTGGAACTGTGCACAGTGCTCCCAGTGTGGGTCTAACCAAGGGATATGGAGACTGGAACTGTGCACAGTGCTCCCAGTGTGGGTCTAACCAAGGGATCTGGAGACTGGAACTGTGCACAGTGCTCCCAGTGTGGGCCTAACCAAGAGATATGGAGACTGGAACTGTGCACAGTGCTCCCAGTGTGGGTGTAACCAAGGGATATGGAGACTGGAACTGTGCACAGTGCTCCCAGTGTGCGTGTAACCAAGGGATATGGAGTCTGGAACTGTGCACAGTGCTCCCAGTGTGGGTCTAACCAAGGGAAAGGGAGTCTGGAACTGTGTACAGTGCTCCCAGTGTGGGTCTAACCGAGGGATATGGAGACTGGAACTGTGCACAGTGCTCCCAGTGTGGGTCTAACCAAGGGATATGGAGACTGGAACTGTGCACAGTGCTCCCAGTGTGGGTGTAACCAAGGGATATGGAGTCTGGAACTGTGCACAGTGCTCCCAGTGTGGGTGTAACCAAGGGATATGGAGACTGGAACTGTGCACAGTGCTCCCAGTGTGGGTCTAACCAAGGGATATGGAGTCTAGAACTGTGCACAGAGCTCCCAGTGTGGGTCTAACCAAGGGATATGGAGTCTGGAACTGTGCACAGTGCTCCCAGTGTGGGTGTAACCAAGGGATATGGAGTCTGGAACTGTGCACAGTGCTCCCAGTTTGGGTGTAACCAAGGGATATGGAGACTGGAACTGTGCGCAATGCTCCCAGTGTGGGTCAAACACAGGGATCTGGAGACTGGAACTGTGCACAGTGCTCCCAGTGTGGGTCTAACCAAGGGATATGGAGACTGGAACTGTGCACAGTGCTCCCAATGTGGGTCTAACCAAGAGACATGGAGACTGGAACTGTGCGCAGTGCTCCCAGTGTGGGTCTAACCGAGGGATATGGAGAGTGGAATTGTGCACAGTGCTCCCAGTGTGGGTGTGACCAAGGGACACAGAGACTGGAACTGTGCACAGTGCTCCAAGTGTGGGTCAAACACAGGGATATGGAGACTGGACCTGTGCACGGTGCGCCAAGTTGGGTCAAACACAGGGATATAGAGACTGGAACTGTGCACAGTGCTCCCAGTGTGGGTGTAACCAAGGGATATGGAGACTGGAACTGTGCACAGTGCTCCCAGTGTGGGTCTAACCAAGGGATATGGAGACTAGAACTGTGCACAGTGCTCCCAGTGTGGGTCTAACCAAGGGATATGGAGACTGGAACTGTGCACAGTGCTCCCAGTGTGGGCCTAACCAAGAGATATGGAGACTGGAACTGTGCAGAGTTCGCCCAGTGTGGGTGTAACCAAGGGATATGGAGACTGGAACTGTGCACAGTGCTCCCAGTGTGGGCCTAACCAAGAGATATGGAGACTAGAACTGTGCACAGTGCTCCCAGTGTGGGTGTAACCAAGGGATATGGAGACTGGAACTGTGCACAGTGCTCCCAGTGTGGGTCTAACCAAGGCATATGGAGACTGGAACTATGCACAGTGCTCCCAGTGTGCGTGTAACCAAGGGATATGGAGTCTGGAACTGTGCACAGTGCTCCCAGTGTGGGTCTAACCAAGGGATAGGGAGTCTGGAACTGTGTACAGTGCTCTCAGTGTGGGTGTAACCAAGGGATATGGAGACTGGAACTGTGCACAGTGCTCCCAGTGTGCGTGTAACCAAGGGATATGGAGTCTGGAACTGTGCACAGTGCTCCCAGTGTGGGTCTAACCAAGGGATAGAGAGTCTGGAACTGTGTACAGTGCTCCCAGTGTGGGTGTAACCAAGGAATATGGAGACTGGAACTGTGCACAGTGCTCCCAGTGTGGGTGTAACCAAGGGATATGGAGACTGGAACTGTGCACAGTGCTCCCAGTGTGCGTGTAACCAAGGGATATGGAGTCTGGAACTGTGCACAGTGCTCCCAGTGTGGGTCTAACCAAGGGATAGGGAGTCTGGAACTGTGTACAGTGCTCCCAGTGTGGGTGTAACCAAGGGATATGGAGACTGGAACTGTGCACAGTGCTCCCAGTGTGGGTGTAACCAAGGGATATGGAGACTGGAACTGTGCACAGTGCTCCCAGTGTGGGTCTTACCAAGGGATATGGAGACTGGAACTGTGCACAGTGCTCCCAGTGTGGGTGTAACCAAGGGATATGGAATCTGGAACTGTGCACAGTGCTCCCAGTGTGGGTGTAACCAAGGGATATGGAGACTGGAACTGTGCACAGTGCTCCCAGTGTGGGTCTAACCAAGGGATATGGAGTCTAGAACTGTGCACAGAGCTCCCAGTCTGGGTCTAACCAAGGGATATGGAGTCTGGAACTGTGCACAGTGCTCCCAGTGTGGGTGTAACCAAGGGATATGGAGTCTGGAACTGTGCACAGTGCTCCCAGTTTGGGTGTAACCAAGGGATATGGAGACTGGAACTGCACAGTGCTCCCAGTGTGGGTCCACCCAAGGCATATAGAGTCTGGAACTGTGCACAGTGCTCCCAGTGTGGGTCTAACCAAGGGATATGGAGACTGGAACTGTGCACAGTGCTCCCAGTGTGGGTGTAACCAAGGGGTATGGAGACTGGAACTGTGCACAGTGCTCCCAGTGTGGGTCTAACCAAGAGATATGGAGACGGGAACTGTGCACAGTTCTCCCAGTGTGGGTGTAACCAAGGGATATGCTGACTGGAACTGTGCACAGTGCCCCCAGTGTGGGTCTAACCAAGGGATATGGAGACTGGAACTGTGCACAGTGCTCCCAGTGTGAGTCTAACCGAGGGATACGGAGACTGGAACTGTGCACAGTGCTCCCAGTGTGGGACTAACCGAGGGATACGGAGACTGGAACTGTGCACAGTGCTCCCAGTGTGGGTCTAACCGAGGGATATGGAGACTGGAACTGTGCACAGTGCTCCCAGTGCTGGTGTAACCAAGGGATATGGAGACTGGAACTGTGCACAGTGCTCCCAGTGTGGGTCTAACCGAGGGATATGGAGACTGGAACTGTGCACAGTGCTCCCAGTGTGTGTCTAACCAAGGGATATGGAGACTGGAACTGTGCACAGTGCTCCCAGTGTGGGTCTAACCAAGGGATATGGAGACTGGAACTGTGCACAGTGCTCCCAGTGTGGGTGTAACCGAGGGATATGGAGACTGGAACTGTGCTCAGTGCTCCCAGTGTGTGTCTAAGCAAGGGACATGGAGACTGGAACTGTGTGTAGTGCTCCCAGTGTGGGTTTAACCAAGGGATATGGAGACTGGAACTGGGCACAGTGCTCCCAGTGTGGGTGTAACCGAGGGATATGGAGTCTGGAACTGTGCACAGTGCTCCCAGTGTAGGTCTAACCAAGGGATATGGAGACTGTAACTGTGTATAGTGCTCCCAGTGTGGGTCTAACCAAGGGATATGGAGACTGGAACTGGGCACAGTGCTCCCAGTGTGGGTGTAACCGAGGGATATGGAGACTGGAACTGTGCACAGTGCTCCCAGTGTGGGTCTAACTGAGGGATATGGAGTCTGGAACTGTGCACAGTGCTCCCAGTGTGGGTCTAACTGAGGGATATGGAGTCTGGAACTGTGCACAGTGCTCCCAGTGTAGGTCTAACCAAGGGATATGGAGACTGGAACTGTGTATAGTGCCCCCAGTGTGGGTGTAACCGAGGGATATGGAGACTGGAACTGTGCTCAGTGCTCCCAGTGTGTGTCTAAGCAAGGGATATGGAGACTGGAACTGTGTATAGTGCTCCCAGTGTGGGTTTAACCAAGGGATATGGAGACTGGAACTGGGCACAGTGCTCCCAGTGTGGGTGTAACCGAGGGATATGGAGTCTCGAACTGTGCACAGTGCTCCCAGTGTAGGTCTAACCAAGGGATATGGAGACTGGAACTGTGTATAGTGCTCCCAGTGTGGGTCTAACCAAGGGATATGGAGACTGGAACTGGGCACAGTGCTCCCAGTGTGGGTGTAACCGAGGGATATGGAGACTGGAACTGTGCACAGTGCTCCCAGTGTGGGTCTAACCGAGGGATATGGAGTCTGGAACTGTGCACAGTGCTCCCAGTGTGGGTGTAACTGAGGGATATGGAGTCTGGAACTGTGCACAGTGCTCCCAGTGTAGGTCTAACCAAGGGATATGGAGACTGGAACTGTGTATAGTGCTCCCAGTGTGGGTGTAACCAAGGGATATGGAGACTGGAACTGTGCACAGTGCTCCCAGTGTGGGTCTAACCAAGGGATAGGGAGACTGGAACTGTACACAGTGCTCCCAGTGTGGGTCTAACCAAGGGATATGGAGACTGGAACTGCACAGTGCTCCCAGTGTGGGTCCACCCAAGGGATATGGAGTCTGGAACTGTGCACAGTGCTCCCAGTGTGGGTCTAACCAAGGGATATGGAGACTGGAACTGTGCAGCGTTCTCCCAGTGTGGGTGTAACCAAGGGATATGGAGACTGGAACTGTGCACAGTGCTCCCAGTGTGGGCCTAACCAAGAGATATGGAGACTGGAACTGTGCACAGTGCTCCCAGTGTGGGTGTAACCAAGGGATATGGAGACTGGAACTGTGCACAGTGCTCCCAGTGTGGGTCAAACCAAGGGATATGGAGACTGGAACTGTGCACAGTGCTCCCAGTGTGGGTCTAACCAAGGGATCTGGAGACTGGAACTGTGCACAGTGCTCCCAGTGTGGGCCTAACCAAGAGATATGGAGACTGGAACTGTGCACAGTGCTCCCAGTGTGGGTGTAACCAAGGGATATGGAGACTGGAACTGTGCACAGTGCTCCCAGTGTGCGTGTAACCAAGGGATATGGAGTCTGGAACTGTGCACAGTGCTCCCAGTGTGGGTCTAACCAAGGGAAAGGGAGTCTGGAACTGTGTACAGTGCTCCCAGTGTGGGTGTAACCAAGGGATATGGAGACTGGAACTGTGCACAGTGCTCCCAGTGTGGGTGTAACCAAGGGGTATGGAGACTGGAACTGTGCACAGTGCTCCCAGTGTGGGTCTAACCAAGAGATATGGAGACGGGAACTGTGCACAGTTCTCCCAGTGTGGGTGTAACCAAGGGATATGCTGACTGGAACTGTGCACAGTGCCCCCAGTGTGGGTCTAACCAAGGGATATGGAGACTGGAACTGTGCACAGTGCTCCCAGTGTGAGTCTAACCGAGGGATACGGAGACTGGAACTGTGCACAGTGCTCCCAGTGTGGGACTAACCGAGGGATACGGAGACTGGAACTGTGCACAGTGCTCCCAGTGTGGGTCTAACCGAGGGATATGGAGACTGGAACTGTGCACAGTGCTCCCAGTGCTGGTGTAACCAAGGGATATGGAGACTGGAACTGTGCACAGTGCTCCCAGTGTGGGTCTAACCGAGGGATATGGAGACTGGAACTGTGCACAGTGCTCCCAGTGTGTGTCTAACCAAGGGATATGGAGACTGGAACTGTGCACAGTGCTCCCAGTGTGGGTCTAACCAAGGGATATGGAGACTGGAACTGTGCACAGTGCTCCCAGTGTGGGTGTAACCGAGGGATATGGAGACTGGAACTGTGCTCAGTGCTCCCAGTGTGTGTCTAAGCAAGGGACATGGAGACTGGAACTGTGTGTAGTGCTCCCAGTGTGGGTTTAACCAAGGGATATGGAGACTGGAACTGGGCACAGTGCTCCCAGTGTGGGTGTAACCGAGGGATATGGAGTCTGGAACTGTGCACAGTGCTCCCAGTGTAGGTCTAACCAAGGGATATGGAGACTGTAACTGTGTATAGTGCTCCCAGTGTGGGTCTAACCAAGGGATATGGAGACTGGAACTGGGCACAGTGCTCCCAGTGTGGGTGTAACCGAGGGATATGGAGACTGGAACTGTGCACAGTGCTCCCAGTGTGGGTCTAACTGAGGGATATGGAGTCTGGAACTGTGCACAGTGCTCCCAGTGTGGGTCTAACTGAGGGATATGGAGTCTGGAACTGTGCACAGTGCTCCCAGTGTAGGTCTAACCAAGGGATATGGAGACTGGAACTGTGTATAGTGCCCCCAGTGTGGGTGTAACCGAGGGATATGGAGACTGGAACTGTGCTCAGTGCTCCCAGTGTGTGTCTAAGCAAGGGATATGGAGACTGGAACTGTGTATAGTGCTCCCAGTGTGGGTTTAACCAAGGGATATGGAGACTGGAACTGGGCACAGTGCTCCCAGTGTGGGTGTAACCGAGGGATATGGAGTCTCGAACTGTGCACAGTGCTCCCAGTGTAGGTCTAACCAAGGGATATGGAGACTGGAACTGTGTATAGTGCTCCCAGTGTGGGTCTAACCAAGGGATATGGAGACTGGAACTGGGCACAGTGCTCCCAGTGTGGGTGTAACCGAGGGATATGGAGACTGGAACTGTGCACAGTGCTCCCAGTGTGGGTCTAACCGAGGGATATGGAGTCTGGAACTGTGCACAGTGCTCCCAGTGTGGGTGTAACTGAGGGATATGGAGTCTGGAACTGTGCACAGTGCTCCCAGTGTAGGTCTAACCAAGGGATATGGAGACTGGAACTGTGTATAGTGCTCCCAGTGTGGGTGTAACCAAGGGATATGGAGACTGGAACTGTGCACAGTGCTCCCAGTGTGGGTCTAACCAAGGGATAGGGAGACTGGAACTGTACACAGTGCTCCCAGTGTGGGTCTAACCAAGGGATATGGAGACTGGAACTGCACAGTGCTCCCAGTGTGGGTCCACCCAAGGGATATGGAGTCTGGAACTGTGCACAGTGCTCCCAGTGTGGGTCTAACCAAGGGATATGGAGACTGGAACTGTGCAGCGTTCTCCCAGTGTGGGTGTAACCAAGGGATATGGAGACTGGAACTGTGCACAGTGCTCCCAGTGTGGGCCTAACCAAGAGATATGGAGACTGGAACTGTGCACAGTGCTCCCAGTGTGGGTGTAACCAAGGGATATGGAGACTGGAACTGTGCACAGTGCTCCCAGTGTGGGTCAAACCAAGGGATATGGAGACTGGAACTGTGCACAGTGCTCCCAGTGTGGGTCTAACCAAGGGATCTGGAGACTGGAACTGTGCACAGTGCTCCCAGTGTGGGCCTAACCAAGAGATATGGAGACTGGAACTGTGCACAGTGCTCCCAGTGTGGGTGTAACCAAGGGATATGGAGACTGGAACTGTGCACAGTGCTCCCAGTGTGCGTGTAACCAAGGGATATGGAGTCTGGAACTGTGCACAGTGCTCCCAGTGTGGGTCTAACCAAGGGAAAGGGAGTCTGGAACTGTGTACAGTGCTCCCAGTGTGGGTGTAACCAAGGGATATGGAGACTGGAACTGTGCACAGTGCTCCCAGTGTGGGTGTAACCAAGGGATATGGAGACTGGAACTGTGCACAGTGCTCCCAGTGTGGGTCTAACCAAGGGATATGGAGACTGGAACTGTGCACAGTGCTCCCAGTGTGGGTGTAACCAAGGGATATGGAGTCTGGAACTGTGCACAGTGCTCCCAGTGTGGGTGTAACCAAGGGATATGGAGACTGGAACTGTGCACAGTGCTCCCAGTGTGGGTCTAACCAAGGGATATGTAGTCTAGAACTGTGCACAGAGCTCCCAGTGTGGGTCTAACCAAGGGATATGGAGTCTGGAACTGTGCACAGTGCTCCCAGTGTGGGTGTAACCAAGGGATATGGAGTCTGGAACTGTGCACAGTGCTCCCAGTTTGGGTGTAACCAAGGGATATGGAGACTGGAACTGTGCGCAATGCTCCCAGTGTGGGTCTAACCAAGGGATATGGAGAGTGGAATTGTGCACAGTGCTCCCAGTGTGGGTGTGACCAAGGGATACAGAGACTGGAACTGTGCACAGTGCTCCAAGTGTGGGTCAAACACAGGGATATGGAGACTGGACCTGTGCACAGTGCTCCAAGTTGGGTCAAACACAGGGATCTGGAGACTGGAACTGTGCACAGTGCTCCCAGTGTGGGTCTAACCAAGGGATATGGAGACTGGAACTGTGCACAGTGCTCCCAATGTGTGTCTAACCAAGAGACATGGAGACTGGAACTGTGCGCAGTGCTCCCAGTGTGGGTCTAACCGAGGGATATGGAGAGTGGAATTGTGCACAGTGCTCCCAGTGTGGGTGTGACCAAGGGACACAGAGACTGGAACTGTGCACAGTGCTCCAAGTGTGGGTCAAACACAGGGATATAGAGACTGGAACTGTGCACAGTGCTCCCAGTGTGGGTGTAACCAAGGGATATGGAGACTGGAACTGTGCACAGTGCTCCCAGTGTGGGCCTAACCAAGAGATATGGAGACTGGAACTGTGCAGAGTTCGCCCAGTGTGGGTGTAACCAAGGGATATGGAGACTGGAACTGTGCACAGTGCTCCCAGTGTGGGTCTAACCAAGGCATATGGAGACTGGAACTGTGCACAGTGCTCCCAGTGTGCGTGTAACCAAGGGATATGGAGTCTGGAACTGTGCACAGTGCTCCCAGTGTGGGTCTAACCAAGGGATAGGGAGTCTGGAACTGTGTACAGTGCTCCCAGTGTGGGTGTAACCAAGGGATATGGAGACTGGAACTGTGCACAGTGCTCCCAGTGTGCGTGTAACCAAGGGATATGGAGTCTGGAACTGTGCACAGTGCTCCCAGTGTGGGTCTAACCATGGGATAGAGAGTCTGGAACTGTGTACAGTGCTCCCAGTGTGGGTGTAACCAAGGAATATGGAGACTGGAACTGTGCACAGTGCTCCCAGTGTGGGTGTAACCAAGGGATATGGAGACTGGAACTGTGCACAGTGCTCCCAGTGTGCGTGTAACCAAGGGATATGGAGTCTGGAACTGTGCACAGTGCTCCCAGTGTGGGTCTAACCAAGGGATAGGGAGTCTGGAACTGTGTACAGTGCTCCCAGTGTGGGTGTAACCAAGGGATATGGAGACTGGAACTGTGCACAGTGCTCCCAGTGTGGGTGTAACCAAGGGATATGGAGACTGGAACTGTGCACAGTGCTCCCAGTGTGGGTCTTACCAAGGGTTATGGAGACTGGAACTGTGCACAGTGCTCCCAGTGTGGGTGTAACCAAGGGATATGGAGTCTGGAACTGTGCACAGTGCTCCCAGTGTGGGTGTAACCAAGGGATATGGAGACTGGAACTGTGCACAGTGCTCCCAGTGTGGGTCTAACCAAGGGATATGGAGTCTAGAACTGTGCACAGAGCTCCCAGTGTGGGTCTAACCAAGGGATATGGAGTCTGGAACTGTGCACAGTGCTCCCAGTGTGGGTGTAACCAAGGGATATGGAGTCTGGAACTGTGCACAGTGCTCCCAGTTTGGGTGTAACCAAGGGATATGGAGACTGGAACTGCACAGTGCTCCCAGTGTGGGTCCACCCAAGGCATATAGAGTCTGGAACTGTGCACAGTGCTCCCAGTGTGGGTCTAACCAAGGGATATGGAGACTGGAACTGTGCACAGTGCTCCCAGTGTGGGTGTAACCAAGGGGTATGGAGACTGGAACTGTGCACAGTGCTCCCAGTGTGGGTCTAACCAAGAGATATGGAGACGGGAACTGTGCACAGTTCTCCCAGTGTGGGTGTAACCAAGGGATATGGTGACTGGAACTGTGCACAGTGCCCCCAGTGTGGGTCTAACCAAGGGATATGGAGACTGGAACTGTGCACAGTGCTCCCAGTGTGAGTCTAACCGAGGGATACGGAGACTGGAACTGTGCACAGTGCTCCCAGTGTGGGACTAACCGAGGGATACGGAGACTGGAACTGTGCACAGTGCTCCCAGTGTGGGTCTAACCGAGGGATATGGAGACTGGAACTGTGCACAGTGCTCCCAGTGCTGGTGTAACCATGGGATATGGAGACTGGAACTGTGCACAGTGCTCCCAGTGTGGGTCTAACCGAGGGATATGGAGACTGGAACTGTGCACAGTGCTCCCAGTGTGTGTCTAACCAAGGGATATGGAGACTGGAACTGTGCACAGTGCTCCCAGTGTGGGTGTAACCGAGGGATATGGAGACTGGAACTGTGCTCAGTGCTCCCAGTGTGTGTCTAAGCAAGGGATATGGAGACTGGAACTGTGTGTAGTGCTCCCAGTGTGGGTTTAACCAAGGGATATGGAGACTGGAACTGGGCACAGTGCTCCCAGTGTGGGTGTAACCGAGGGATATGGAGTCTGGAACTGTGCACAGTGCTCCCAGTGTAGGTCTAACCAAGGGATATGGAGACTGTAACTGTGTATAGTGCTCCCAGTGTGGGTCTAACCAAGGGATATGGAGACTGGAACTGGGCACAGTGCTCCCAGTGTGGGTGTAACCGAGGGATATGGAGACTGGAACTGTGCACAGTGCTCCCAGTGTGGGTCTAACTGAGGGATATGGAGTCTGGAACTGTGCACAGTGCTCCCAGTGTGGGTGTAACTGAGGGATATGGAGTCTGGAACTGTGCACAGTGCTCCCAGTGTAGGTCTAACCAAGGGATATGGAGACTGGAACTGTGTATAGTGCTCCCAGTGTGGGTGTAACCGAGGGATATGGAGACTGGAACTGTGCTCAGTTCTCCCAGTGTGTGTCTAAGCAAGGGATATGGAGACTGGAACTGTGTATAGTGCTCCCAGTGTGGGTTTAACCAAGGGATATGGAGACTGGAACTGGGCACAGTGCTCCCAGTGTGGGTGTAACCGAGGGATATGGAGTCTCGAACTGTGCACAGTGCTCCCAGTGTAGGTCTAACCAAGGGATATGGAGACTGGAACTGTGTATAGTGCTCCCAGTGTGGGTCTAACCGAGGGATATGGAGACTGGAACTGGGCACAGTGCTCCCAGTGTGGGTGTAACCGAGGGATATGGAGACTGGAACTGTGCACTGTGCTCCCAGTGTGGGTCTAACCGAGGGATATGGAGTCTGGAACTGTGCACAGTGCTCCCAGTGTGGGTGTAACTGAGGGATATGGAGTCTGGAACTGTGCACAGTTTTCCCAGTGTAGGTCTAACCAAGGGATATGGAGACTGGAACTGTGTATAGTGCTCCCAGTGTGGGTGTAACCAAGGGATATGGAGACTGGAACTGTGCACAGTGCTCCCAGTGTGGGTCTAACCAAGGGATAGGGAGACTGGAACTGTACACAGTGCTCCCAGTGTGGGTCTAACCAAGGGATATGGAGACTGGAACTGCACAGTGCTCCCAGTGTGGGTCCACCCAAGGGATATGGAGTCTGGAACTGTGCACAGTGCTCCCAGTGTGGGTCTAACCAAGGGATATGGAGACTGGAACTGTGCACAGTGCTCCCAGTGTGGGTGTAACCAAGGGGTATGGAGACTGGAACTGTGCACAGTGCTCCCAGTGTGGGTCTAACCAAGAGATATGGAGACTGGAACTGTGCACAGTGCTCCCAGTGTGGGTCTAACCAAGGGATATGGAGACTGGAACTGTGCACAGTGCTCCCAGTGTGGGTGTAACCAAGGGATATGGAGACTGGAACTGTGCACAGTGCTCCCAGTGTGGGTCTAACCAAGGCATATGGAGACTGGAACTATGCACAGTGCTCCCAGTGTGCGTGTAACCAAGGGATATGGAGTCTGGAACTGTGCACAGTGCTCCCAGTTTGGGTGTAACCAAGGGATATGGAGACTGGAACTGTGCGCAATGCTCCCAGTGTGGGTCTAACCAAGGGATATGGAGAGTGGAATTGTGCACAGTGCTCCCAGTGTGGGTGTGACCAAGGGATACAGAGACTGGAACTGTGCACAGTGCTCCAAGTGTGGGTCAAACACAGGGATATGGAGACTGGACCTGTGCACAGTGCTCCAAGTTGGGTCAAACACAGGGATCTGGAGACTGGAACTGTGCACAGTGCTCCCAGTGTGGGTCTAACCAAGGGATATGGAGACTGGAACTGTGCACAGTGCTCCCAATGTGGGTCTAACCAAGAGACATGGAGACTGGAACTGTGCGCAGTGCTCCCAGTGTGGGTCTAACCGAGGGATATGGAGAGTGGAATTGTGCACAGTGCTCCCAGTGTGAGTGTGACCAAGGGACACAGAGACTGGAACTGTGCACAGTGCTCCAAGTGTGGGTCAAACACAGGGATATGGAGACTGGACCTGTGCACGGTGCTCCAAGTTGGGTCAAACACAGGGATATAGAGACTGGAACTGTGCACAGTGCTCCCAGTGTGGGTGTAACCAAGGGATATGGAGACTGGAACTGTGCACAGTGCTCCCAGTGTGGGTCTAACCAAGGGATATGGAGACTGGAACTGTGCACAGTGCTCCTAGTGTGGGTCTAACCAAGGGATATGGAGACTGGAACTGTGCACAGTGCTCCCAGTGTGGGCCTAACCAAGAGATATGGAGACTGGAACTGTGCAGAGTTCTCCCAGTGTGGGTGTAACCAAGGGATATGGAGACTGGAACTGTGCACAGTGCTCCCAGTGTGGGCCTAACCAAGAGATATGGAGACTGGAACTGTGCACAGTGCTCCCAGTGTGGGTGTAACCAAGGGATATGGAGACTGGAACTGTGCACAGTGCTCCCAGTGTGGGTCTAACCAAGGGATATGGAGACTGGAACTGTGCACAGTGCTCCCAGTGTGGGTCTAACCAAGGGATCTGGAGACTGGAACTGTGCACAGTGCTCCCAGTGTGGGCCTAACCAAGAGATATGGAGACTGGAACTGTGCACAGTGCTCCCAGTGTGGGTGTAACCAAGGGATATGGAGACTGGAACTGTGCACAGTGCTCCCAGTGTGCGTGTAACCAAGGGATATGGAGTCTGGAACTGTGCACAGTGCTCCCAGTGTGGGTCTAACCAAGGGAAAGGGAGTCTGGAACTGTGTACAGTGCTCCCAGTGTGGGTCTAACCGAGGGATATGGAGACTGGAACTGTGCACAGTGCTCCCAGTGTGGGTCTAACCAAGGGATATGGAGACTGGAACTGTGCACAGTGCTCCCAGTGTGGGTGTAACCAAGGGATATGGAGTCTGGAACTGTGCACAGTGCTCCCAGTGTGGGTGTAACCAAGGGATATGGAGACTGGAACTGTGCACAGTGCTCCCAGTGTGGGTCTAACCAAGGGATATGGAGTCTAGAACTGTGCACAGAGCTCCCAGTGTGGGTCTAACCAAGGGATATGGAGTCTGGAACTGTGCACAGTGCTCCCAGTGTGGGTCTAACCAAGGGATATGGAGAGTGGAATTGTGCACAGTGCTCCCAGTGTGGGTGTGACCAAGGGATACAGAGACTGGAACTGTGCACAGTGCTCCAAGTGTGGGTCAAACACAGGGATATGGAGACTGGACCTGTGCACAGTGCTCCAAGTTGGGTCAAACACAGGGATCTGGAGACTGGAACTGTGCACAGTGCTCCCAGTGTGGGTCTAACCAAGGGATATGGAGACTGGAACTGTGCACAGTGCTCCCAATGTGGGTCTAACCAAGAGACATGGAGACTGGAACTGTGCGCAGTGCTCCCAGTGTGGGTCTAACCGAGGGATATGGAGAGTGGAATTGTGCACAGTGCTCCCAGTGTGGGTGTGACCAAGGGACACAGAGACTGGAACTGTGCACAGTGCTCCAAGTGTGGGTCAAACACAGGGATATGGAGACTGGACCTGTGCACGGTGCTCCAAGTTGGGTCAAACACGGGGATATAGAGACTGGAACTGTGCACAGTGCTCCCAGTGTGGGTGTAACCAAGGGATATGGAGACTGGAACTGTGCACAGTGCTCCCAGTGTGGGTCTAACCAAGGGATATGGAGACTAGAACTGTGCACAGTGCTCCCAGTGTGGGTCTAACCAAGGGATATGGAGACTGGAACTGTGCACAGTGCTCCCAGTGTGGGCCTAACCAAGAGATATGGAGACTGGAACTGTGCAGAGTTCGCCCAGTGTGGGTGTAACCAAGGGATATGGAGACTGGAACTGTGCACAGTGCTCCCAGTGTGGGCCTAACCAAGAGATATGGAGACTAGAACTGTGCACAGTGCTCCCAGTGTGGGTGTAACCAAGGGATATGGAGACTGGAACTGTGCACAGTGCTCCCAGTGTGGGTCTAACCAAGGCATATGGAGACTGGAACTATGCACAGTGCTCCCAGTGTGCGTGTAACCAAGGGATATGGAGTCTGGAACTGTGCACAGTGCTCCCAGTGTGGGTCTAACCAAGGGATAGGGAGTCTGGAACTGTGTACAGTGCTCCCAGTGTGGGTGTAACCAAGGGATATGGAGACTGGAACTGTGCACAGTGCTCCCAGTGTGCGTGTAACCAAGGGATATGGAGTCTGGAACTGTGCACAGTGCTCCCAGTGTGGGTCTAACCAAGGGATAGAGAGTCTGGAACTGTGTACAGTGCTCCCAGTGTGGGTGTAACCAAGGGATATGGAGACTGGAACTGTGCACAGTGCTCCCAGTGTGGGTCTTACCAAGGGATATGGAGACTGGAACTGTGCACAGTGCTCCCAGTGTGGGTGTAACCAAGGGATATGGAGTCTGGAACTGTGCACAGTGCTCCCAGTGTGGGTGTAACCAAGGGATATGGAGACTGGAACTGTGCACAGTGCTCCCAGTGTGGGTCTAACCAAGGGATATGGAGTCTAGAACTGTGCACAGAGCTCCCAGTGTGGGTCTAACCAAGGGATATGGAGTCTGGAACTGTGCACAGTGCTCCCAGTGTGGGTGTAACCAAGGGATATGGAGTCTGGAACTGTGCACAGTGCTCCCAGTTTGGGTGTAACCAAGGGATATGGAGACTGGAACTGCACAGTGCTCCCAGTGTGGGTCCACCCAAGGCATATAGAGTCTGGAACTGTGCACAGTGCTCCCAGTGTGGGTCTAACCAAGGGATATGGAGACTGGAACTGTGCACAGTGCTCCCAGTGTGGGTGTAACCAAGGGGTATGGAGAATGGAACTGTGCACAGTGCTCCCAGTGTGGGTCTAACCAAGAGATATGGAGACGGGAACTGTGCACAGTTCTCCCAGTGTGGGTGTAACCAAGGGATATGGTGACTGGAACTGTGCACAGTGCCCCCAGTGTGGGTCTAACCAAGGGATATGGAGACTGGAACTGTGCACAGTGCTCCCAGTGTGGGTCTAACCAAGGGATATGGAGACTAGAACTGTGCACAGTGCTCCCAGTGTGGGTCTAACCAAGGGATATGGAGACTGGAACTGTGCACAGTGCTCCCAGTGTGGGCCTAACCAAGAGATATGGAGACTGGAACTGTGCAGAGTTCGCCCAGTGTGGGTGTAACCAAGGGATATGGAGACTGGAACTGTGCACAGTGCTCCCAGTGTGGGCCTAACCAAGAGATATGGAGACTAGAACTGTGCACAGTGCTCCCAGTGTGGGTGTAACCAAGGGATATGGAGACTGGAACTGTGCACAGTGCTCCCAGTGTGGGTCTAACCAAGGCATATGGAGACTGGAACTATGCACAGTGCTCCCAGTGTGCGTGTAACCAAGGGATATGGAGTCTGGAACTGTGCACAGTGCTCCCAGTGTGGGTCTAACCAAGGGATAGGGAGTCTGGAACTGTGTACAGTGCTCCCAGTGTGGGTGTAACCAAGGGATATGGAGACTGGAACTGTGCACAGTGCTCCCAGTGTGCGTGTAACCAAGGGATATGGAGTCTGGAACTGTGCACAGTGCTCCCAGTGTGGGTCTAACCAAGGGATAAAGAGTCTGGAACTGTGTACAGTGCTCCCAGTGTGGGTGTAACCAAGGAATATGGAGACTGGAACTGTGCACAGTGCTCCCAGTGTGGGTGTAACCAAGGGATATGGAGACTGGAACTGTGCACAGTGCTCCCAGTGTGCGTGTAACCAAGGGATATGGAGTCTGGAACTGTGCACAGTGCTCCCAGTGTGGGTCTAACCAAGGGATAGGGAGTCTGGAACTGTGTACAGTGCTCCCAGTGTGGGTGTAACCAAGGGATATGGAGACTGGAACTGTGCACAGTGCTCCCAGTGTGGGTGTAACCAAGGGATATGGAGACTGGAACTGTGCACAGTGCTCCCAGTGTGGGTCTTACCAAGGGATATGGAGACTGGAACTGTGCACAGTGCTCCCAGTGTGGGTGTAACCAAGGGATATGGAGTCTGGAACTGTGCACAGTGCTCCCAGTGTGGGTGTAACCAAGGGATATGGAGACTGGAACTGTGCACAGTGCTCCCAGTGTGGGTCTAACCAAGGGATATGGAGTCTAGAACTGTGCACAGAGCTCCCAGTGTGGGTCTAACCAAGGGATATGGAGTCTGGAACTGTGCACAGTGCTCCCAGTGTGGGTGTAACCAAGGGATATGGAGTCTGAAACTGTGCACAGTGCTCCCAGTTTGGGTGTAACCAAGGGATATGGAGACTGGAACTGCACAGTGCTCCCAGTGTGGGTCCACCCAAGGCTTATAGAGTCTGGAACTGTGCACAGTGCTCCCAGTGTGGGTCTAACCAAGGGATATGGAGACTGGAACTGTGCACAGTGCTCCCAGTGTGGGTGTAACCAAGGGGTATGGAGACTGGAACTGTGCACAGTGCTCCCAGTGTGGGTCTAACCAAGAGATATGGAGACGGGAACTGTGCACAGTTCTCCCAGTGTGGGTGTAACCAAGGGATATGGTGACTGGAACTGTGCACAGTGCCCCCAGTGTGGGTCTAACCAAGGGATATGGAGACTGGAACTGTGCACAGTGCTCCCAGTGTGAGTCTAACCGAGGGATACGGAGACTGGAACTGTGCACAGTGCTCCCAGTGTGGGACTAACCGAGGGATACGGAGACTGGAACTGTGCACAGTGCTCCCAGTGTGGGTCTAACCGAGGGATATGGAGACTGGAACTGTGCACAGTGCTCCCAGTGCTGGTGTAACCAAGGGATATGGAGACTGGAACTGTGCACAGTGCTCCCAGTGTGGGTCTAACCGAGGGATATGAAGACTGGAACTGTGCACAGTGCTCCCAGTGTGTGTCTAACCAAGGGATATGGAGACTGGAACTGTGCACAGTGCTCCCAGTGTGGGTCTAACCAAGGGATATGGAGACTGGAACTGTGCACAGTGCTCCCAGTGTGGGTGTAACCGAGGGATATGGAGACTGGAACTGTGCTCAGTGCTCCCAGTGTGTGTCTAAGCAAGGGATATGGAGACTGGAACTGTGTGTAGTGCTCCCAGTGTGGGTGTAACCAAGGGATATGGAGACTGGAACTGTGCACAGTGCTCCCAGTGTGGGCCTAACCAAGAGATATGGAGACTGGAACTGTGCAGAGTTCGCCCAGTGTGGGTGTAACCAAGGGATATGGAGACTGGAACTGTGCACAGTGCTCCCAGTGTGGGTCTAACCAAGGCATATGGAGACTGGAACTGTGCACAGTGCTCCCAGTGTGCGTGTAACCAAGGGATATGGAGTCTGGAACTGTGCACAGTGCTCCCAGTGTGGGTCTAACCAAGGGATAGGGAGTCTGGAACTGTGTACAGTGCTCCCAGTGTGGGTGTAACCAAGGGATATGGAGACTGGAACTGTGCACAGTGCTCCCAGTGTGCGTGTAACCAAGGGATATGGAGTCTGGAACTGTGCACAGTGCTCCCAGTGTGGGTCTAACCATGGGATAGAGAGTCTGGAACTGTGTACAGTGCTCCCAGTGTGGGTGTAACCAAGGAATATGGAGACTGGAACTGTGCACAGTGCTCCCAGTGTGGGTGTAACCAAGGGATATGGAGACTGGAACTGTGCACAGTGCTCCCAGTGTGCGTGTAACCAAGGGATATGGAGTCTGGAACTGTGCACAGTGCTCCCAGTGTGGGTCTAACCAAGGGATAGGGAGTCTGGAACTGTGTACAGTGCTCCCAGTGTGGGTGTAACCAAGGGATATGGAGACTGGAACTGTGCACAGTGCTCCCAGTGTGGGTGTAACCAAGGGATATGGAGACTGGAACTGTGCACAGTGCTCCCAGTGTGGGTCTTACCAAGGGTTATGGAGACTGGAACTGTGCACAGTGCTCCCAGTGTGGGTGTAACCAAGGGATATGGAGTCTGGAACTGTGCACAGTGCTCCCAGTGTGGGTGTAACCAAGGGATATGGAGACTGGAACTGTGCACAGTGCTCCCAGTGTGGGTCTAACCAAGGGATATGGAGTCTAGAACTGTGCACAGAGCTCCCAGTGTGGGTCTAACCAAGGGATATGGAGTCTGGAACTGTGCACAGTGCTCCCAGTGTGGGTGTAACCAAGGGATATGGAGTCTGGAACTGTGCACAGTGCTCCCAGTTTGGGTGTAACCAAGGGATATGGAGACTGGAACTGCACAGTGCTCCCAGTGTGGGTCCACCCAAGGCATATAGAGTCTGGAACTGTGCACAGTGCTCCCAGTGTGGGTCTAACCAAGGGATATGGAGACTGGAACTGTGCACAGTGCTCCCAGTGTGGGTGTAACCAAGGGGTATGGAGACTGGAACTGTGCACAGTGCTCCCAGTGTGGGTCTAACCAAGAGATATGGAGACGGGAACTGTGCACAGTTCTCCCAGTGTGGGTGTAACCAAGGGATATGGTGACTGGAACTGTGCACAGTGCCCCCAGTGTGGGTCTAACCAAGGGATATGGAGACTGGAACTGTGCACAGTGCTCCCAGTGTGAGTCTAACCGAGGGATACGGAGACTGGAACTGTGCACAGTGCTCCCAGTGTGGGACTAACCGAGGGATACGGAGACTGGAACTGTGCACAGTGCTCCCAGTGTGGGTCTAACCGAGGGATATGGAGACTGGAACTGTGCACAGTGCTCCCAGTGCTGGTGTAACCATGGGATATGGAGACTGGAACTGTGCACAGTGCTCCCAGTGTGGGTCTAACCGAGGGATATGGAGACTGGAACTGTGCACAGTGCTCCCAGTGTGTGTCTAACCAAGGGATATGGAGACTGGAACTGTGCACAGTGCTCCCAGTGTGGGTGTAACCGAGGGATATGGAGACTGGAACTGTGCTCAGTGCTCCCAGTGTGTGTCTAAGCAAGGGATATGGAGACTGGAACTGTGTGTAGTGCTCCCAGTGTGGGTTTAACCAAGGGATATGGAGACTGGAACTGGGCACAGTGCTCCCAGTGTGGGTGTAACCGAGGGATATGGAGTCTGGAACTGTGCACAGTGCTCCCAGTGTAGGTCTAACCAAGGGATATGGAGACTGTAACTGTGTATAGTGCTCCCAGTGTGGGTCTAACCAAGGGATATGGAGACTGGAACTGGGCACAGTGCTCCCAGTGTGGGTGTAACCGAGGGATATGGAGACTGGAACTGTGCACAGTGCTCCCAGTGTGGGTCTAACTGAGGGATATGGAGTCTGGAACTGTGCACAGTGCTCCCAGTGTGGGTGTAACTGAGGGATATGGAGTCTGGAACTGTGCACAGTGCTCCCAGTATAGGTCTAACCAAGGGATATGGAGACTGGAACTGTGTATAGTGCTCCCAGTGTGGGTGTAACCGAGGGATATGGAGACTGGAACTGTGCTCAGTTCTCCCAGTGTGTGTCTAAGCAAGGGATATGGAGACTGGAACTGTGTATAGTGCTCCCAGTGTGGGTTTAACCAAGGGATATGGAGACTGGAACTGGGCACAGTGCTCCCAGTGTGGGTGTAACCGAGGGATATGGAGTCTCGAACTGTGCACAGTGCTCCCAGTGTAGGTCTAACCAAGGGATATGGAGACTGGAACTGTGTATAGTGCTCCCAGTGTGGGTCTAACCGAGGGATATGGAGACTGGAACTGGGCACAGTGCTCCCAGTGTGGGTGTAACCGAGGGATATGGAGACTGGAACTGTGCACTGTGCTCCCAGTGTGGGTCTAACCGAGGGATATGGAGTCTGGAACTGTGCACAGTGCTCCCAGTGTGGGTGTAACTGAGGGATATGGAGTCTGGAACTGTGCACAGTTTTCCCAGTGTAGGTCTAACCAAGGGATATGGAGACTGGAACTGTGTATAGTGCTCCCAGTGTGGGTGTAACCAAGGGATATGGAGACTGGAACTGTGCACAGTGCTCCCAGTGTGGGTCTAACCAAGGGATAGGGAGACTGGAACTGTACACAGTGCTCCCAGTGTGGGTCTAACCAAGGGATATGGAGACTGGAACTGCACAGTGCTCCCAGTGTGGGTCCACCCAAGGGATATGGAGTCTGGAACTGTGCACAGTGCTCCCAGTGTGGGTCTAACCAAGGGATATGGAGACTGGAACTGTGCACAGTGCTCCCAGTGTGGGTGTAACCAAGGGGTATGGAGACTGGAACTGTGCACAGTGCTCCCAGTGTGGGTCTAACCAAGAGATATGGAGACTGGAACTGTGCACAGTGCTCCCAGTGTGGGTCTAACCAAGGGATATGGAGACTGGAACTGTGCACAGTGCTCCCAGTGTGGGTGTAACCAAGGGATATGGAGACTGGAACTGTGCACAGTGCTCCCAGTGTGGGTCTAACCAAGGCATATGGAGACTGGAACTATGCACAGTGCTCCCAGTGTGCGTGTAACCAAGGGATATGGAGTCTGGAACTGTGCACAGTGCTCCCAGTTTGGGTGTAACCAAGGGATATGGAGACTGGAACTGTGCGCAATGCTCCCAGTGTGGGTCTAACCAAGGGATATGGAGAGTGGAATTGTGCACAGTGCTCCCAGTGTGGGTGTGACCAAGGGATACAGAGACTGGAACTGTGCACAGTGCTCCAAGTGTGGGTCAAACACAGGGATATGGAGACTGGACCTGTGCACAGTGCTCCAAGTTGGGTCAAACACAGGGATCTGGAGACTGGAACTGTGCACAGTGCTCCCAGTGTGGGTCTAACCAAGGGATATGGAGACTGGAACTGTGCACAGTGCTCCCAATGTGGGTCTAACCAAGAGACATGGAGACTGGAACTGTGCGCAGTGCTCCCAGTGTGGGTCTAACCGAGGGATATGGAGAGTGGAATTGTGCACAGTGCTCCCAGTGTGAGTGTGACCAAGGGACACAGAGACTGGAACTGTGCACAGTGCTCCAAGTGTGGGTCAAACACAGGGATATGGAGACTGGACCTGTGCACGGTGCTCCAAGTTGGGTCAAACACAGGGATATAGAGACTGGAACTGTGCACAGTGCTCCCAGTGTGGGTGTAACCAAGGGATATGGAGACTGGAACTGTGCACAGTGCTCCCAGTGTGGGTCTAACCAAGGGATATGGAGACTGGAACTGTGCACAGTGCTCCTAGTGTGGGTCTAACCAAGGGATTTTGGAGACTGGAACTGTGCACAGTGCTCCCAGTGTGGGCCTAACCAAGAGATATGGAGACTGGAACTGTGCAGAGTTCTCCCAGTGTGGGTGTAACCAAGGGATATGGAGACTGGAACTGTGCACAGTGCTCCCAGTGTGGGCCTAACCAAGAGATATGGAGACTGGAACTGTGCACAGTGCTCCCAGTGTGGGTGTAACCAAGGGATATGGAGACTGGAACTGTGCACAGTGCTCCCAGTGTGGGTCTAACCAAGGGATATGGAGACTGGAACTGTGCACAGTGCTCCCAGTGTGGGTCTAACCAAGGGATCTGGAGACTGGAACTGTGCACAGTGCTCCCAGTGTGGGCCTAACCAAGAGATATGGAGACTGGAACTGTGCACAGTGCTCCCAGTGTGGGTGTAACCAAGGGATATGGAGACTGGAACTGTGCACAGTGCTCCCAGTGTGCGTGTAACCAAGGGATATGGAGTCTGGAACTGTGCACAGTGCTCCCAGTGTGGGTCTAACCAAGGGAAAGGGAGTCTGGAACTGTGTACAGTGCTCCCAGTGTGGGTCTAACCGAGGGATATGGAGACTGGAACTGTGCACAGTGCTCCCAGTGTGGGTCTAACCAAGGGATATGGAGACTGGAACTGTGCACAGTGCTCCCAGTGTGGGTGTAACCAAGGGATATGGAGTCTGGAACTGTGCACAGTGCTCCCAGTGTGGGTGTAACCAAGGGATATGGAGACTGGAACTGTGCACAGTGCTCCCAGTGTGGGTCTAACCAAGGGATATGGAGTCTAGAACTGTGCACAGAGCTCCCAGTGTGGGTCTAACCAAGGGATATGGAGTCTGGAACTGTGCACAGTGCTCCCAGTGTGGGTGTAACCAAGGGATATGGAGTCTGGAACTGTGCACAGTGCTCCCAGTTTGGGTGTAACCAAGGGATATGGAGACTGGAACTGTGCGCAATGCTCCCAGTGTGGGTCTAACCAAGGGATATGGAGAGTGGAATTGTGCACAGTGCTCCCAGTGTGGGTGTGACCAAGGGATACAGAGACTGGAACTGTGCACAGTGCTCCAAGTGTGGGTCAAACACAGGGATATGGAGACTGGACCTGTGCACAGTGCTCCAAGTTGGGTCAAACACAGGGATCTGGAGACTGGAACTGTGCACAGTGCTCCCAGTGTGGGTCTAACCAAGGGATATGGAGACTGGAACTGTGCACAGTGCTCCCAATGTGGGTCTAACCAAGAGACATGGAGACTGGAACTGTGCGCAGTGCTCCCAGTGTGGGTCTAACCGAGGGATATGGAGAGTGGAATTGTGCACAGTGCTCCCAGTGTGGGTGTGACCAAGGGACACAGAGACTGGAACTGTGCACAGTGCTCCAAGTGTGGGTCAAACACAGGGATATGGAGACTGGACCTGTGCACGGTGCTCCAAGTTGGGTCAAACACGGGGATATAGAGACTGGAACTGTGCACAGTGCTCCCAGTGTGGGTGTAACCAAGGGATATGGAGACTGGAACTGTGCACAGTGCTCCCAGTGTGGGTCTAACCAAGGGATATGGAGACTAGAACTGTGCACAGTGCTCCCAGTGTGGGTCTAACCAAGGGATATGGAGACTGGAACTGTGCACAGTGCTCCCAGTGTGGGCCTAACCAAGAGATATGGAGACTGGAACTGTGCAGAGTTCGCCCAGTGTGGGTGTAACCAAGGGATATGGAGACTGGAACTGTGCACAGTGCTCCCAGTGTGGGCCTAACCAAGAGATATGGAGACTAGAACTGTGCACAGTGCTCCCAGTGTGGGTGTAACCAAGGGATATGGAGACTGGAACTGTGCACAGTGCTCCCAGTGTGGGTCTAACCAAGGCATATGGAGACTGGAACTATGCACAGTGCTCCCAGTGTGCGTGTAACCAAGGGATATGGAGTCTGGAACTGTGCACAGTGCTCCCAGTGTGGGTCTAACCAAGGGATAGGGAGTCTGGAACTGTGTACAGTGCTCCCAGTGTGGGTGTAACCAAGGGATATGGAGACTGGAACTGTGCACAGTGCTCCCAGTGTGCGTGTAACCAAGGGATATGGAGTCTGGAACTGTGCACAGTGCTCCCAGTGTGGGTCTAACCAAGGGATAGAGAGTCTGGAACTGTGTACAGTGCTCCCAGTGTGGGTGTAACCAAGGAATATGGAGACTGGAACTGTGCACAGTGCTCCCAGTGTGGGTGTAACCAAGGGATATGGAGACTGGAACTGTGCACAGTGCTCCCAGTGTGCGTGTAACCAAGGGATATGGAGTCTGGAACTGTGCACAGTGCTCCCAGTGTGGGTCTAACCAAGGGATAGGGAGTCTGGAACTGTGTACAGTGCTCCCAGTGTGGGTGTAACCAAGGGATATGGAGACTGGAACTGTGCACAGTGCTCCCAGTGTGGGTGTAACCAAGGGATATGGAGACTGGAACTGTGCACAGTGCTCCCAGTGTGGGTCTTACCAAGGGATATGGAGACTGGAACTGTGCACAGTGCTCCCAGTGTGGGTGTAACCAAGGGATATGGAGTCTGGAACTGTGCACAGTGCTCCCAGTGTGGGTGTAACCAAGGGATATGGAGACTGGAACTGTGCACAGTGCTCCCAGTGTGGGTCTAACCAAGGGATATGGAGTCTAGAACTGTGCACAGAGCTCCCAGTGTGGGTCTAACCAAGGGATATGGAGTCTGGAACTGTGCACAGTGCTCCCAGTGTGGGTGTAACCAAGGGATATGGAGTCTGGAACTGTGCACAGTGCTCCCAGTTTGGGTGTAACCAAGGGATATGGAGACTGGAACTGCACAGTGCTCCCAGTGTGGGTCCACCCAAGGCATATAGAGTCTGGAACTGTGCACAGTGCTCCCAGTGTGGGTCTAACCAAGGGATATGGAGACTGGAACTGTGCACAGTGCTCCCAGTGTGGGTGTAACCAAGGGGTATGGAGACTGGAACTGTGCACAGTGCTCCCAGTGTGGGTCTAACCAAGAGATATGGAGACGGGAACTGTGCACAGTTCTCCCAGTGTGGGTGTAACCAAGGGATATGGTGACTGGAACTGTGCACAGTGCCCCCAGTGTGGGTCTAACCAAGGGATATGGAGACTGGAACTGTGCACAGTGCTCCCAGTGTGGGTCTAACCAAGGGATATGGAGACTAGAACTGTGCACAGTGCTCCCAGTGTGGGTCTAACCAAGGGATATGGAGACTGGAACTGTGCACAGTGCTCCCAGTGTGGGCCTAACCAAGAGATATGGAGACTGGAACTGTGCAGAGTTCGCCCAGTGTGGGTGTAACCAAGGGATATGGAGACTGGAACTGTGCACAGTGCTCCCAGTGTGGGCCTAACCAAGAGATATGGAGACTAGAACTGTGCACAGTGCTCCCAGTGTGGGTGTAACCAAGGGATATGGAGACTGGAACTGTGCACAGTGCTCCCAGTGTGGGTCTAACCAAGGCATATGGAGACTGGAACTATGCACAGTGCTCCCAGTGTGCGTGTAACCAAGGGATATGGAGTCTGGAACTGTGCACAGTGCTCCCAGTGTGGGTCTAACCAAGGGATAGGGAGTCTGGAACTGTGTACAGTGCTCCCAGTGTGGGTGTAACCAAGGGATATGGAGACTGGAACTGTGCACAGTGCTCCCAGTGTGCGTGTAACCAAGGGATATGGAGTCTGGAACTGTGCACAGTGCTCCCAGTGTGGGTCTAACCAAGGGATAAAGAGTCTGGAACTGTGTACAGTGCTCCCAGTGTGGGTGTAACCAAGGAATATGGAGACTGGAACTGTGCACAGTGCTCCCAGTGTGGGTGTAACCAAGGGATATGGAGACTGGAACTGTGCACAGTGCTCCCAGTGTGCGTGTAACCAAGGGATATGGAGTCTGGAACTGTGCACAGTGCTCCCAGTGTGGGTCTAACCAAGGGATAGGGAGTCTGGAACTGTGTACAGTGCTCCCAGTGTGGGTGTAACCAAGGGATATGGAGACTGGAACTGTGCACAGTGCTCCCAGTGTGCGTGTAACCAAGGGATATGGAGTCTGGAACTGTGCACAGTGCTCCCAGTGTGGGTCTAACCAAGGGATAGAGAGTCTGGAACTGTGTACAGTGCTCCCAGTGTGGGTGTAACCAAGGAATATGGAGACTGGAACTGTGCACAGTGCTCCCAGTGTGGGTGTAACCAAGGGATATGGAGACTGGAACTGTGCACAGTGCTCCCAGTGTGCGTGTAACCAAGGGATATGGAGTCTGGAACTGTGCACAGTGCTCCCAGTGTGGGTCTAACCAAGGGATAGGGAGTCTGGAACTGTGTACAGTGCTCCCAGTGTGGGTGTAACCAAGGGATATGGAGACTGGAACTGTGCACAGTGCTCCCAGTGTGGGTGTAACCAAGGGATATGGAGACTGGAACTGTGCACAGTGCTCCCAGTGTGGGTCTTACCAAGGGATATGGAGACTGGAACTGTGCACAGTGCTCCCAGTGTGGGTGTAACCAAGGGATATGGAGTCTGGAACTGTGCACAGTGCTCCCAGTGTGGGTCTAACCAAGGGATATGGAGTCTAGAACTGTGCACAGAGCTCCCAGTGTGGGTCTAACCAAGGGATATGGAGTCTGGAACTGTGCACAGTGCTCCCAGTGTGGGTGTAACCAAGGGATATGGAGTCTGGAACTGTGCACAGTGCTCCCAGTTTGGGTGTAACCAAGGGATATGGAGACTGGAACTGCACAGTGCTCCCAGTGTGGGTCCACCCAAGGCATATAGAGTCTGGAACTGTGCACAGTGCTCCCAGTGTGGGTCTAACCAAGGGATATGGAGACTGGAACTGTGCACAGTGCTCCCAGTGTGGGTGTAACCAAGGGGTATGGAGACTGGAACTGTGCACAGTGCTCCCAGTGTGGGTCTAACCAAGAGATATGGAGACGGGAACTGTGCACAGTTCTCCCAGTGTGGGTGTAACCAAGGGATATGGTGACTGGAACTGTGCACAGTGCCCCCAGTGTGGGTCTAACCAAGGGATATGGAGACTGGAACTGTGCACAGTGCTCCCAGTGTGGGTCTAACCAAGGGATATGGAGACTAGAACTGTGCACAGTGCTCCCAGTGTGGGTCTAACCAAGGGATATGGAGACTGGAACTGTGCACAGTGCTCCCAGTGTGGGCCTAACCAAGAGATATGGAGACTGGAACTGTGCAGAGTTCGCCCAGTGTGGGTGTAACCAAGGGATATGGAGACTGGAACTGTGCACAGTGCTCCCAGTGTGGGCCTAACCAAGAGATATGGAGACTAGAACTGTGCACAGTGCTCCCAGTGTGGGTGTAACCAAGGGATATGGAGACTGGAACTGTGCACAGTGCTCCCAGTGTGGGTCTAACCAAGGCATATGGAGACTGGAACTATGCACAGTGCTCCCAGTGTGCGTGTAACCAAGGGATATGGAGTCTGGAACTGTGCACAGTGCTCCCAGTGTGGGTCTAACCAAGGGATAGGGAGTCTGGAACTGTGTACAGTGCTCCCAGTGTGGGTGTAACCAAGGGATATGGAGACTGGAACTGTGCACAGTGCTCCCAGTGTGCGTGTAACCAAGGGATATGGAGTCTGGAACTGTGCACAGTGCTCCCAGTGTGGGTCTAACCAAGGGATAAAGAGTCTGGAACTGTGTACAGTGCTCCCAGTGTGGGTGTAACCAAGGAATATGGAGACTGGAACTGTGCACAGTGCTCCCAGTGTGGGTGTAACCAAGGGATATGGAGACTGGAACTGTGCACAGTGCTCCCAGTGTGCGTGTAACCAAGGGATATGGAGTCTGGAACTGTGCACAGTGCTCCCAGTGTGGGTCTAACCAAGGGATAGGGAGTCTGGAACTGTGTACAGTGCTCCCAGTGTGGGTGTAACCAAGGGATATGGAGACTGGAACTGTGCACAGTGCTCCCAGTGTGGGTGTAACCAAGGGATATGGAGACTGGAACTGTGCACAGTGCTCCCAGTGTGGGTCTTACCAAGGGATATGGAGACTGGAACTGTGCACAGTGCTCCCAGTGTGGGTGTAACCAAGGGATATGGAGTCTGGAACTGTGCACAGTGCTCCCAGTGTGGGTGTAACCAAGGGATATGGAGACTGGAACTGTGCACAGTGCTCCCAGTGTGGGTCTAACCAAGGGATATGGAGTCTAGAACTGTGCACAGAGCTCCCAGTGTGGGTCTAACCAAGGGATATGGAGTCTGGAACTGTGCACAGTGCTCCCAGTGTGGGTGTAACCAAGGGATATGGAGTCTGAAACTGTGCACAGTGCTCCCAGTTTGGGTGTAACCAAGGGATATGGAGACTGGAACTGCACAGTGCTCCCAGTGTGGGTCCACCCAAGGCATATAGAGTCTGGAACTGTGCACAGTGCTCCCAGTGTGGGTCTAACCAAGGGATATGGAGACTGGAACTGTGCACAGTGCTCCCAGTGTGGGTGTAACCAAGGGGTATGGAGACTGGAACTGTGCACAGTGCTCCCAGTGTGGGTCTAACCAAGAGATATGGAGACGGGAACTGTGCACAGTTCTCCCAGTGTGGGTGTAACCAAGGGATATGGTGACTGGAACTGTGCACAGTGCCCCCAGTGTGGGTCTAACCAAGGGATATGGAGACTGGAACTGTGCACAGTGCTCCCAGTGTGAGTCTAACCGAGGGATACGGAGACTGGAACTGTGCACAGTGCTCCCAGTGTGGGACTAACCGAGGGATACGGAGACTGGAACTGTGCACAGTGCTCCCAGTGTGGGTCTAACCGAGGGATATGGAGACTGGAACTGTGCACAGTGCTCCCAGTGCTGGTGTAACCAAGGGATATGGAGACTGGAACTGTGCACAGTGCTCCCAGTGTGGGTCTAACCGAGGGATATGGAGACTGGAACTGTGCACAGTGCTCCCAGTGTGTGTCTAACCAAGGGATATGGAGACTGGAACTGTGCACAGTGCTCCCAGTGTGGGTCTAACCAAGGGATATGGAGACTGGAACTGTGCACAGTGCTCCCAGTGTGGGTGTAACCGAGGGATATGGAGACTGGAACTGTGCTCAGTGCTCCCAGTGTGTGTCTAAGCAAGGGATATGGAGACTGGAACTGTGTGTAGTGCTCCCAGTGTGGGTTTAACCAAGGGATATGGAGACTGGAACTGGGCACAGTGCTCCCAGTGTGGGTGTAACCGAGGGATATGGAATCTGGAACTGTGCACAGTGCTCCCAGTGTAGGTCTAACCAAGGGATATGGAGACTGTAACTGTGTATAGTGCTCCAAGTGTGGGTCTAACCAAGGGATATGGAGACTGGAACTCTGTATAGTGCCCCCAGTGTGGGTGTAACCGAGGGATATGGAGACTGGAACTGTGCTCAGTGCTCCCAGTGTGTGTCTAAGCAAGGGATATGGAGACTGGAACTGTGTATAGTGCTCTCAGTGTGGGTTTAACCAAGGGATATGGAGACTGGAACTGGGCACAGTGCTCCCAGTGTGGGTGTAACCGAGGGATATGGAGTCTCGAACTGTGCACAGTGCTCCCAGTGTAGGTCTAACCAAGGGATATGGAGACTGGAACTGTGTATAGTGCTCCCAGTGTGGGTCTAACCGAGGGATATGGAGTCTGGAACTGTGCACAGTGCTCCCAGTGTGGGTCTAACCAAGGGATAGGGAGACTGGAACTGTACACAGTGCTCCCAGTGTGGGTCTAACCAAGGGATATGGAGACTGGAACTGCACAGTGCTCCCAGTGTGGGTCCACCCAAGGGATATGGAGTCTGGAACTGTGCACAGTGCTCCCAGTGTGGGTCTAACCAAGGGATATGGAGACTGGAACTGTGCAGCGTTCTCCCAGTGTGGGTGTAACCAAGGGATATGGAGACTGGAACTGTGCACAGTGCTCCCAGTGTGGGCCTAACCAAGAGATATGGAGACTGGAACTGTGCACAGTGCTCCCAGTGTGGGTGTAACCAAGGGATATGGAGACTGGAACTGTGCACAGTGCTCCCAGTGTGGGTCTAACCAAGGGATATGGAGACTGGAACTGTGCACAGTGCTCCCAGTGTGGATCTAACCAAGGGATCTGGAGACTGGAACTGTGCACAGTGCTCCCAGTGTGGGCCTAACCAAGAGATATGGAGACTGGAACTGTGCACAGTGCTCCCAGTGTGGGTGTAACCAAGGGATATGGAGACTGGAACTGTGCACAGTGCTCCCAGTGTGCGTGTAACCAAGGGATATGGAGTCTGGAACTGTGCACAGTGCTCCCAGTGTGGGTCTAACCAAGGGAAAGGGAGTCTGGAACTGTGTACAGTGCTCCCAGTGTGGGTGTAACCAAGGGATATGGAGACTGGAACTGTGCACAGTGCTCCCAGTGTGGGTGTAACCAAGGGATATGGAGACTGGAACTGTGCACAGTGCTCCCAGTGTGGGTCTAACCAAGGGATATGGAGACTGGAACTGTGCACAGTGCTCCCAGTGTGGGTGTAACCAAGGGATATGGAGTCTGGAACTGTGCACAGTGCTCCCAGTGTGGGTGTAACCAAGGGATATGGAGACTGGAACTGTGCACAGTGCTCCCAGTGTGGGTCTAACCAAGGGATATGTAGTCTAGAACTGTGCACAGAGCTCCCAGTGTGGGTCTAACCAAGGGATATGGAGTCTGGAACTGTGCACAGTGCTCCCAGTGTGGGTGTAACCAAGGGATATGGAGTCTGGAACTGTGCACAGTGCTCCCAGTTTGGGTGTAACCAAGGGATATGGAGACTGGAACTGTGCGCAATGCTCCCAGTGTGGGTCTAACCAAGGGATATGGAGAGTGGAATTGTGCACAGTGCTCCCAGTGTGGGTGTGACCAAGGGATACAGAGACTGGAACTGTGCACAGTGCTCCAAGTGTGGGTCAAACACAGGGATATGGAGACTGGACCTGTGCACAGTGCTCCAAGTTGGGTCAAACACAGGGATCTGGAGACTGGAACTGTGCACAGTGCTCCCAGTGTGGGTCTAACCAAGGGATATGGAGACTGGAACTGTGCACAGTGCTCCCAATGTGGGTCTAACCAAGAGACATGGAGACTGGAACTGTGCGCAGTGCTCCCAGTGTGGGTCTAACCGAGGGATATGGAGAGTGGAATTGTGCACAGTGCTCCCAGTGTGGGTGTGACCAAGGGACACGGAGACTGGAACTGTGCACAGTGCTCCAAGTGTGGGTCAAACACAGGGATATAGAGACTGGAACTGTGCACAGTGCTCCCAGTGTGGGTGTAACCAAGGGATATGGAGACTGGAACTGTGCACAGTGCTCCCAGTGTGGGCCTAACCAAGAGATATGGAGACTGGAACTGTGCAGAGTTCGCCCAGTGTGGGTGTAACCAAGGGATATGGAGACTGGAACTGTGCACAGTGCTCCCAGTGTGGGTCTAACCAAGGCATATGGAGACTGGAACTGTGCACAGTGCTCCCAGTGTGCGTGTAACCAAGGGATATGGAGTCTGGAACTGTGCACAGTGCTCCCAGTGTGGGTCTAACCAAGGGATAGGGAGTCTGGAACTGTGTACAGTGCTCCCAGTGTGGGTGTAACCAAGGGATATGGAGACTGGAACTGTGCACAGTGCTCCCAGTGTGCGTGTAACCAAGGGATATGGAGTCTGGAACTGTGCACAGTGCTCCCAGTGTGGGTCTAACCATGGGATAGAGAGTCTGGAACTGTGTACAGTGCTCCCAGTGTGGGTGTAACCAAGGAATATGGAGACTGGAACTGTGCA
Source organism: Scyliorhinus torazame (assembly GCF_047496885.1). NCBI lineage: Eukaryota > Metazoa > Chordata > Chondrichthyes > Carcharhiniformes > Scyliorhinidae > Scyliorhinus > Scyliorhinus torazame. The sequence continues at coordinate 6,115,479 of NC_092728.1, forward strand.
CAGTGCTCCCAGTGTGGGTGTAACCAAGGGATATGGAGACTGGAACTGTGCACAGTGCTCCCAGTGTGCGTGTAACCAAGGGATATGGAGTCTGGAACTGTGCACAGTGCTCCCAGTGTGGGTCTAACCAAGGGATAGGGAGTCTGGAACTGTGTACAGTGCTCCCAGTGTGGGTGTAACCAAGGGATATGGAGACTGGAACTGTGCACAGTGCTCCCAGTGTGGGTGTAACCAAGGGATATGGAGACTGGAACTGTGCACAGTGCTCCCAGTGTGGGTCTTACCAAGGGATATGGAGACTGGAACTGTGCACAGTGCTCCCAGTGTGGGTGTAACCAAGGGATATGGAGTCTGGAACTGTGCACAGTGCTCCCAGTGTGGGTGTAACCAAGGGATATGGAGACTGGAACTGTGCACAGTGCTCCCAGTGTGGGTCTAACCAAGGGATATGGAGTCTAGAACTGTGCACAGAGCTCCCAGTGTGGGTCTAACCAAGGGATATGGAGTCTGGAACTGTGCACAGTGCTCCCAGTGTGGGTGTAACCAAGGGATATGGAGTCTGGAACTGTGCACAGTGCTCCCAGTTTGGGTGTAACCAAGGGATATGGAGACTGGAACTGCACAGTGCTCCCAGTGTGGGTCCACCCAAGGCATATAGAGTCTGGAACTGTGCACAGTGCTCCCAGTGTGGGTCTAACCAAGGGATATGGAGACTGGAACTGTGCACAGTGCTCCCAGTGTGGGTGTAACCAAGGGGTATGGAGACTGGAACTGTGCACAGTGCTCCCAGTGTGGGTCTAACCAAGAGATATGGAGACGGGAACTGTGCACAGTTCTCCCAGTGTGGGTGTAACCAAGGGATATGGTGACTGGAACTGTGCACAGTGCCCCCAGTGTGGGTCTAACCAAGGGATATGGAGACTGGAACTGTGCACAGTGCTCCCAGTGTGAGTCTAACCGAGGGATACGGAGACTGGAACTGTGCACAGTGCTCCCAGTGTGGGACTAACCGAGGGATACGGAGACTGGAACTGTGCACAGTGCTCCCAGTGTGGGTCTAACCGAGGGATATGGAGACTGGAACTGTGCACAGTGCTCCCAGTGCTGGTGTAACCATGGGATATGGAGACTGGAACTGTGCACAGTGCTCCCAGTGTGGGTCTAACCGAGGGATATGGAGACTGGAACTGTGCACAGTGCTCCCAGTGTGTGTCTAACCAAGGGATATGGAGACTGGAACTGTGCACAGTGCTCCCAGTGTGGGTGTAACCGAGGGATATGGAGACTGGAACTGTGCTCAGTGCTCCCAGTGTGTGTCTAAGCAAGGGATATGGAGACTGGAACTGTGTGTAGTGCTCCCAGTGTGGGTTTAACCAAGGGATATGGAGACTGGAACTGGGCACAGTGCTCCCAGTGTGGGTGTAACCGAGGGATATGGAGTCTGGAACTGTGCACAGTGCTCCCAGTGTAGGTCTAACCAAGGGATATGGAGACTGTAACTGTGTATAGTGCTCCCAGTGTGGGTCTAACCAAGGGATATGGAGACTGGAACTGGGCACAGTGCTCCCAGTGTGGGTGTAACCGAGGGATATGGAGACTGGAACTGTGCACAGTGCTCCCAGTGTGGGTCTAACTGAGGGATATGGAGTCTGGAACTGTGCACAGTGCTCCCAGTGTGGGTGTAACTGAGGGATATGGACTCTGGAACTGTGCACAGTGCTCCCAGTGTAGGTCTAACCAAGGGATATGGAGACTGGAACTGTGTATAGTGCTCCCAGTGTGGGTGTAACCGAGGGATATGGAGACTGGAACTGTGCTCAGTGCTCCCAGTGTGTGTCTAAGCAAGGGATATGGAGACTGGAACTGTGTATAGTGCTCCCAGTGTGGGTTTAACCAAGGGATATGGAGACTGGAACTGGGCACAGTGCTCCCAGTGTGGGTGTAACCGAGGGATATGGAGTCTCGAACTATGCACAGTGCTCCATGTGTAGGTCTAACCAAGGGATATGGAGACTGGAACTGTGTATAGTGCTCCCAGTGTGGGTCTAACCGAGGGATATGGAGACTGGAACTGGGCACAGTGCTCCCAGTGTGGGTGTAACCGAGGGATATGGAGACTGGAACTGTGCACAGTGCTCCCAGTGTGGGTCTAACCGAGGGATATGGAGTCTGGAACTGTGCACAGTGCTCCCAGTGTGGGTGTAACTGAGGGATATGGAGTCTGGAACTGTGCACAGTTTTCCCAGTGTAGGTCTAACCAAGGGATATGGAGACTGGAACTGTGTATAGTGCTCCCAGTGTGGGTGTAACCAAGGGATATGGAGACTGGAACTGTGCACAGTGCTCCCAGTGTGGGTCTAACCAAGGGATAGGGAGACTGGAACTGTACACAGTGCTCCCAGTGTGGGTCTAACCAAGGGATATGGAGACTGGAACTGCACAGTGCTCCCAGTGTGGGTCCACCCAAGGGATATGGAGTCTGGAACTGTGCACAGTGCTCCCAGTGTGGGTCTAACCAAGGGATATGGAGACTGGAACTGTGCACAGTGCTCCCAGTGTGGGTGTAACCAAGGGGTATGGAGACTGGAACTGTGCACAGTGCTCCCAGTGTGGGTCTAACCAAGAGATATGGAGACTGGAACTGTGCACAGTGCTCCCAGTGTGGGTCTAACCAAGGGATATGGAGACTGGAACTGTGCACAGTGCTCCCAGTGTGGGTGTAACCAAGGGATATGGAGACTGGAACTGTGCACAGTGCTCCCATTGTGGGTGTAACCAAGGGATATGGAGACTGGAACTGTGCACAGTGCTCCCAGTGTGGGTGTAACTGAGGGATATGGAGACTGGAACTGTGCTCAGTGCTCCCAGTGTGTGTCTAAGCAAGGGATATGGAGTCTGGAACTGTGCACAGTGCTCCCAGTGTGGGTCTAACCAAGGAATATGGAGACTGGAACTGTGCTAAGTGCTCCCAGTGTGGGTCTAACCAAGGGATATGGAGACTGGAACTGTGCACAGTGCTCCCAGTGTGGGTCTAACCGAGGGAAATGGAGACTGGAACTGTGCACAGTGCTCCCAGTGTGGGTGTAACCAAGGGATATGGAAACTGGAACTGTGCACAGTGCTCCCAGTGTAGGTCTAACCAAGGGATATAGAGACTGGAACTGTGCACAGTGCTCCCAGTGTGGGTCTAACCAAGGGATATGGAGACTGGAACTGTGCACAGTGCTCCCAGTGTGGGTGTAACCAAGGGATATGGAAACTGGAACTGTGCACAGTGCTCCCAGTGTAGGTCTAACCAAGGGATATTGAGACTGGTACTGTGCACAGTGCTCCCAGTGTGGGTCTAACCAAGCGATATGGAGACTGGAACTGTGCACAGTGCTCCCAGTGTAGGTCTAACCAAGCGATATGGAGACTGGAACTGTGCACATTGCTCCCAGTGTGGGTGTAACCAAGCGATATGGAGACTGGAACTGTGCACATTGCTCCCAGTGTGGGTGTAACCAAGGGATATGGAGAACAAACCCACGCCCTCTACCATCTAGAAGGACAAGGGCAGCAAATACCTGGGAACCCCACCACCTGGAGGTTCTCCTCCGAGCCCCTGTTTTGGAAATATATGGGCCGTTCCTTCACTGTCGCTGGGGCAAAGTCCCTCCCAACTGTGTCGTGGGTGTGCCTACACCACACCGGACTGCAACGGCTTTAAGAAGGCAGCTCACCCACCACCTTGGCAAGGGGGTAATTCGGGATGAGCAATAAACGCTGGGCCTGAGGCAGCGATGAACACTTCCTGTGCCTGAGTGCAACAAAAGGTAGCTCCTTTCGGAGGACTGTGTCGGTAAGATTGACATTAAAACCTGGAGAGGGGCGCGGAATGGGAGGGGAATAATAGTCACAGAATAGAAAATGCTGGATATACCCTACAGGCCAGGCAGGAAGAGTGAAACACAGGTGAACCGAAACTTTGACCCTGTAGCTCTCCCACAGACGCTGCCTGACCTACTGAGTATTTCCTACACTTTCTGTTTCGCTTCCACACTTCCGGCTATTGCAGAATTCCGTGTGATGAATGTAGGAATTTTAGATATAATGGGCTGGATTCTCCGTTTCTGGGGCTATGTCCCCACGCCAGCATGAGAACTGTAGTGTTTTACGCCAGGAAAACTGTCACAAAGCGGCCACCGATTCCCCGTTTAGCTTGGGGCTAGCAGGAAGGCAGCGAAGAGCACCCGGCCCTGCCTGCCGGTACACCCCAGAGAATCGCCGGCTTCGTGGCCGTGCATGCGCACGTCGCTGGCTGCTCGCGGACCCGGCACGCGAAATAGTTCCCCCCTTTGGCCAGCTCGCGCCCCCCAGACCACCGACCCACAGTGACCCCAGCCCCGAATAATGCCCCTGCCCCCGATCGGCCCTCTCCTGACTGTGGCGGCATGGACTGAGTCCGCAGCCGCCATGCCGAGTTCCCTACGGGTGAGACCATGAGAGACCCATGGCGTCGGGAACTTGGCCGGTCGACAGCAGAGCAACGGTGGGGGGCGGGCCCTCAGGCAATGTCCCGAGGCCGTCGATATGTGGCGCGGCGTACTCTCTGACTACGCTGCTTTTGAGGCCCTGACTTCTTCGGAAATTTGGATTCTCCAGCTGGTCGCCGAACGTGATTTCGATGCCGGAGACCGGAGAATCCAGCCCAGGGTATTCTCAGTATTTGCTGCAGTAAGGGTTAAAAGCCTGGGTTAGAGTACGTGTGACTGCTGCTGTCACGTCTTTTTTTTAAAATCCCGGTTTGAAAGACAACAGAGACTTTTTGGAGACGGAGGGTCAATTACAGGTAAAAGTTGGGCTCATGGACTTTTGTTTATAGAAAGAGGGTTCTCTGGGGAGTCGATAATTTGGGACATTGGGCTGGATTCTCCGCTGTCGGGGTTCTCCGTTGCGCCGGCAGCCCGGGGATTTCCCGACGGCGTGGGGCAGCCCACGTTGGGAAACCCCATTGGCCGGCTAACGAGACGGAGAATCCCGGGGGCGTGACAGAGAATCCCGCCCATTGTGTTCAGTTTTAGATTGGCATGTGAACAGAAAGTGAGTTTAGATCTATCTGTGAGCCGTTTCTGAGGGAAAAAAAGGTTCAGTTAAAATGGGGCAGATCAGCTTCTTCTCCAGACAGTGAGTTAAAGGTTTGCCTGTGTGCCGGACAGGACAAGAGCAGTGACTCAGGCTGGCGGTTTAAACAGTAAGCTGAGACAGGCAAGAATCTGCAGCTGATTCCTGAAGGATCTCTCTCTCTCTTTCTCAAAGTTGTTTATCCAACACATCTCATTTCGGCAAGTATTCTGGAGTATGCTAACTGTATTTAAAAGTGGATTGCGACCCGAGATGGGTGTTGTTTGAGCAGAGATAAAGATGGCAGTTCAGGGTTATTGTTTCACTGTATTAGTAGGCAGTGTTTAACTGGTAATTGAAAGCTGTTTGTCTTCATAATGTTAAAGTTACTGTGTTAGTAATAAAGTTTGTTTTCATAAAACATATTCCTCTTTGTGCGTGAAATCACTTCTGGAGCGAGGTATCCTTTCCCCACAGTCTTACAAAATTTGGTCGGGGATGGTAATATTTGCCTGTGTATTCGGGATCTCTCTCTTGTCTTACGCTGGGAAATATCTTTACCTGCAGATAGAATGCTGAAGTTCAATCGCGAAGTGTCCACCTGTGTCAGCGACCGAGAGAATGAAGCGAAACAACCCTTGGTGAGCGTTAGCAAGAACCAGAGGCCCAACGACAGCACAGAACCTCGACGTAGGCAGGTAAACCTCCCAAACCGTAACTTAAACAGCGTAGAGTACAAGTGCTGGAAACTTGACCTGAAGATATGGGAGTGGAATTTGGCCATTCGGCCCATCGAGTCTTCGCCGCCATTCCATCATGGCTGATATGTGTCTCATCCCCATTCTCCTGCCTTCTCCCCATAACCCCCGATCCCCTTATTAATCCAGAACCTATCTATCTCTGTCTTAAAGACTTGGGCTCCACAACCTTCTGCGGCAATGGGGTCTGACCAGAGCCTTATACAGCCTCAGAAGTACATCCCTGCGGGCGGCATGTGGCGCAGTGGTTAGCACTGGGACTGCGGCGCTGAGGACCCAGGTTCGAATCCCGGCCCTGGGTCATCACTGTCCGTGTGGAGTTTGCACATTCTCCCCGTGTCTGCGTGGCTCTCACCCCCACAACCCAAGAGATGCGCAGATTAGGTGGATTGGCCACACTAAATTGCCCCTCAATTGGAAAAAAAAATAATTGGGTACTCTAAAATTTAAAAAAAAAATGTAAATCCCTGGTCTTGTATTCACGCCCTCTCGGCATGAATGCTAACATTGCAATTGCCTTCCTAGCTGCCGACTGAACCTGTACGTTAACCTTAAGAGAATCCAGAATTAGAACTCCCAAGTTCTTTTGTGCTTCCGATTTCTGAAACCTTTCCCCATTTGGAAAATAGTCTGTGCCTCCATTCCTCCTTCCATTACCTCACACTTTTCCACATTGTATTCCACCTGGCTCTTCTTTGCCCGCTCTCCTAGCCTGTCCAAATCCTTCTGTAGCCCCCCTGCTTCCTCAATACTACCTGTCCCTCTACAGATCTTTGTATCATCTACAAACTTAGCAACAGAGCCTTCAGTTCCTTCTTCCAGATCATTAATGTACAGTGTGAAAAGTTGTGGTCCCAGCACAGACCCCTGAGGCACACCACTAGTCACCGGCTGCCATCCTGAAAAAGACCCCTTTATCCCCACTTTCTGCCTTCTGCCAGTCAGCCAATCCTCTATCCATGCCAGGATCTTACCCTTAACATATGGGCTCTTAACTTATTTAACAGTCTCCGATGCGGCACCTTGTCAAAGGCCTTCTGGAAATCTAAATAAATCACGTCCACTGGTTCTCCTTTGTCTAACTTCCTTGTTACCTCAAAGAACTCGAACAGATTTGTCAGACACGACCTCCCCTTGACGAAGCCGTGCTGACTCAGTCCTATTTTACCGTGCACTTCCAAGTACTCCGCGATCTCATCTTTAATAATGGACTCTAAAATCTTACCAATGACCAAAGTCAGGCTAACCGGCCTATAATTTCCCGTCTTCTGCCTCCCTCCCTTCTTAAACAGCGGTGTTACATTAGCCACTTACCAGTCCTCTGGGACCCTTCCTGCCTCCAGTGATTCCTGAACGATCATCACCAATGGGATTATAATAGACGGGTGCCTGAAGGCGAACAATGGGCCGAAGGGCCTGTTTCCATGCTGTTAAGCACGTTGGCTGAAATCCTCCGTCCTCGCAGGTGTCTGGGTTTTCCAGCGCTGCTAGAACGCCAAGACTTTCCGTTCTCGCTCACCAACGGGCCCGGCCGTGGGCCAGTCTGGGGAATCCCGCCCTCTGACTCTCGGCGCGAGAGCTCGCGCGGAGCAAGGTTCGCCGCCGCACGGGGCGAGCCTGGCACCGATTCACCTCGACGCCAGGGTTCCGGCGGGAGGGCCCGGCCCCGAAACGAACCCGTGCCTCCGCCTCGCTGCCCGAAAAAGGAGCTGTGGTGGGTTCGAAACCCGTCACGTAGAAAACACCTCAAAAACACTTGGCGGTTAACGTTCTTTTTGGGGGGGGGCGGGGATGTGCGGTGACTGTCCGTCAGGCAAATGAAAGCCAGCTCTGTTCCTGCAGGTTGCTCCTCCAGTCTGCCTTGCTCCTCGTCCTGCAACCCCCCCCACCAATCTCCGCCGCAGCAGACCCCGTCCCAAATTCAGACGCCACCCTGTGCCGTTTTGAACAGGGTCGGCTGACCTTCGCGAAGGTTGTCTGGGTTTTTCTAAAAGTTGGCACCGACGCCAAAAGTCTTGCTTGGCGAGCACGTCTGCACAGCTCAGACGTGAATTATTAATCCTGCGGGGATTCTGAAAGGATCTTTATGTCTGTCAGAGGATAAAGCCGCACTGTTTCCTGGCTTTTTACCTCTTTATCTCAGACCCACATCCCGGTCCTCTTGCCTTCGATCAGAGCGCTCGATTGCTAAGTGCTGAGCTTCAGAAAAAGGCTCAATGTGGATGACACCTGGAATACCGTTCAACAGTTCTGGTCCCCTTATCTAAGGAAAGATATACCGGCGTTGGAGGCCACCCAGAGAAGGTTCACTAGGCCGATCCCGGGTAGGGAGGGAGTTTCTCATGAGGAGAGGTTGAGTAGGTCGGGGCCTGTACACATTGGAGACAGTCCAGAGAATGTTCATTCTGTTGATCCCCAGGGAGGAAAAGATATTCTCATGAGGAGATGTTGAGTGGATTGGAACCTATTGGAGTTTAGAAGAATGAGAGGCGATCTTATTGAGACATTTGGATTGTTAGGGGGGCTTTGACAGCCTGGATGTGGTACGTCTCTCTTGTGGGGACCATGAATTGGATTCAATTTGAATTGGTTTTTGGAGCAGGCAAGGGGCTGGATTAGGGGTTTGCCCCTGTCCGCACTCTCAGCTCTGGCTTTGTAACTCTGAGAAAGTAGTAGATGCTGCACAATTCTGGTCGCCACACTACCAGAAGGGTGTGGGGGCTTTGGAGAGGGTGCAGAAGAGGTTTACCAGGATGTTGCCGGGTCTGGAGGGTGTTAGCTATGTGGAGAGGCTGAATAGACTCGGACTGTTTTCATTAGAATGACGGAGGTTGAGGGGTGACTGTGGTAATACCAGGTATTGAGGTACCAGAGAGAGGAATAACCATTGGCTAGACCGCGGGGTCTACCATTGGGCAATGTACATAGCCCCGCCCTGAGAGGCGGGGTATAAGAACCAATGTCGTCCCAGCAGCCTTCACTTCTGTAACTTCGCTGCTGGGCACAGTTCTATCTGGTTAAAGCTGAATCGATATGACTCCTCGTGGACTCAAGCGTATTGATTGCGTATCAGTGACCCGATAGAGGTCTACAGGATTATGAGGGGCATGGATAGAGTGGATGGGCAGGCACTCTTTCCCAGGGTGGAGGGGTCAGTCACCAGGGGGGCAGAGGTTTAAGGTCCGTGGGGCAAAGTTTAGAGGAGATGTACGAGGCAGGATTTTTACACAGAGGGTGGTGAGTGCCTGAACACGTTGCCAGGGGAGGCTGTGGAAGCAGATACATTAACGGCGTTCAAAAGGCATCTTGACAAATACATGGATAGGACGGGTAGAGAGGGATACGGCACTAGGAAGTGCTGAGGGTTTTGGCCAAGTTTGGTATCATGACCGGTACAGGCTTGGAGGGCCGAAGGGCCTGTTCCTGTGCTGTATTGTTCTTTGTTCTCTGTAAGAAAAGATGGGGAGGAATTTCTTCTCCCAGAGGGGAGTGAATCTGTGGAATTCTTTACAGCCGAGAGCTGTAGAGGGGCTGGGTCGCTAAGTATGTTCAAGGCTGTCGGCAGCCATTTTTTTGGGGCAACTGCGTAGGGCAAGGGGGGGTGCAGTATGAGTATGGGGAGAAGGCGAGCCGCATGCTGGCGCACCAGTTGTGGAGGCAGGCTGCGTCCAGGGAAATATTGAAGATCCGGACTGGGGCTGGGGATGTGGTGTCAGAGCCAGGGAAGATAAATGAGGCATTTAGAGAGTATTACCAGGGATTTTATGAGGCAGACCCAGGAGGAGAGGAGGGGGACATGGGGTGGTTTCTGGACGAGCTGGAATTTCCCCAGGTGGAGGAAGCAAAGAGGCAGGCGTTGGAGGAGCCCCTGGGGCTGAGGGAGGTGCTGGATAGTATCAGGGGTATGAAGCCGGGGAAGGCCCCTGGGCCGGATGGGTAGCCGGCAGAATTTTATAAGGAATTTGTGGCGGACCTGGCACATGATACAGTTTGACTCATTGGAAATGGCAAAAATTCAGTTACAAATTAAACAAATGGAACATGAGAAAGAATTAAAGCAGCTTGAATACGAAAGAGAGGAAAAAGAAAGAGAGAGAGAGGAAAAAGAAAAGGAGAGAGAACAAAGGAGAAAATAAATAATCACCCTAGCAGAACAAAAAGAAAGAGAACGGGAGATACAAATCAGGGAAAAAGATAAAGAGAACGAGTTTGAACTTCAGAAAATGGCCATGAAACATGACAGTCAGTTAAGATTGGCAGACGAAAAGGGAAACGTACTGTTGGATGATAGTGATGAGGATTGGTTTGCACTGAGTGCTGAATTTGGTGCATTTGAGTGCTATAGTGAGAGTTTGGTGACTGAAGGAGTGCTGAATTTGGTGCATTTGAGTGCAAGAGTGAGAGTTTGGTGACTGATGGAGTACAAGGCTTCATTTTTATCTAAAGTATAGTCTTTCTTTTATTTAGTTAATTAACTTAAAAGTTGCTGTTTGGTTTTGAAGAAGGTGAATTTTCAATCAGCCTTAAACAAAGGTTCTACTTGTAGGTACTTGCAGCTGGGGCTTGATAATTAGTTAATTGGATTAGGCCAGTTTTCAGAAGCCAGATTCACAGTATAAAAGTGATCCCCTACAGTGCAGACATTGTTTGCACTGAGTGCTGAATTTGGTGCATTTGAGTGCTATAGTGAGAGTTTGGTGACTGAGGGAGTTAGGTGAGGAGGGAGTAAGGCGCTCTTTTCATTTTGTTTCCTACATTTCCGCAAAGAGCGAGAAGGGAGCCAGAAGTTTACAGAGAGTGCAGCTGACAGGGAGCAGAGTCAGAGGGCGGAGGTCCAGGGCAGCTATATTCTGTAAGGTAAGAGGGGATGGAGGCTAGGCCAGTTGCATGCTCCTCCTGTAGGATGTGGGTGGTGAGGGATACCACCGGTGTCTCCGCTGACTATATCTGCGGGAAGTGCACCCAACTCCAGCTCCTCAAAGACTGTGTTAGGGAACTGGAGCTGAAGCTGGATGAACTTCGGATCATCCGGGAGGCAGAGTGGGTGAGAGAGAAGAGTTACAGGGAGGTAACCACACCCAAGGTACAGGACAAGAGTAGCTGGGTTACAGTCAGGGGAAAGAAAGCAAACAGGCAGACAGTGCAGGGATCCCGCGTGGCCGTTCCCCTTCAAAACAAGTATAGCGTTTTGGATGCTGTTGGGGGGGATGACCTACCGGGGGAAGGCCCTAGCGGCCAGGTCTCTGGCACTGAGTCTGGCTCTGGGGTTCAGAGGGGAAGGGGGAGAATAGAAAAGCAATAGTAGTAGGAGATTCAATGGTTAGGGGAATAGATCGGAGATTCTGTGGTCGCGTGCGAGACTCCCGGAAGGTATGTTGCCTCCCGGGTGCCAGGGCCAGGGATGTCTCGGATCGTATCTTCAGGACCCTTAAGGGGAAGGGGGAGCAGCCAGAAGTCGTGATGCACATTGGTACCAACGACGTAGGTAGGAAAAGGGGTGTGGAGGTAATAAACGAGTTTAGGGAGTTAGGCTGGAAGTTAAAAGCCAGGACAGACAGAGTTGTCATCTCTGGTTTGTTGCCGGTGCCACGTGACAGCGAGGCTAGGAATAGGGAGAGAGTGCAGTTGAACACGTGGCTGCAGGAATGGTGTAGGAGGGAGGGCTTCAGGTATTTGGATAATTGGAGCGCATTCTGGGGAAGGTGGGACCTGTACAAGCAGGACGGGTTGCATCTGAACCAGAGGGGCACTAATATCCTGGGAAGGAGGTTTTCTAGTACTCTTCGGGAGGGTTTAAACTAATTTGGCAGGGGAATGGGAACCGGATTTGTAGTCCAGCAACTAAGCTAGCCGATATTCAGGACGCCAAAGCGTGTAGTGAGGTAGTGGGGAAGGGAACACTGACAAAGGAGAGTACTTGCAGGCACGGAGATGGGTTGAAGTGTGTATACTTCAACGCAAGAAGCATCAGGAATAAGGTGGGTGAACTTAAGGCATGGATCAGTACTTGGGACTACGATGTGGTGGCCATCACGGAAACTTGGATAGAAGAGGGGCAGAAATGGTTGTTGGAGGTCCCTGGTTATAGATGTTTCAATAAGATTAGGGAGGGTGGTAAAAGAGGTGGGGGGGGGGGGGGTCATTGTTAATTAGAGATAGTATAACAGCTGCAGAAAGGCAGTTCGAGGAGTATCTGCCTACTGAGGTAGTATGGGTTGAAGTCAGAAATAGGAAAGGAGCAGTCACCTTGTTAGGAATTTTCTATAGGCCCCCCAATAGTAGCAGAGATGTGGAGGAACAGATTGGGAAACAGATTTTGGAAAGGTGCAGAAGTCACAGGGTAGTAGTCATGGGTGACTTTAACTTCCCAAATATTGAGTGGAAACTCTTTAGATCAAATAGTTTGGATAGGGTGGTGTTTGTGCAGTGTGTCCAGGAAGCTTTTCTAACACAGTATGTAGATTGTCTGACCAGAGGGGAGGCAATATTGGATTTGGTACTTGATAATGAACCAGGGCAAGTGATAGATTTGTTAGTGGGGGAGCATTTTGGAGATAGTGACCACAATTCTGTGACTTTCACTTTCGTAATGGAGAGGGATAGGTGCGTGCAACAGGGCAAGGTTTACAATTGGGGGAAGGGTAAATCCGATGTTGTCAGACAAGAATTGAAGTGCATAAGTTGGGAACATAGGCTGTCAGGGAAGGACAAGTGAAATGTGGAACTTGTTCAAGGAACAGGTACTATGTGTCCTTGATATGTATGTCCCTGTCAGGTAGGGGAGAGATGGTCGAGTGAGGGAACCATGCTTGACAAGAGAGGTTGAATGTTTTGTTAAGAGGAAAAAGGAGACTTATGTAAGGCTGAGGAAACAAGGTTCAGACAGGGCGCTGGAGGGATACAAGATAGCCAGGAGGGAACTGAAGAATGGGATTAGGAGAGCTAAGAGAGGGCATGAACAATCTTTGGCGGGTAGGATCAAGGAAAACCCCAAGGCCTTTTACACACATGTGAGAAATATGAGAATGACTAGAGCGAGGGAAGGTCCGATCAAGGACAGTAGCGGGAGATTGTGTATTGAGTCTGAAGAGATAGGAGAGGTCTTGAACGAGTACTTTTCTTCTGTATTTACAAATGAGAGGGGCCATATTGTTGGAGAGGACAGTGTGAAACAGACTGGTAAGCTCGAGGAAATACTTGTTATGAAGGAAGATGCGTTGGGCATTTTGAAAAACTTGAGGATAGACAAATCCCCTGGGCCTGACGGGATATATCCAAGGATTCTATGGGAAGCAAGAGATGAAATTGCAGAGCCGTTGGCAATGATCTTTTCGTCCTCACTGTCAACAGGGGTGGTACCAGGGGATTGGAGAGTGGCGAATGTCGTGCCCCTGTTCAAAAAAGGGACTAGGGATAACCCTGGGAATTACAGGCCAGTTAGTCTTACTTCGGTGGTGGGCAAAGTAATGGAAAGGGTACTAAAGGATAGGCTTTCTGAGCATCTGGAAAGACACAGCTTGATTAGGAATAGTCAGCACGGATTTGTGAGGGGTAGGTCTCTCCTTACAAGTCTGATTGAATTCTTTGAGGAGGTGACCAGCATGTGGATGAAGATAAAGCAGTGGATGTAGTGTACATGGATTTTAGTAAGGCATTTGATAAGGTTCCCCATGGTAGGCTTTTGCAGAAAGTAAGGAGGCATGGGATAGTGGGAAATTTGGCCAGTTGGATAACAAACTGGCTAACCGATAGAAGTCAGAGAGTGGTGGTGGATGGCAAATATTCAGTCTGGATCCCAGTTACCAGTGGCGTACCGCAGGGATCAGTTCTGGGTCCTCTGCTGTTTGTGATTTTCATTCATGACTTGGATGAGGGAGTTGAAGGGTGGGTTAGCAAATTTGCAGACGATACGAAGATTGGTGGAGTTGTGGATAGTGAGGAGGGCTGTTGTCGGCTGCAAAGAGACATAGATAGGATGCAGAGCTGGGCTGAGAAGTGGCAGATGGAGTTTAACCCTGAAAAGTGTGAGGTTGTCCATTTTGGAAGGACAAATATGAATGCAGAATACAGGGTTAACGATAGAGTTCTTGGCAATGTGGAGGAGCAGAAAGATCTTGGGGTCTATGTTCATACATCTTTGAAAGTTGCCATCAAGTCCATAGAGCTGTGAAGAAGGCCTATGGTGTGCTAGCGTTCATTAACAGAGGGATTGAATTTAAGAGCCGTGAGGTGATGATGCAGCTGTACAAAACTTTGGTAAGGCCACATTTGGAGTACTGTGTACAGTTCTGGTCGCCTCATTTTAGGAGGGATGTGGAAGCTTTGGAAAAGTTGCAAAGGAGATTTACCAGGATGTTGCCTGGAATGGAGAGTAGGTCTTACGAGGAAAGGTTGAGGGTGCTAGGCCTTTTCTCATTAGAACGGAGAAGGATGAGGGGCGACTTGATAGAGGTTTATAAGATGATCAGGGGAATAGTTAGAGTAGACAGTCAGAGACTTTTTCCCTGGGTGGAACAAACCATTACAAGGGGACATAAATTTAAGGTGAATGGTGGAAGATATAAGGGGGGATGTCAGAGGTAGGTTCTTTACCCAGAGAGTAGTGGGGGCATGGAATGCACTGCCTGTGGAAGTAGTTGAGTCGGAAACATTAGGGACCTTCAAGCAGCTATTGGATGGGTACATGGATTACGGTTGAATGATATAGTGTAGATTAATTTGTTCTTAAGGGCAGCACGGTAGCATTGTGGATAGCACAATTGCTGCACAGCTCCAGGGTCCCAAGTTCGATTCCGGCTTGGGTCACTGTCTGTGCAGAGTCTGCGCATCCTCCCCGTGTGTGCGTGGGTTTCCTCCGGGTTCTCCGGTTTCCTCCCACAGTCCAAAGATGTGCAGGTTAGGTGGATTGGCCATGCTAAATTGCCCTTAGTGTCCAAACTTGCCCTTAGGTGTTGGGTAGAGGTGTTGACCTTGGGTAGGGTGCTCTTTCCAAGAGCCGGTGCAGACTCAATGGGCCGAATGGCCTCCTTCTGCACTGTAAATTCTATGATAATCTATGATTAATCTAGGACAAAGGTTCGGCACAACATCGTGGGCCGAAGGGCCTGTTCTGTGCTGTATTTTTCCATGTTCTATGTTCTAGGATAGTGAGAAAGAGCGTTAAAGTCGAAGGCTTGGTGGAGATCTATTTAAATATGTCCCAAGCATTGCCAAAGTTTGATGAGAAGGAGGTAGAAGCATTTTTCATTTCATTTGAGAAGGTAGCTAAACAAATGAAATGGCCACAGGACATGTGGGTGTTACTGATTCAAACAAAGTTGATAGGTAGGGCGAGTGAAGTGTTTGCATCACTACCGGAGGAGGTATCTAGGACATATGAGGTGAAAAAAATCCATCTTAGGTGCATATGAACTGGTGTCTGAAGCCCAGACAAAGGTTTAGAAATTTAAGGAAAGAATTTGGTCAAACATACATGGAGTTCGAAAGGCTTAAACAGAGCAATTTTAATAGGTGGATAAGAGCTTTGAAAATAGACCAAACGTATGAAGCTCTGATAGAAACTATACTTTTGGAGGAGTTTAAAATTCAATTCCTGATGTAGCGAGAACTCATGTGGAAGAGCAGAGGGTTAAAACTGCGAGATTAGCAGCAGAAATGGCAGATGATTATGAATTAGTTCATAAATCAAAGGTTGGTTTCCGACATCAGTTTCAGCCTGTGAGGGATAGAAACTGTGGATATGAGAAATACTCAAGTGGTAAAGGTAAAGGTGATCTGATGGGAGATAATGAGAGTGGATCTCAGATTAAAAAATAAATCCAGGAGGGTGGAAAAGAAATGAAAAGTTTCAAATGTTTTCACTGTAATAAACTAGGCCATGTAAAGTCACAGTGTTGGTGGTTGAAGAAAAGCACTGGGAAGGCTGATGTGGTAAAACAGGATAAGACAGTGGGGTTTGTTAAAGTGGAAAAGGAAAGCCCAAGGGAAGCGAAGGGGGGGGGGTGCAAAGGATGGTACAGCCTGACCAAGAGGTGATTGATAAGAAGGTGCCAGATCTCTTTCAAGAATTTACTTGTATGGGTAAAGTTTACTCATGTGAATCAGGAAGAGCAGGTAAAGAAGTCACAACTTTAAGAGATACGGGAGCTAGTCAGTCTTTAATGGTAAGAGATGAGGAGTTATTAATTTGGGAAGAATGTTGCCAGAAAAGGTGGTGATATGTGGAATTCAGGGTGAGAGGAGTAGTGTTCCATTATATAAGGTAGAGTGAAGAGTGGTGAAGTGGTAGTAGGAGTAATAGAGAACCTATCTTATCCAGGAATACAGTTTATCTTGGGTAATGATATAGCTGGATCGCAGGTGTGAGTGATGCCTACTGTGGTTGATAAGCCAGTGGAAAATCAGACAACTGAAGTGTTGAGGGACGAATATCCTGGGAATTTTCCGGATTGTGTAGCAACAAGGTCGCAAAGTCACAGGTTAAGACAAGAGGAGAAACCAAAGATTGATGATGAAGTTGAAGTGCAATTATCAGAAACAAAATTTTGATCAGATGGTTGAAAAAGAACAAGAACAGGTGGAGGATGAGGCGGATATTTTTAGATCAGGAAAATTGGCGGCGTTACAACAGAAAGATGTAGAAATAAAATGGTTGTATCAGAAAGCATACACGGAAGAGGAATCTGTGTGTATACCAGAGTGTTATGCACCTTCTGCAGAGTGGCTGTAGAGGTAAAGGTTAAAAACCTGAGTTGGTGTGTGTGCGTGTGTGACTGCTGCGGTCATGTTTTAACAGAATCTTGGTTTGAAAGGTTGGAGCCGGGGTTGGAGCAAATTAAATCATCATAGAAGTAATGTCTTGATGAGAAAATGGAGACCTGTACATATGCAGGCGGATGAAAAGTGGGCAGATGTCCATCAAGTAGTATTGCCGGTAGGGTATAGAAAGGAGGTGTTGCGAGTTGCACATGAGGTACCAGTGGGAGGTCATTTGGGAATAAGGAAAACTCAAGCTAAAATCCAGAAACATTTTTATTGGCCTGGACTACATAAAGATGCAGTTACATTTTGTCAGTCATGTCACACATGTCAAGTGATAGGGGAACCTCAAGCAGTGATAAAACCAGCGCCCTTAATACCCATTCCAGCATTTGAGGAACCTTTTACAAGGGTCCTAATCGATTGTGTAGGACCGCTTCCTAAAACAAAAAGTGGGAATCAATATCTTTTAACTATAATATTCGTGTCTACTAGGTTTCCAGAGGCCATTCCAGTATGTAATATTACAGCTAAAAGGATTGTGGAGGAGTTACTTAAATTCTTTACTCGATATGGACTACCCACAGAAATTCAATCGGATCAAGGATCAAATTTTACCTCAAGGTTATTCAAAGAAGTAATGGATAGCTTAAGGATAAAACAATTTAAATCAACTGCGAACCATCCAGAATCGCAGGGAGCGTTAGAAAGGTGGCATCAGACATTAAAGACAATGTTGGGGGCTTATTGTCACGATTATCCAGAGGATTGGGATAAAGGAATTCCATTCGTACTGTTTGCAATTAGGATGCTCCTAATGAGTCAACCAAATTTAGTCCTTTTGAACTAATTTTTGGTCAGGAGGTAAGAGGACCACTTAAATTGATTAAGGAAAAATTGGTGAGTGAGAAATCAGAACTTACATTATTGGATTATGTGCCAAATTTTAGGGAACAATTAAATAAAGCAGGTGAATTGGCTAGACAACATTTAAAAGTTGCACAAAATGTGATGAAACGGGTAGCGGACAAGAAATCCAAAGTTTGTAGTTTTAGTGTTGTTACCAGTGGTGAACCTTTAAAAGCTAGGTTTTGTGGACCGTATCAGATTGAAAGGAAATTAAGTGAGGTGAATTATGTGGTAAAAACACCAGATGGAAGGAAGACTTACCGAGTGTGTCATGTGAATATGCTTAAAAGGTACTTTGAAAGGGAAGGAGAGAAAAAGGAGGTTTTAATGATTCTATCTCAAAGTGACGAACCAAATCCAGATGACTGTGAATTTGGCATACCTCAAATTAAATTGGAAAACGAGGATGTTCTTAAAAAATGGGGTAAATTGTTGAGGTTACCTTCCAGAGGAAAAACAAACTAACCTGAAAGAGTTATTGACATCACATGGGCAAGTTTGTGGAGATAAATTGGGAAGTACTAAAATGGCTATACATGATGTAGATGTGGGAAATGCTGTTCCAACCAAACAACGTCCATACAGACTTAACCCATTGGCACAGGTTAACAAAGAGATTGAGAGTATGCTTAAAAATGGCATAATTGAAGTGAGTTGCAGCCAATGCATAGTGATGGTACCAAAACCAGATGGTACCCAACGGTTGTGTGTGGAATATAGAAAGGTGAATGCAGTTACAAGAATGGACTCTTATCCTATCCCACTTTTAGAGGATTGCATTGAGAAGGTGGGACAATCAGCTTTTATTTCCAAACTGGATTTACTTAAAGGTTACTGGCAGGTACCTTTATCCGAAAGGGCGAAGGAGATTTCAGCTTTTGTGACTCCAGATGGTATATACCAATTCAAAGTTATGCCATTTGGCACGAAAAACGCCCCAGCCTCATTTCAACGGTTAACTAACAAAGTTGTTTCAGGATTACCCAATTGTGCGGTATACATCGACAATCTGGTAATCTTCAGCCAGACATGGAAAGAACATTTAAAACATCTGATGGAGTTATTCGATCAACTTCAGGAGGGCGGGTTTGGTGGTAAACCTAGCCAAAAGTGAATTTGGAATAGCTCAAGTCACTTTCCTTGGCCATACAATCGGACAGGGTTGAATGGTCGCACAAGATGTGAAACCAACCGTTATTGAGGAGTTTCCGATACCCTCAAGGCGAAGGGAAATAATGTGATTTCTTGGCATGAGTGGATTTGATCGAACATTTGTGAAACGTTTTTGTAGCGTGGTTGCTACATTGATAGACTTGCTGAAGAAACGTTAAAAATTTCAGTGGACAGTGGACTTTCAACAGGCATTTGACTGCCTGAAAGCTGTGATAACCAATGCTCCCGTGTTGGAGAATTACAAGGGACTCTGTGATCAGATTGAACTGAAGTACCTGACTTTAAAGAGAAATGCCGAGGTGTAGAGAAATGGATGGATCGTGCAGAGACATTCTTGTTCAAAGAGACTGTCAATCGAGAAGGATTCCAGTTGGAGGAAAAACAAAAAATGGATTTTATTGTTGTACCTGTTTGCGTGTGTTGTTTTTTGTAAAATGAAAAAGTGTATTTACTGTGTGCATTTCTTAACGGATGGTGAAAAGGTGAAAAATGAAACCATCTTGAAGTTGATGGGTTTTTTTTTCTTGGGGGGCGGTGTCCTGTGAGAGTACCTTTAAGAAATGGGTGTTTATAAATGGGTGTGTATATAAATATCTGTAGTGAGAGTACCTTTAAGAAATTGGTGTTTATTACTGCAGAGATGTCAGAGAGTGGGTGGAGCTGGGCTGTCTGTCAGCTTTTTACTTTCGTTTTAGGCTGTTTGCTGCAGGATGTGTTTCAGTTTTGTTTTCAGAGCTGGATAGTTGCAGTTATAGCCAGAAGGTGTATGAGTCTCTCTCTCTAATCTAAAGACTGTAAATCAATCCTTTGGTGATTTAAAACTAATAGCTGCTCTCAGTAGTGACTTTAACCTGATGTGCTTCTGTTGAAAGTTCTTTTTTGAGTCTTATGGATGTTAAAAGGACAGCTTAAAGGATTACTTAGTGTTGTATTCTTTGGGGGTTGTATTTGAATTGATGGTAGCTAAGATGTTCACTGTATGTTTTACAAAGGTGAACTTGAGTTCATAGAATAAACATTGTTTTGCTTTCAAAAATACTTTTCCGTTTCTGCTGTACCACACCTGTAGAGTGGGCCATGTACTCCCCAAACCACAATCTATTAAAAGTTGTGGGTCAGGTGAACTCCATGATACACTTTGGGGTCTTTAAACCCTGGCCCATAACAAATTGGGGGCTCGTCTGGGATAAAAGTTTATTTATTGGATTGGCTTAGTGAACTTAAAGACAGTGAGGGGTGAGCATATTGTGGTTGCTTTTCAGGTGTGGTATTCTCGTTTAAGTGGGGAGTGTGTTGTGGACAATGGCTCTTTCAGAGGCTCTGAAGTTTTTGGGGGTGGAGACGGTCACACCCAGTACCTTACGGACAGAGACTAAAAGCAGACTGTTAGATTTGGCAAAAACATTGCGGTTAACATTACCTGACAAAATGCGAAAAGACGAGGTAAGTATGGCGGTGGCTAAGCATTTAAAGTTGCCTGAGATACAGTTTGACTCATTGGAAATGGCAAAAATTCAGTTACAAATTAAACAAATGGAACATGAGAAAGAATTAAAGCAGCTTGAATACGAAAGAGAGGAAAAAGAAAGCGAGAGAGAGGAAAAAGAAAAGGAGAGAGAACAAAGGAGAAAATAAATAATCACCCTAGCAGAACAAAAAGAAAGAGAACGGGAGATACAAATCAGGGAAAAAGATAAAGAGAACGAGTTTGAACTTCAGAAAATGGCCATGAAACATGACAGTCAGTTAAGATTGGCAGACGAAAAGGGAAACGTACTGTTGGATGATAGTGATGAGGATTGGTTTGCACTGAGTGCTGAATTTGGTGCATTTGAGTGCTATAGTGAGAGTTTGGTGACTGAGGGAGTACTGAATTTGGTGCATTTGAGTGCAAGAGTGAGAGTTTGGTGACTGAGGGAGTACAAGGCTTCATTTTTATCTAAAGTATAGTCTTTCTTTTATTTAGTTAATTAACTTAAAAGTTGCTGTTTGGTTTTGAAGAAGGTGAATTTTCAATCAGCTTTAAACAAAGGTTCTACTTGTAGGTACTTGCAGCTGGGGCTTGATAATTAGTTAATTGGATTAGGCCAGTTTTCAGAAGCCAGATTCACAGTATAAAAGTGATCCCCTACAGTGCAGACATTGTTTGCACTGAGTGCTGAATTTGGTGCATTTGAGTGCTATAGTGAGAGTTTGGTGACTGAGGGAGTTAGGTGAGGAGGGAGTAAGGCGCTCTTTTCATTTTGTTTCCTACATTTCCGCAAAGAGCGAGAAGGGAGCCAGAAGTTTACAGAGTGTGCAGCTGACAGGGAGCAGAGTCAGAGGGCGGAGGTCCAGGGCAGCTATATTCTGTAAGGTAAGAGGGGATGGAGGCTAGGCCAGTTGCATGCTCCTCCTGTAGGATGTGGGTGGTGAGGGATACCACCGGTGTCTCCGCTGACTATATCTGCGGGAAGTGCACCCAACTCCAGCTCCACAAAGACTGTGTTAGGGAACTGGAGCTGAAGCTGGATGAACTTCGGATCATCCGGGAGGCAGAGTGGGTGAGAGAGAAGAGTTACAGGGAGGTAACCACACCCAAGGTACAGGACAAGAGTAGCTGGGTTACAGTCAGGGGAAAGAAAGCAAACAGGCAGACAGTGCAGGGATCCCTCGTGGCCGTTCCCCTTCAAAACAAGTATAGCGTTTTGGATGCTGTTGGGGGGGATGACCTACCGGGGGAAGGCCCTAGCGGCCAGGTCTCTGGCACTGAGTCTGGCTCTGGGGTTCAGAGGGGAAGGGGGAGAATAGAAAAGCAATAGTAGTAGGAGATTCAATGGTTAGGGGAATAGATAGGAGATTCTGTGGTCACGTGCGAGACTCCCGGAAGGTATGTTGCCTCCCGGGTGCCAGGGCCAGGGATGTCTCGGATCGTATCTTCAGGACCCTTAAGGGGAAGGGGGAGCAGCCAGAAGTCGTGATGCACATTGGTACCAACGACGTAGGTAGGAAAAGGGGTGTGGAGGTAATAAACGAGTTTAGGGAGTTAGGCTGGAAGTTAAAAGCCAGGACAGACAGAGTTGTCATCTCTGGTTTGTTGCCGGTGCCACGTGATAGCGAGGCTAGGAATAGGGAGAGAGTGCAGTTGAACACGTGGCTGCAGGAATGGTGTAGGAGGGAGGGCTTCAGGTATTTGGATAATTGGAGCGCATTCTGGGGAAGGTGGGACCTGTACAAGCAGGACGGGTTGCATCTGAACCAGAGGGGCACTAATATCCTGGGAGGGAGGTTTTCTAGTACTCTTCGGGAGGGTTTAAACTAATTTGGCAGGGGAATGGGAACCGGATTTGTAGTCCAGCAACTAAGCTAGCCGATATTCAGGACGCCAAAGCGTGTAGTGAGGCAGTGGGGAAGGGAACACTGACAAAGGAGAGTACTTGCAGGCACGGAGATGGGTTGAAGTGTGTATACTTCAACGCAAGAAGCATCAGGAATAAGGTGGGTGAACTTAAGGCATGGATCAGTACTTGGGACTACGATGTGGTGGCCATCACGGAAACTTGGATAGAAGAGGGGCAGAAATGGTTGTTGGAGGTCCCTGGTTATAGATGTTTCAATAAGATTAGGGAGGGTGGTAAAAGAGGTGGGGGGGGTCATTGTTAATTAGAGATAGTATAACAGCTGCAGAAAGGCAGTTCGAGGAGTATCTGCCTACTGAGGTAGTATGGGTTGAAGTCAGAAATAGGAAAGGAGCAGTCACCTTGTTAGGAATTTTCTATAGGCCCCCCAATAGTAGCAGAGATGTGGAGGAACAGATTGGGAAACAGATTTTGGAAAGGTGCAGAAGTCACAGGGTAGTAGTCATGGGTGACTTTAACTTCCCAAATATTGAGTGGAAACTCTTTAGATCAAATAGTTTGGATAGGGTGGTGTTTGTGCAGTGTGTCCAGGAAGCTTTTCTAACACAGTATGTAGATTGTCTGACCAGAGGGGAGGCAATATTGGATTTGGTACTTGATAATGAACCAGGGCAAGTGATAGATTTGTTAGTGGGGGAGCATTTTGGAGATAGTGACCACAATTCTGTGACTTTCACTTTCGTAATGGAGAGGGATAGGTGCGTGCAACAGGGCAAGGTTTACAATTGGGGGAAGGGTAAATCCGATGTTGTCAGACAAGAATTGAAGTGCATAAGTTGGGAACATAGGCTGTCAGGGAAGGACACAAGTGAAATGTGGAACTTGTTCAAGGAACAGGTACTATGTGTCCTTGATATGTATGTCCCTGTCAGGTAGGGGAGAGATGGTCGAGTGAGGGAACCATGGTTGACAAGAGAGGTTGAATGTTTTGTTAAGAGGAAAAAGGAGACTTATGTAAGGCTGAGGAAACAAGGTTCAGACAGGGCGCTGGAGGGATACAAGATAGCCAGGAGGGAACTGAAGAATGGGATTAGGAGAGCTAAGAGAGGGCATGAACAATCTTTGGCGGGTAGGATCAAGGAAAACCCCAAGGCCTTTTACACACATGTGAGAAATATGAGAATGACTAGAGCGAGGGAAGGTCCGATCAAGGACAGTAGCGGGAGATTGTGTATTGAGTCTGAAGAGATAGGAGAGGTCTTGAACGAGTACTTTTCTTCTGTATTTACAAATGAGAGGGGCCATATTGTTGGAGAGGACAGTGTGAAACAGACTGGTAAGCTCGAGGAAATACTTGTTATGAAGGAAGATGCGTTGGGCATTTTGAAAAACTTGAGGATAGACAAATCCCCTGGGCCTGACGGGATATATCCAAGGATTCTATGGGAAGCAAGAGATGAAATTGCAGAGCCGTTGGCAATGATCTTTTCGTCCTCACTGTCAACAGGGGTGGTACCAGGGGATTGGAGAGTGGCGAATGTCGTGCCCCTGTTCAAAAAAGGGACTAGGGATAACCCTGGGAATTACAGGCCAGTTAGTCTTACTTCGGTGGTGGGCAAAGTAATGGAAAGGGTACTAAAGGATAGGATTTCTGAGCATCTGGAAAGACACAGCTTGATTAGGAATAGTCAGCACGGATTTGTGAGGGGTAGGTCTCTCCTTACAAGTCTGATTGAATTCTTTGAGGAGGTGACCAGCATGTGGATGAAGGTAAAGCAGTGGATGTAGTGTACATGGATTTTAGTAAGGCATTTGATAAGGTTCCCCATGGTAGGCTTTTGCAGAAAGTAAGGAGGCATGGGATAGTGGGAAATTTGGCCAGTTGGATAACGAACTGGCTAACCGATAGAAGTCAGAGAGTGGTGGTGGATGGCAAATATTCAGTCTGGATCCCAGTTACCAGTGGCGTACCGCAGGGATCAGTTCTGGGTCCTCTGCTGTTTGTGATTTTCATTCATGACTTGGATGAGGGAGTTGAAGGGTGGGTTAGCAAATTTGCAGACGATACGAAGATTGGTGGAGTTGTGGATAGTGAGGAGGGCTGTTGTCGGCTGCAAAGAGACATAGATAGGATGCAGAGCTGGGCTGAGAAGTGGCAGATGGAGTTTAACCCTGAAAAGTGTGAGGTTGTCCATTTTGGAAGGACAAATATGAATGCAGAATACAGGGTTAACGATAGAGTTCTTGGCAATGTGGAGGAGCAGAAAGATCTTGGGGTCTATGTTCATACATCTTTGAAAGTTGCCACTCAAGTGCATAGAGCTGTGAAGAAGGCCTATGGTGTGCTAGCGTTCATTAACAGAGGGATTGAATTTAAGAGCCGTGAGGTGATGATGCAGCTGTACAAAACTTTGGTAAGGCCACATTTGGAGTACTGTGTACAGTTCTGGTCGCCTCATTTTAGGAGGGATGTGGAAGCTTTGGAAAAGTTGCAAAGGAGATTTACCAGGATGTTGCCTGGAATGGAGAGTAGGTCTTACGAGGAAAGGTTGAGGGTGCTAGGCCTTTTCTCATTAGAACGGAGAAGGATGAGGGGTGACTTGATAGAGGTTTATAAGATGATCAGGGGAATAGTTAGAGTAGACAGTCAGAGACTTTTTCCCTGGGTGGAACAAACCATTACAAGGGGACATAAATTTAAGGTGAATGGTGGAAGATATAAGGGGGGATGTCAGAGGTAGGTTCTTTACCCAGAGAGTAGTGGGGGCATGGAATGCACTGCCTGTGGAAGTAGTTGAGTCGGAAACATTAGGGACCTTCAAGCAGCTATTGGATGGGTACATGGATTACGGTTGAATGATATAGTGTAGATTAATTTGTTCTTAAGGGCAGCACGGTAGCATTGTGGATAGCACAATTGCTTCACAGCTCCAGGGTCCCAAGTTCGATTCCGGCTTGGGTCACTGTCTGTGCAGAGTCTGCACATCCTCCCCGTGTGTGCGTGGGTTTCCTCCGGATTCTCCGGTTTCCTCCCACAGTCCAAAGATGTGCAGGTTAGGTGGATTGGCCATGCTAAATTGCCCTTAGTGTCCAAACTTGCCCTTAGTGTTGGGTAGAGGTGTTGACCTTGGGTAGGGTGCTCTTTCCAAGAGCCGGTGCAGACTCAATGGGCCGAATGGCCTCCTTCTGCACTGTAAATTCTATGATAATCTATGATTAATCTAGGACAAAGGTTCGGCACAACATCGTGGGCCGAAGGGCCTGTTCTGTGCTGTATTTTTCCATGTTCTATGTTCTAGGATAGTGAGAAAGAGCGTTAAAGTCGAAGGCTTGGTGGAGATCTATTTAAATATGTCCCAAGCATTGCCAAAGTTTGATGAGAAGGAGGTAGAAGCATTTTTCATTTCATTTGAGAAGGTAGCTAAACAAATGAAATGGCCACAGGACATGTGGGTGTTACTGATTCAAACAAAGTTGATAGGTAGGGCGAGTGAAGTGTTTGCATCACTACCGGAGGAGGTATCTAGGACATATGAGGTGAAAAAAATCCATCTTAGGTGCATATGAACTGGTGTCTGAAGCCCAGACAAAGGTTTAGAAATTTAAGGAAAGAATTTGGTCAAACATACATGGAGTTCGAAAGGCTTAAACAGAGCAATTTTAATAGGTGGATAAGAGCTTTGAAAATAGACCAAACGTATGAAGCTCTGATAGAAACTATACTTTTGGAGGAGTTTAAAATTCAATTCCTGATGTAGCGAGAACTCATGTGGAAGAGCAGAGGGTTAAAACTGCGAGATTAGCAGCAGAAATGGCAGATGATTATGAATTAGTTCATAAATCAAAGGTTGGTTTCCGACATCAGTTTCAGCCTGTGAGGGATAGAAACTGTGGATATGAGAAATACTCAAGTGGTAAAGGTAAAGGTGATCTGATGGGAGATAATGAGAGTGGATCTCAGATTAAAAAATAAATCCAGGAGGGTGGAAAAGAAATGAAAAGTTTCAAATGTTTTCACTGTAATAAACTAGGCCATGTAAAGTCACAGTGTTGGTGGTTGAAGAAAAGCACTGGGAAGGCTGATGTGATAAAACAGGATAAGACAGTGGGGTTTGTTAAAGTGGAAAAGGAAAGCCCAAGGGAAGCGAAGGGGGGCGGGGTGCAAAGGATGGTACAGCCTGACCAAGAGGTGATTGATAAGAAGGTGCCAGATCTCTTTCAAGAATTTACTTGTATGGGTAAAGTTTACTCATGTGAATCAGGAAGAGCAGGTAAAGAAGTCACAACTTTAAGAGATACGGGAGCTAGTCAGTCTTTAATGGTAAGAGATGAGGAGTTATTAATTTGGGAAGAATGTTGCCAGAAAAGGTGGTGATATGTGGAATTCAGGGTGAGAGGAGTAGTGTTCCATTATATAAGGTAAGGTTGAAAAGTCCAGTGAAGAGTGGTGAAGTGGTAGTAGGAGTAATAGAGAACCTATCTTATCCAGGAATACAGTTTATCTTGGGTAATGATATAGCTGGATTGCAGGTGTGAGTGATGCCTACTTTGGTTGATAAGCCAGTGGAAAATCAGACAACTGAAGTGTTGAGGGACGAATATCCTGGGAATTTTCCGGATTGTGTAGCAACAAGGTCGCAAAGTCACAGGTTAAGACAAGAGGAGAAACCAAAGATTGATGATGAAGTTGAAGTGCAATTATCAGAAACAAAATTTTGATCAGATGGTTGAAAAAGAACAAGAACAGGTGGAGGATGAGGCGGATATTTTTAGATCAGGAAAATTGGCGGCGTTACAACAGAAAGATGTAGAAATAAAATGGTTGTATCAGAAAGCATACACGGAAGAGGAATCTGTGTGTATACCAGAGTGTTATGCACCTTCTGCAGAGTGGCTGTAGAGGTAAAGGTTAAAAACCTGAGTTGGTGTGTGTGCGTGTGTGACTGCTGCGGTCATGTTTTAACAGAATCTTGGTTTGAAAGGTTGGAGCCGGGGTTGGAGCCAATTAAATCATCATAGAAGTAATGTCTTGATGAGAAAATGGAGACCTGTACATATGCAGGCAGATGAAAAGTGGGCAGATGTCCATCAAGTAGTATTGCCGGTAGGGTATAGAAAGGAGGTGTTGCGAGTTGCACATGAGGTACCAGTGGGAGGTCATTTGGGAATAAGGAAAACTCAAGCTAAAATCCAGAAACATTTTTATTGGCCTGGACTACATAAAGATGCAGTTACATTTTGTCAGTCATGTCACACATGTCAAGTGATAGGGGAACCTCAAGCAGTGATAAAACCAGCGCCCTTAATACCCATTCCAGCATTTGAGGAACCTTTTACAAGGGTCCTAATCGATTGTGTAGGACCGCTTCCTAAAACAAAAAGTGGGAATCAATATCTTTTAACTATAATGTTCGTGTCTACTAGGTTTCCAGAGGCCATTCCAGTATGTAATATTACAGCTAAAAGGATTGTGGAGGAGTTACTTAAATTCTTTACTCGATATGGACTACCCACAGAAATTCAATCGGATCAAGGATCAAATTTTACCTCAAGGTTATTCAAAGAAGTAGTGGATAGCTTAAGGATAAAACAATTTAAATCAACTGCGAACCATCCAGAATCGCAGGGAGCGTTAGAAAGGTGGCATCAGACATTAAAGACAATGTTGGGGGCTTATTGTCACGATTATCCAGAGGATTGGGATAAAGGAATTCCATTCGTACTGTTTGCAATTAGGGATGCACCTAATGAGTCAACCAAATTTAGTCCTTTTGAACTAATTTTTGGTCAGGAGGTAAGAGGACCACTTAAATTGATTAAGGAAAAATTGGTGAGTGAGAAATCAGAACTTACATTATTGGATTATGTGCCAAATTTTAGGGAACAATTAAATAAAGCAGGTGAATTGGCTAGACAACATTTAAAAGTTGCACAAAATGTGATGAAACGGGTAGCGGACAAGAAATCCAAAGTTTGTAGTTTTAGTGTTGTTACCAGTGGTGAACCTTTAAAAGCTAGGTTTTGTGGACCGTATCAGATTGAAAGGAAATTAAGTGAGGCGAATTATGTGGTAAAAACACCAGATGGAAGGAAGACTTACCGAGTGTGTCATGTGAATATGCTTAAAAGGTACTTTGAAAGGGAAGGAGAGAAAAAGGAGGTTTTAATGATTCTATCTCAAAGTGACGAACCAAATCCAGATGACTGTGAATTTGGCATACCTCAAATTCAATTGGAAAACGAGGATGTTCTTAAAAAATGGGGTAAATTGTTGAGGTTACCTTCCAGAGGAAAAACAAACTGACCTTAAAGAGTTATTGACATCACATGGGCAAGTTTGTCGAGATAAATTGGGAAGTACTAAAATGGCTATACATGATGTAGATGTGGGAAATGCTGTTCCAACCAAACAACGTCCATACAGACTTAACCCATTGGCACAGGTTAACAAAGAGATTGAGAGTATGCTTAAAAATGGCATAATTGAAGTGAGTTGCAGCCAATGCATAGTGATGGTACCAAAACCAGATGGTACCCAACGGTTGTGTGTGGAATATAGAAAGGTGAATGCAGTTACAAGAATGGACTCTTATCCTATCCCACTTTTAGAGGATTGCATTGAGAAGGTGGGACAATCAGCTTTTATTTCCAAACCGGATTTACTTAAAGGTTACTGGCAGGTACCTTTATCCGAAAGGGCGAAGGAGATTTCAGCTTTTGTGACTCCAGATGGTATATACCAATTCAAAGTTATGCCATTTGGCACGAAAAACGCCCCAGCCTCATTTCAACGGTTAACTAACAAAGTCGTTTCAGGATTACCCAATTGTGCGGTATACATCGACAATCTGGTAATCTTCAGCCAGACATGGAAAGAACATTTAAAACATCTGATGGAGTTATTCGATCAACTTCAGGAGGGCGGGTTTGGTGGTAAACCTAGCCAAAAGTGAATTTGGAATAGCTCAAGTCACTTTCCTTGGCCATACAATCGGACAGGGTTGAATGGTCGCACAAGATGTGAAACCAACCGTTATTGAGGAGTTTCCGATACCCTCAAGGCGAAGGGAAATAATGTGATTTCTTGGCATGAGTGGATTTGATCGAACATTTGTGAAACGTTTTTGTAGCGTGGTTGCTACATTGATAGACTTGCTGAAGAAACGTTAAAAATTTCAGTGGACAGCGGACTTTCAACAGGCATTTGACTGCCTGAAAGCTGTGATAACCAATGCTCATGTGTTGGAGAATTACAAGGGACTCTGTGATCAGATTGAACTGAAGTATCTGACTTTAAAGAGAAATGCCGAGGTGTAGAGAAATGGATGGATCGTGCAGAGACATTCTTGTTCAAAGAGACTGTCAATCGAGAAGGATTCCAGTTGGAGGAAAAACAAAAAATGGATTTTATTGTTGTACCTGTTTGCGTGTGTTGTTTTTTGTAAAATGAAAAAGTGTATTTACTGTGTGCATTTCTTAATGGATGGTGAAAAGGTGAAAAATGAAACCATCTTGAAGTTGATGGTTTTTTTTTTCTTGGGGGGCGGTGTCCTGTGAGAGTACCTTTAAGAAATGGGTGTTTATAAATGGGTGTGTATATAAATATCTGTAGTGAGAGTACCTTTAAGAAATTGGTGTTTATTACTGCAGAGATGTCAGAGAGTGGGTGGAGCTGGGCTGTCTGTCAGTTTTTTACTTTCGTTTTAGGCTGTTTGCTGCAGGATGTGTTTCAGTTTTGTTTTCAGAGCTGGATAGTTGCAGTTATAGCCAGAAGGTGTATGAGTCTCTCTCTCTAATCTAAAGACTGTAAATCAATCCTTTGGTGATTTAAAACTAATAGCTGCTCTCAGTAGTGACTTTAACCTGATGTGCTTCTGTTGAAAGTTCTTTTTTGAGTCTTATGGATGTTAAAAGGACAGCTTAAAGGATTACTTAGTGTTGTATTCTTTGGGGGTTGTATTTGAATTGATGGTAGCTAAGATGTTCACTGTATGTTTTAAAAAGGTTAACTTGAGTTCATAGAATAAACATTGTTTTGCTTTAAAAAAATACTTTTCCATTTCTTCTGTACCACACCTGCAGAGTGGGCCGTGTGCTCCCCATACCACAATCTAGTAAAAGTTGTGGGTCAGGTGAACTCCATGATACACTTTGGAGTTCTCCAAACCCTGGCCCATAACAGTGTACAGTTCACTTAAATTAACAGGTGACCTGTGGTCATATACACCACACTCTGAATTCAACTGAGAAATGCCATCCAAAGGAGTTCAGAGGATAGAATCCCTACGGTGCAGTAGGAGGCCATTCGACCCATCAGGTCTGCACCGAACCTCCGAAAGGGCGCTCTACCTCAGCCCACTCCCCCGCCCCATCCCCGCAACCCCACCTAACCTTTGGACACTAAGGGACAACTTTAGCACGGCCGGGGCGGCATGTGGCGCAGTGGATAGCACTGGGACTGCGGCGCTGAGGACCTGGGTTCAAATCCCGGCCCTGGGTCACTGTCGGTGTGGAGTTTGCACATTCTCCTCATGTCTGCGTGGGCTTCACCCCCACAACCCAAAGATGTGCAGGTTAGGTGGATTGGCCACGCTAAATTGCACCTTAATTGGAAAAAAAAACATAATTGGATACTTAAAACAAAAACAAAAATATCTTTAGCATGGCCAGTCCACCTAACCCTCACATCTTTGGACTTTGTAACCCCCGCCTCACCCCACAATGCAGACGCTTGTTACACGTGAGCCAAGCGGTCTCACAGAAACTCGATCTTCATCATCAGGGTTTACAATCTTCATGTTGATAGAACTTGCTTCGGCGTTTTCTCTCCGGCATCCTCAACGAGGATCCGCCTCCAGGGTTTCGATCTCACCTGGTGATGTTCCCCTCTCCTGGGCCACCACATTCGTTTTAGGTTTCACCTTCCGTGCGGTCTCTTGAGATACTCCGCCGTGCCGAGCGGAACACCGCTGTTCCAAGCGCTCCGGGTAAATGAGTCACTGACCTTTGGCTGTCTCCTCTGAACATCTATGGCTCCTCGCGAGCCACACATTGTCCTAAGCCCGCTCCCCGGAGACTTTTCATCTACTTACTTTCAATTACACTGAGCAGGACCTGTTCTTCCCAATTCCTGCCCTTGTTCCGTGACGTGACCCTGTTCCCAAACCTTTTCCCATCTCACTCCCAGGTTTTGGACTTCCTGCTTTTTTTTGATGGGGGGTGGCTGGTCCTTCATGAAGGGGGGGGTTCAGCGACGATACCTCTTAAAACTGAATCGTTAGCATGCCACTAGAGTAGTTTTACGTAAGTTACTTTATTGAGGATTGAGATGAATTATAGGACTGAGTAATCATTATTAAACGTGTATTTTTAGGACATAGCAGTTACAAGTAATCGAATGGGATTTAGGATAGCTAACTTGTCCTGAAGGACATCATTTCTGATATCTTGTCTTTGCGAAACAAATGCAGGAAGCTGGTTTTGCTGTCCTGCTTCTCACAGACCATGAATGCACAGCAAATTACTAGTCAGCACAGCTGTCGGGATGAGGATCAATCATGCGCTGCTTGCAATTCTATTGGATAAGTTTAAACGTAGCAACTTCAGGGATTGGATCGCGTCCAACTGGGGTGGGCTATTGATTTTTGAACGTTGTATAAGTGCTGTGTTCTGGTCTTTGTTCGGCAGAACAGATCTTGGCAGATATCCAGTCAGTCCTCGCTGTATACGTAACAAGCTTGATTAAATAGCCACCTTGTCCAGGTTGTCGTTGTGTTTTTTCCTCTCTGTACTGAGTTGAGCCACAGGGAATAACCCCACGTGGAAGCTGACTCAATACACAGGTCTTGAAACCACTCCTACATCACCTCATCCCCTGCTCGCAGCTCTTGTCCTGCCTCTTCTGGCATCTTCTGCAGAATGGCTGTATTGTATTATAAATAAAGGTTAAAAACCTGGGTTGGTGTGTGTGTGTGTGACTGCTGCGGTCATGTTTTAACAGAATCTTGGTTTGAAAGATTGGAGCCGGGTGCAAATTAAACCATCGTAAAAAACTTCATAGAATCATAGAATTTACAGTGCAGAAGGGTTGGGCTTGGGCTAATGTGTATTAGTTTTGATTAAAGGGATTACACTTCAGCTTACTAACATGACGTCGTTGCTGGAAGGAGGTATATTATCCGGCATTTTGCAGAAAGCAGCTCTGTTGTGTTCCAGATGAAGCTGTGAACAGAAATCGAGCCATTTTTTTCCTCACTGCAGTTGAGTTAAAAGAGATTGACAGCCTTTCCAGGCAGTGCAGACTTGGCTGAGAACAAGGGGGAGCTGAGACAGGCTGAGAAGCAGCTTCTGAAGACATGCAGCCAGAGTTTCTGCATGGCTCTGACAGGAGTCAGGTCTTTTCTTTAAATCATTGGCACTAGATCTGTGTTCCTCAAAGAACATCTCTACAGCGGGTATTCTTGAGCTCTAATGGTATTTAATTTTAAAAAAAAATATTTTGTTGAAGCATCTGTAATTTTCACAATTTAACATATTGACATTTCTAAAACATCCGCGCTCGATGCATAAAATGCCCCCTAAAATAACAACTCACAATAAATCACGTACTCCACTTCTCCCGCCCTATCCACAATTACCCGTATACTAAATTCCCTGTCCTGATTTAACATTACCATGCCTCCTATTTCTCCCCCCCCCCCCCGCCCCACTTTTTCCATTTCCCCCCTTTACTGCTGACGTTCAGTTTTTGTTAAAGAAATCGATGAACGGCTGCCAACTCCGGGCGAATTCTGTACTGATCCTCTTATAACGAACTTGATTTTCTCCAGACTGAGAAATTCTACCATATCGCTGACCCACACTCCTGATTTCGGGGGCTCCGAGTCCCCCCATCTCAGCAAGATCCATCTCCGGGCCACCAGAGAGGAGAAGGCCAGAATATCGGCCTCACTCCCCCACTTTGCACCCGGATCTTCCGACACCCCAAATATTGCTAATTCTGGACTCGGAGTTACCCTACCTTCCAGGACTTCCAACATAACATCTGCAAATCCCTGCCAGAATTCCCTCAGTTTCGGACATGCCCAGAACATATGAACATGGTTGGCCGGGCTACACCGTCCACATCTGTCCTCCACCTCCTCGAAGAACCTACTCAACCGGGCTACCGTCATGTGGGCCTTGTGGACTACCTTGAACTGAATCAAGCTGAGTCTCGCACAGGACGAGGATGCATTCACCCTTTTCAAGGCTTTTTCCCACAGTTCAGTTTCCAGCCCCCCTCCCAACTCCTCTTCCCACTTCCTCCTCACCTCTCTGATAGGGGCCCCTTCCCACTCTAACAATTCCCTGTATATGTCCAAAACCTCCCCACCTCCAACCCCTGCTTTTGACAGCACTTTATCCTGTAGTCCCCTCAGGGGGAGGCGAGGAACGCTTGGGACCTGTCTCCGTACAAAGTCCCGCACTTGAAGGTACTGAAACCCGTTCCCTCCCGGCAAGTCAAACTCCTCCTCTAATGTCTCCAAGGTCGGGAAGCTCTCCTGGATGAATAGATCCCCAAACCTCTCAATCCCTGCCCTCTGCCATACCTTAAAGCCCCCATCCAGCCCCCCTGGGACAAACCGGTGATTGTCACAGATCGGTGACCACACTGACGCCCCCTCCAGTCTCATATGCTGCCTCCATTGCCCCCACACCCTCAGGACTGCCACCACCACCGGACTTGTGGAGTACCAAGCCGGCGAGAACAGCAGGGGCACCGTCAGTAAAGCCTCCAGACTCGTACCTTTGCAGGATGCTGCCTCCATCCGCTCCCAGACCGACCCCTCCCCCACTACCCACTTCCTGACCATCGATATGTTGGCAGCCCAGTAATAGTTAATAAAGCTCGGGAGAGCCAATTCCCCCTTCCCCACGGGCCCGTTCCAGGAGTGCCCTCTTTACTCTCGGGGTTTTACCCGCCCATATAAACCTCGGTATCGGCACATTCATACTTCTGAAAAAAGCCTTTGGGACAAAAATTGGGAGACACTGAAAAAAGAAAAGCAGTCTCGGAAGGACCGTCACCTTCACCGTCTGAACCCTCCCCGCCAGCGTCAGAGGGAGCATGTCCCATCTACAAAAATCCCTTCTCATTTTATCCACTGCTTTGCCCAAATTTAACTTGTGAAGCTGCCCCCAATCCTTGGCCACTTGGATCCCCAGATACCTAAAACTCTTCCCAACCACTTTAAAAGGTAGCTCCTTCAGCCTCCTTTCCTGCCCCCGTGCCTGGATCACAAACATCTCGCTTTTTCCCATGTTTAACTTAAGAGCCTGAAAATCGCCCAAATTCTCCTAATACCTCCATGATTTCGGTCATTCCCCCCCCCCACCGGGTCCGTGATAGAAAGCAACAAATCGTCCGCATAGAGAGAAACCCTGTATTCCACCCCCCCTCTCACTATTCCCCTCCAGGTATTCGCTGCTCTCAGGGCCATTGCTAAGGGTTCTATGGCCATGGCAAACAGTAATGGGGAGAGCGGGCATCCCTGCCTTGTCGCCTGACAAAGACTAAAATAATCTGACCAAACTCGGTTAGTTCCTACATTTGCCACCGGGGCCTGGTACAGTAGCTGGACCCACTCCACAAATCCCTGCCCAAACCCAAACCTGCGTAAAGTAACTTCCACTTCACTCGGTCGAAAGTCTTCTCCGCGTCCATGGCAACTACCACCTCAGCCTCGCGCCCCTCCGCTGGCAACATAATTACATTAAGAAGCCGTCTAATGTTGGATGTCAGATGCCTGCCCTTTACAAATCCTGTCTGATCCTCCCCAATTATCTCCGGGACACAATCTTCTATTCGAGTGGCCAAGATCTTTGCCAGTAATTTGGCATCTACATTCAAGAGGGAGATTGGCCTGTATGATCCACAGCTCTCCGGATCCTTGTCCCGCTTCAGGAGGGAAATTGATCCCTGTGATAATGTTGGGGGGAGTACCCCCAGCTCCTTGGACTCGTTGAAAGGCTTAACCAGGAGCGGCCCCAGTAACCCAGAGAATTCCACTGGGAACCCATCAGGTCACGGGCCTTTACCCGATTGCATCGCCTACAGTCCACTAACACCTCCCCAAGCCCAATCGGGCTCCCCAGGGCCTCCACCAGCTCCTCATTTACCGTCGGGAACTCTAGCCTCCCCAGGAATTGATTCATGCCCTCCTCCCCATCCAGGGGTTCCGACTCGTACAGCTGGCTATAAAATTCCCGGAAACTTCACTGCCCCCGGGTCCGTCACCGTCTTCCCCCTCAAATCCTTCATTTTCCCTCTTTCTCGCGCCGCCTCCTGTTTCCTCAGCTGATGTGCCAGCATCCTGCTAGCTTTCTCCCCATGTTCAGATATTGCCCCTTTTACCCTCCTCAGCTGACCCTCCGCTTTTCCTGTGGAAAGGAGCCCAAACTCCATTTGAAGTCTCTGACCCTCCTTCAGGAGCTCTTCATTTGGAGACTCCGAATATCTCCTGTCCACCTGTAAGATTTCTCCTACCAACCTGTCCAGCTCCGACCGCTCAGTTTTATCCCTGTGGGCTCGAATCAAAATACATTCCCCTCTAATGACCGCTTTCAGTGCCTCCCAGACCACCCCAGCTGCAGTCTCTCCCGTGTCATTGATCATTATGTACCCCCAAATGGCCTCTCTCACTCGCTGACAGATCTCCTCATCCGCTAACAGCCCTGTATCTAGTCTCCACTGTGGGCGCTGGGACATTCCCGTGTCTGCCCGTAGGTCTACCCAGTGAGGTGCATGATCTGAGACCAGAATTGCTGAGTACTCAGTGTCCTCAACCCCTGCTAGCAGTGTTTTATCTAGCACAAAGAAATCTATCCTGGAGTACGCCTTATGTACATGGCAGTAGAATGAATATTCCCTGCTCCTTGGTCTCTCATATCTCCACGGATCCACCCCTCCCATGCGCTCCATGAACCCCCGCAGTTCCTTTCCCCGACCTAGCACTCGACCGTCCAACCTCGGGTCCAGGACCCTATTAAAGTGACCCCCCATGATCAGCTGGTGCGAGTCAAGGTCTGAGATCTTCCCCAGCACCTTCCTGAATAACGCGACATCATCACAGTTTGGGGCATATATATTCGCCAGCACCACTGCCATTCCCTCTAGCTTCCCACTAACCATAATAAATCTGCCTCCCGGGTCTACCTCTATCCTCCCCACCTTGAATGTCACCCTTTTATTAATCAGGATAGCCACCCCCCCTTATTTTAAAGTCCAGTCCTGAGTGAAACACTTGCCCGACCCATCCCTTCTTTAATCTAATTTGGTCTCCCAGCTTCAAGTGTGTCTCCTGTACCATAGCCACGTCCGCTTTTAACTGTCTCAGGTGTGCGAACACACAGGCTCTCTTAACCGGCCCGTTCAGTCCACGAACATTCCATGTAACCAGTCTGGTCGGGGCGGACTCTTGCCCCCCCCACTTCCCCGTTGGTCAACCATGACCTTTCCTCGGCCAGCTCCTAGCCCGTGTTCCACATCTCGCTTGATCCGCCCCTCGGCGGCGACTGCCATCCGATCTCCATCTCCAGTCTCCTAACTTTATTTAATAATAATAATAATCGCGTATTGTCACAAGTAGGCTTCAATGAAGTTACTGTGAAAAGCCCCTAGTGGCCTCATTCCAGCGCCTGTTCGGGGAGGCAGGTACAGGAATTGAACCAACACTGCTGCCTTATTCTGCATTACAAGCCAGCTGTGCGCTAAACCAGCTCGAGTAAAAGCCCCAGTTTAAAGGTGGATTGAGATCTGAGATGGTTTTTCTTGTTGTTTGAGTGGGAATAAAGGTAGCAGTTAAGGGTTATTTTGTCCCCGTACTGATTAGCGTTGTTTTAGGGGTAACCGCATTTTCTGTTGTGACGTTAAATATATTTTAATTTTTTTCAGTATTAAAGTTTGTTTTAATAAACCATGGCCGGGATTCTCCCTTCTGGGGACTAAGACCCCCCACACCGGCAGGAGAACCGGCGCCAACCACTCCGGCATCAACAGCCCCCGAAAGTGAGGAATTCTCCACACTTTCGTGGGCTAGGTGGACGCCTGAAGAGTTGGCGTCGCTCCAGCCGGGCCGAATGCGCCGAGGGGCCGGCGTGATCTCACGCATGCGCGGAACCGCCGGCGTATTTTGGCGCATGTGCGGGGGGTTCTCTTCTCCGCGCCGGCCATGGCGGAGCCCGACAGGGGCCGGCACGGAAGGAAGGAGTGCCCCCACGGCACAGGCCCACCCACAGATCTGTGGGCTCCGATCGCGGGCCAGGCCACCGTGGGGGCCAACCCCCGGGGTCAGATCCCTCCCTCCCCCCCCCCCCCCGCCGATATACCTGCCAGGTCCCGCCGGTACGTGAGCTGAGTGATTCACGCCGGCGGGACTGGCCAAGAACGGACGGCCCATCAGGGCCCGGAGAATTGCCGGGGGTCCGCTGCCGACGGCCCCCAACCGGTGTGGCGTGAATCCCGCCCCCGCCCCAAAAACGGCACCAGAGAATACGGCAACCGGCGGCGGGGCGGGATTCGCGCCGCCCCCTGGGATCCTCCGACCTGGCGGGGGTCGGAGAATCCCGCCCCATATCTCTATTTCTCCGTGAAATCACTCCTGAAACAAGGAATCCTTTCCTCACAGTCTGACATAAATGTTGGGGTTTCTGTCCATTGTCCCAGCCGCCCACGGAGTCTGCTCCAAGATGGTAATAGACTGGGCCCGAAGCTTGATTTCAAAAAGGTCAGTGTTCTTTACTTTCCCTGAGTTTATAATAGTTCACAGGATGTGGGCCCCAATGGCAGGGCCAGCGTTTATTTCTCGCCCCTAGTTGGCAAGTCATGTTGCAGCTGTATAGAACCTTAGTTCGGCTACACATGGAGTATAGTGTTCAATTCTGGTCGCCACACTACCAGAAGGATGTGGAGGCTTTAGAGAGGGTGCAGAAGCGATTTACCAGAATGTTGCCTGGTATGGAGGGCATTAGCTATGAGGAGCGGTTGAATAAACTCGGTTTGTTCTCACTGGAACGACGGAGGTTGAGGGGAGACCTGATAGAGGTCTACAAAATTATGTGGGGCATAGACAGAGTGGATAGTTAGAGGCTTTTTCTCAGGGTAGAGGGGTTAATTACTGGGGGGCATAGGTTTAAGGTGAGAGGGGCAAGGTTTAGAGTAGATGTACGAGGCAAGTTTTTTACACAGAGGGTAGTGGGTGCCTGGAACTCGCTGCCGGAGGAGGTGGTGGAAGCAGGGACGATAGTGACATTTAAGGGGCATCTTGACAAATACATGAATAGGATGGGAATAGAGGGATACGGACCCAGGCAGTGTAGAAGATTGTAGCTTAGTCGGGCAGCATGGTCGGCACGGGCTTGGAGGGCCGAAGGGCCTGTTCCTGTGCTGTACATTTCTTTGTTCTTTGTTCTAAGTGGCCTTGTGAAGCCGCCTTCTTCAGTACAGCGAAGTGTCTCGCCAGGGCCGCTTCAGGGGGCGGCTAAGAGTCGGCCACATTGCTGCTCGGGAGGGGGGGGTCTGGAGTCACAGGTAGGCCAGACCGGGGTAAGGACAGCAGATTTCCCCTTCCCTAAAAGGGGCACTAATGAGTAGGATGAGCTTTTTGTTTACAACGATAAGCTGGTCGTCCCAGGAGGCCACGGATGAACGATAAAGAAGCGACAGTGAGATGAGAAAAGCCTAACTTTGCGCAGCAAGTGGTGAGGAGGTGGGATGCACTGCCAGAGCGCGTGACGGAGGCGGATTCTACGGTGCAAGGGGAATTGGAGGGGCACTTGAGGAAGCTGGCGGTAAACTATTTACAAATGCGACGTGTCGCTCCCAGTACAACCCTAGCTGAGAGGACTAACCACACCAGGCCCCGTTTCTGGGTTTACGTTTATGTGAACTCATAACCAGCCCCAGGTGGTTGGGTTCTGCTCCCTATCTGGGAAGCTCGTGTTCCGTGATCCCACGGGGAGACCAAACATGGGGGGGGGCGATTCTCCGAGCGCCGGGCTGGAGAATCGCCGCAACCGCGCCTCGACGCTCGACGCCAGCTCGCGGTTCTCCACGTTTGACGCGGCGCCGCTGGAATCGGCAGGGCCGCTGATTCTCCGGCCTGGATGGGCCGAGCGGATACGACAGAGTCCCGCCGGCGCTGTTCACCCCTGGTCGCTGCCGCCGGGATCTCTGTGGGAATGGTCAGGGTGCGGCCTGTGGGGGGGCCTCCGATGGGGCCTGGCCCGCGATCAGGGCCCACCGATCGGCGGGCCGGTCCCCCCCCGCCCTCCCCGGGCCTACCTCCCTGCGCGGCCGGCCCCCGAACACCGACGCCATGTTGAGTCGGGGCCGGCGCGCTGAAGAAGTCCCTCGCGCATGCGGGGGTTGGCGCGGCCCAACTGCGTACGCGCGGGTTGGCGCGGTGCCCATTTGGCGCCGGGACGGGAGGCTGGAGCGGCGTGAACCGCTCCAGCGCCATGTTGGCCCCCTGTGGGGGACAGAATCGGTCGTCCCCGCGCCCGTTTCGCGCCGTCGTGAAACACGGCGGCGTTCACGACGGCGCGAACACTTGGGCTCCATTTTGGAGAATCGCCCCCCATGGTTTCCCTGTGGTCCCCATGAGGGTGATGACACATTCGGGATATCGGACCAGACCCCAACATTTGTCAAGATATCGGACAGGAAACCCCAAACAAATTTTCTTTAATTTGTAAACCTTTGAGGAAAGGACACTTCACCCCCCGGAGTGATGACTCCGACCAATAGGTATCGTTTGTATTCAACAAACTTTAATTTAAACACAAAATTAACGTCAAAGAAAATAACTTTAGAATAATCAGTTAAATAGTCCTTAAACACCAGGAGAAACTTAAACTTACTTGGCGGGATTCTCCGTTTCTGAGACTAAGCGTTGACGCCAGCACAGAATTCGTGGACTTACATGACAGAAAAACTGGTGCCGATTTACACGCAAAGGCTGACAAGCTGCAGCTTCACTGCCCACACGCACCATCCCAGCCAACACAATGGCTGGAAGGAGAGCGGCACCAAGGTTCGCGGACGCAGAGCTTGAGGCCCCCTTGGACTCCGTGGAGCAGAGGAGGGTGACCCAGTACCCCGGCCCGGGAAGAAGGCTGCCAGCCGCCGCCGTTCTCCGTGCCTGGGCGCAGGCGGCAGAGGCCGTGAGCGCAACACTGCCGGACGGGCCAGAAGTGACGGAAAAGACAGCACGACCTCCTCAGGGCGGCCAGGGTGAGCCGGCAGCTCTGTGCCCCTGGCACTAACCCCCCTCCCACACACCCGTAACCGTGGAAGGTCAGGGTGCCCGTCACTTTGACGGCCACGTGGAGCGGGTGTCCTCCCCCATTCCCCCGAGATGCCAGTTGTGCCATTGTCTGGCAGATATGTCACACTGCCTCTCTGCTCTGCCGAGTCTCCGGTGGCATGCCCCGTCCGGCAGCTCCTCCAATGATAAGCGCTGCCGATACACAGGAGACCTCACGCGGCGCCTCCTTGGCACCGCCTCCTCCTTGGCCTGTTGGGCAGCTCGCTCTCCATCCTGGGCGGCTGCTTCCTGCCCCACTGCTGCCCGCTCCATTGCTGCAGCTTCCTCCTCCTTGAGCAGCACCCTCTCGTACAGCAGCAGGGCATCCCCCAGGGCTGCAGCGACCAGCAGGAAGGCCACCATTGCTGGATGAATTCCAATATCCATTGTGTGTGTGTGAGTGACAGTGTGTGTGTGTATGCGTGTGTGAGATGTGTGTGAGTGTGAGTGTGAGTGAATGTGTGAGATTTGTGTGAGTGTGTGAGTGTGAGTATGTGTGACTGAATGTAAGAGATGTGTGTGAGTGTCTGTGAGATGTGTATGTGAGTGTGTGTGTGTGAAAATGTGTGTCAGTGTGTGTGACTGTGTCAGTGTGTGTCTGAGTGTGCCAGTGAGTGTGTGTGTGTGTCAGTGTGTGTGTACCAGTGTGTGTGAATGAGAGTGTGTGTCAGTGTGGGTGTGTGGGTGTCAGTGGGCTTGTGTGTGTTACAGTGGGTGTGTGAGTGAGTGTGTGTGTCAGTGTGTGTGTGTGTGTGAGCTGGTGCTGTTTGTGTGTGTGTGTCAGTGTGTGTGTGTCAGTGTGTGTACCAGTGTGTGTGAGTGTGGGCTGGTGCTGTTTATGTGTGTGTGTGTGTGTGTGAGTGTGTGTGTGCACCAGTGTGTGAGAGTGTGAGCTGGTGCTGTTTACGTGTGCGTGTGTGCGCCAGTGCGTGGACCAGTGTGCGTGAGTGTGAGCTGGTGCTGTTTAAGTGTGTGTGTGTGAGTGTGTGTGTGCACCAGTGTGTGTGAGTGTGAGCTGGTGCTGTTTAAGTGTGTGTGTCAGTGAGTGTGTGCACCAGTGTGTGTGAGTGTGAGCTGGTACTGTTTAAGTGTGTGTGTCTTTGTGTGTGCCAGTGTGTGTACCAGTGTGCGTGAGTGTGAGCTGGTGCTGTTTAAGTGTGTCAGTGAGTGTGTGTACCAGTGTGCGTGTGTGAGCTGGTGCTGTTTAAGTGTGTGTGTGTGTCAGTGTGTGCACCAGTGTGCGTGAGTGTAAGCTGGTGCTGTTTAAGTGTGTGTGTGTGCCAGTGTGTGTGCCAGTGTGCGTGAGTGTGAGCTGGTGTTGTTTAAGTGTGTCAGTGAGTGTGTGCACCAGTGTGTGTGTGAACTGGTGCTGTTTAAGTGTGTCAGTAAGTGTGTGTACCAGTGTGCGTGTGTGAGCTGGTGCTGTTTAAGTGTGTGTATGTCAGTGAGTGTGTGCACCACTGTGTGTGAGCTGGTGCTGTGTAAGTGTGTGTGTGTGAGTGAGTGTGTCAGTGTGTGTGAGTGTGAGCTGGTGCTTTTTAAGTGTGTGAGTGAGTGTTTGAGTGTGAGCTGGTGTTGTTTCAGTGTGTGTGAGTGAATGAGTGTGTGTGAGTGTGAGCTGGTGTTGTTTAAGTGTGTGTGAGTGAGTGTGTCAGTGTGAGCTGGTGCTGTTTAAGTGTGTGTGTGAGTGGCACTGTGTGTGAGTGTGAGCTGGTGCTGTTTAAGTGTGTGTGAGAGTGAGTGTGTGTGAGTGTGAGCTGGTACTGTTTAAGTGTGTGTGTGTGTGAATGAATGTGTCAGTGTGTGTGAGTGTGAGCTGGTGCTGTTTAAGTGTGTGTGTGTGAGTGAGTGTGTCAGTGTGGGTGAGTGTGAGCTGGTTAAGTATGTTTGTGAGTGAGTGTCAGTGTGTGTGAGTGTAAGCTGGTGCTGTTTACGTGTGTGTGTGTGTGAGTGAGTGTGTCAGTGTGTGTGAGTGTGAGCTGGTGCTGTTTAAGTGTGAGGGAGTGTGTGTGAGTGTGACCAGATGCTGTTAAAGTGTGTGTGTGTGTGAGAGAGTGTGTCAGTGTGTGTGAGTGTGAGCTGGTGCTGTTTAAGTGTGTGTGTGAGAGTGAGTGTGTCAGTGTATGTGAGTGTGAGCTGTTGCTGTTTAAGTGTGTGTGTGAGTGAGTGTGTCAGTGTGTGTGAGTGTGAGCTGGTGTTGTTTAAGTGTGTGCGTGTGAGTGAGTGTGTCAGTGTGTGTGAGTGTCAACTGGTGCTGTTTAAGTGTGTGTGTCAGTGTGTGCTGAGTGTCAGCTGGTGCTGTTTAAGTGTGTGTGTGTGAGAGTGAGTGTGTCAGTGTGTGAGTGTGAGCTGGTACTGTTTAAGTGTGTGTGTGAGAGTGAGTGTGTCAGTGTGTGAGTGTGAGCTGGTGCTGTTTAAGTGTGAGTGAGTGTGTGTGAGTGTGAGCAGATGCTGTTTAAGTGTGTGTGAGAGAGTGTGTCAGTGAGTGTGAGCTGGTGCTGTTTAAGTGTGTGTGTGTGAGAGAGTGTCAGTGTGTGTGAGTGTGAGCTGGTGCTGTTTGTGTGTGTGTGCGTGTGCCAGTGTGTGTACCAGTGTGCGTGAGTGTGAGCTGGTGTTTAGTGTGTCAGTGAGTGGGGGTACCAGTGTGTGTGTGAACTGGTGCTGTTTAAGTGTGTGTGTGTCAGTGAGTGTGTGCACCAGTGTGTGTGAGTGTGAGCTGGTGCTGTTTAAGTGTGTGTGTGTGAGTGAGTGTGTGAGTGTGTGTGAGTGTGAGCTGGTGCTTTTTAAGTGTGTGTGTGTGTGAGTGAGTGTGAGTGTGAGCTGGTGTTTAAGTGTGTGCGTGAGTGAGTGAGTGTGTGTGAGTGTGAGCTGGCGTTGTTTAAGTGTGTGTGAGTGGGTGTGTCAGTGTGTGTGAGTGTGAGCTGGTGCTGTTTAAGTGTGTGTGTGAGTGAGTGTGTCAGTGTGAGCTGGTGCTGTTTAAGTGTGTGTGTGAGAGTGAGTGTGTCAGTGTGTGTGAGTGTGAGCTGGTGCTGTTTAAGTGTGTATGTGTGAGAGTGAGTGTGTCAGCGCGTGTGAGTGTGAGCTAGTGTTGCTTAAGTGTGTGTGTGTGAGTGTGTCAGTGTGTGTCAGTGTGAGCGGGTGCTGTTTAAGTGTGTGAATGTGTCAGTGTGTGTGAGTGTGAGCTGGTGCTGTTTAAATGTGTGTGAGTGTGAGCTGATGCTGTTTAAGTTTGTGGGTGGGTGTGTCAGTGTGGGTGAGTGTGAGCTGGTGCTGTTTAAGTGTGTGTGTGTGTGTGTGTGAGTGTGTCAGTGTGTGTGAGTGTGAGCTGGTGCTGTTTAAGTGTGTG
This sequence comes from Scyliorhinus torazame, assembly GCF_047496885.1. Classification (NCBI taxonomy): domain Eukaryota; kingdom Metazoa; phylum Chordata; class Chondrichthyes; order Carcharhiniformes; family Scyliorhinidae; genus Scyliorhinus; species Scyliorhinus torazame. The sequence goes on from NC_092728.1 coordinate 6,159,211, forward strand.
TGAGTGAGTGTGTCAGTGTGTGTGAGTGAGCTGGTGCTGTTTAAGTGTGTGTGTGAGAGAGTGTCAGTGTGTTTGAGTGTGAGCTGGTGCTGTTTAAGTGTGTATGTGTGAGTGAGTGTGTCAGTGTGTGTGAGTGTGAGCTGGTGCTCTTTAAGTGTGTGTGTGCGAGTGAGAGTCAGTGTGTGTGAGTGTGAGCTGGTGCTGTTTAAGTGTGTGAGTGAGTGTGAGCTGGTGCTGTTTAAGTGTGCGTGTGTGTGTGAGAGAGTGCGTCCGTGTGTGTGAGTGTGAGCTGGTGCTGTTTAAGTGTGTGTGTGTGAGAGAGTGTGTCAGTGTGTGTGAGTGTGAGCTGGTGCTGTTTAAGTGTGTGTGTGAGAGAGTGTGTCAGTGTGTGTGAGTGTGAGCTGGTGCTGTTTAAGTGTGTGTGTGTGAGAGTGAGTGTGTCAGTGTATGTGAGTGTGAGCTGTTGCTGTTTAAGTGTGTGTGTGAGTGAGTGTGTCAGTGTGTGTGAGTGTGAGCTGGTGTTGTTTAAGTGTGTGCGTGTGAGTGAGTGTGTCAGTGTGTGTGAGTGTCAACTGGTGCTGTTTAAGTGTGTGTGTCAGTGTGTGTTGAGTGTCAGCTGGTGCTGTTTAAGTGTGTGTGTGAGAGTGAGTGTGTCAGTGTGTGAGTGTGAGCTGGTACTGTTTAAGTGTGTGTGTGAGAGTGAGTGTGTCAGTGTGTGTGAGTGTGAGCTGGTGTTGTTTAAGTGTGTGTGAGTGTGAGCTGGTGCTGTTTAAGTGTGTGTGTGTGAGTGAGTGTGTCAGTGTGTGTGTGTGTGTGAGTGAATGTGTCAGTGTATGTGTGTGAGTGCGAGCTGGTGCTGTTTAAGTGTGTGTGTGAGTGAGTGTGTCAGTGTGTGTGTGTGTGAGTGAGTGTCAGTGTGTGTGAGTGTGAGCTGGTGCTGTCTAAGTGTGTGTGAGTGTGTGTGTGAGTGTGTGTGTAAGTGGTAGCCGGTGCTGTCTAAGTGTGTGTGTGAGAGAGTGAGTGTGTCAGTGTGTGTGAGTGTGAGCTTGTGCTGTCTAAGTGTGTGTGTGAGAGAGTGTGTCAGTGTGTGTGAGTGTGAGCTGGTGCTGTTTAAGTGTGTGTGTGTGAGAGTGAGTGTGTCAGTGTATGTGAGTGTGAGCTGTTGCTGTTTAAGTGTGTGTGTGAGTGAGTGTGTCAGTGTGTGTGAGTGTGAGCTGGTGTTGTTTAAGTGTGTGCGTGTGAGTGAGTGTGTCAGTGTGTGTGAGTGTCAACTGGTGCTGTTTAAGTGTGTGTGTCAGTGTGTGTTGAGTGTCAGCTGGTGCTGTTTAAGTGTGTGTGTGAGAGTGAGTGTGTCAGTGTGTGAGTGTGAGCTGGTACTGTTTAAGTGTGTGTGTGAGAGTGAGTGTGTCAGTGTGTGTGAGTGTGAGCTGGTGTTGTTTAAGTGTGTGTGAGTGTGAGCTGGTGCTGTTTAAGTGTGTGTGTGTGAGTGAGTGTGTCAGTGTGTGTGTGTGTGTGTGAGTGAATGTGTCAGTGTATGTGTGTGAGTGCGAGCTGGTGCTGTTTAAGTGTGTGTGTGAGTGAGTGTGTCAGTGTGTGTGTGTGTGAGTGAGTGTCAGTGTGTGTGAGTGTGAGCTGGTGCTGTCTAAGTGTGTGTGAGTGTGTGTGTGAGTGTGTGTGTAAGTGGTAGCCGGTGCTGTCTAAGTGTGTGTGTGAGAGAGTGAGTGTGTCAGTGTGTGTGAGTGTGAGCTTGTGCTGTCTAAGTGTGTGTGTGCGTAAGAGTCAGTGCGTGTGAGTGTGAGCTGGTGCTGTTTAACTGTGTGTGTGTGTGTGTGAGTGTGAGCTGGCGCTGTTTAACTGTGTGTGTGTGTGAGTGAGTGTGTCAGTGTGAGTGTGAGCTTGTGCTGCCTAAGTGTGTGTGTGAGTGAGTGTCAGTGTGTGTGAGTGTGAGCTGGTGCTGTTTAAGTGTGTGTGTCAGTGAGTGTGTGCACCAGTGTGTGTGAGTGTGAGCTGGTACTGTTTAAGTGTGTGTGTCTTTGTGTGTGCCAGTGTGTGTACCAGTGTGCGTGAGTGTGAGCTGGTGCTGTTTAAGTGTGTCAGTGAGTGTGTGTACCAGTGTGCGTGTGTGAGCTGGTGCTGTTTAAGTGTGTGTGTCAGTGAGTGTGTGCACCAGTGTGTGTGAGTGTGAGCTGGTACTGTTTAAGTGTGTGTGTCTTTGTGTGTGCCAGTGTGTGTACCAGTGTGCGTGAGTGTGAGCTGGTGCTGTTTAAGTGTGTGTGTGTGTGTGAGTGTGTCAGAGCGTGTCAGTGTGTGAGTGTGAGCTGGTGCTGTCTAAGTGTGTGTGTGTGAGTGAGTGTGTCAGTGCGTGTGTGTGTGAGTGAGTGTTTCAGTGTGTGTGTGTCTGTGTGTGTGTCCGAGTGAGTGTGTGTGTCAGTGTGTGTGTGTGTGTGTGTGAGTGTGTGTGTGCACCAGTGTGTGAGAGTGTGAGCTGGTGCTGTTTACGTGTGCGTGTGTGCGCCAGTGCGTGGACCAGTGTGCGTGAGTGTGAGCTGGTGCTGTTTAAGTGTGTGTGTGTGAGTGTGTGTGTGCACCAGTGTGTGTGAGTGTGAGCTGGTGCTGTTTAAGTGTGTGTGTCAGTGAGTGTGTGCACCAGTGTGTGTGAGTGTGAGCTGGTACTGTTTAAGTGTGTGTGTCTTTGTGTGTGCCAGTGTGTGTACCAGTGTGCGTGAGTGTGAGCTGGTGCTGTTTAAGTGTGTCAGTGAGTGTGTGTACCAGTGTGCGTGTGTGAGCTGGTGCTGTTTAAGTGTGTGTGTGTGTCAGTGTGTGCACCAGTGTGCGTGAGTGTAAGCTGGTGCTGTTTAAGTGTGTGTGTGTCAGTGTGTGTGCCAGTGTGCGTGAGTGTGAGCTGGTGTTGTTTAAGTGTGTCAGTGAGTGTGTGCACCAGTGTGTGTGTGAACTGGTGCTGTTTAAGTGTGTCAGTAAGTGTGTGTACCAGTGTGCGTGTGTGAGCTGGTGCTGTTTAAGTGTGTGTATGTCAGTGAGTGTGTGCACCACTGTGTGTGAGCTGGTGCTGTGTAAGTGTGTGTGTGTGAGTGAGTGTGTCAGTGTGTGTGAGTGTGAGCTGGTGCTTTTTAAGTGTGTGAGTGAGTGTTTGAGTGTGAGCTGGTGTTGTTTCAGTGTGTGTGAGTGAATGAGTGTGTGTGAGTGTGAGCTGGTGTTGTTTAAGTGTGTGTGAGTGAGTGTGTCAGTGTGAGCTGGTGCTGTTTAAGTGTGTGTGTGAGTGGCACTGTGTGTGAGTGTGAGCTGGTGCTGTTTAAGTGTGTGTGAGAGTGAGTGTGTGTGAGTGTGAGCTGGTACTGTTTAAGTGTGTGTGTGTGAATGAATGTGTCAGTGTGTGTGAGTGTGAGCTGGTGCTGTTTAAGTGTGTGTGTGTGAGTGAGTGTGTCAGTGTGGGTGAGTGTGAGCTGGTTAAGTATGTTTGTGAGTGAGTGTCAGTGTGTGTGAGTGTAAGCTGGTGCTGTTTACGTGTGTGTGTGTGTGAGTGAGTGTGTCAGTGTGTGTGAGTGTGAGCTGGTGCTGTTTAAGTGTGAGGGAGTGTGTGTGAGTGTGACCAGATGCTATTAAAGTGTGTGTGTGTGTGTGAGAGAGTGTGTCAGTGTGTGTGAGTGTGAGCTGGTGCTGTTTAAGTGTGTGTGTGAGAGTGAGTGTGTCAGTGTATGTGAGTGTGAGCTGTTGCTGTTTAAGTGTGTGTGTGAGTGAGTGTGTCAGTGTGTGTGAGTGTGAGCTGGTGTTGTTTAAGTGTGTGCGTGTGAGTGAGTGTGTCAGTGTGTGTGAGTGTCAACTGGTGCTGTTTAAGTGTGTGTGTCAGTGTGTGCTGAGTGTCAGCTGGTGCTGTTTAAGTGTGTGTGTGTGAGAGTGAGTGTGTCAGTGTGTGAGTGTGAGCTGGTACTGTTTAAGTGTGTGTGTGAGAGTGAGTGTGTCAGTGTGTGAGTGTGAGCTGGTGCTGTTTAAGTGTGAGTGAGTGTGTGTGAGTGTGAGCAGATGCTGTTTAAGTGTGTGTGAGAGAGTGTGTCAGTGAGTGTGAGCTGGTGCTGTTTAAGTGTGTGTGTGTGAGAGAGTGTCAGTGTGTGTGAGTGTGAGCTGGTGCTGTTTGTGTGTGTGTGCGTGTGCCAGTGTGTGTACCAGTGTGCGTGAGTGTGAGCTGGTGTTTAGTGTGTCAGTGAGTGGGGGTACCAGTGTGTGTGTGAACTGGTGCTGTTTAAGTGTGTGTGTGTCAGTGAGTGTGTGCACCAGTGTGTGTGAGTGTGAGCTGGTGCTGTTTAAGTGTGTGTGTGTGAGTGAGTGTGTGTGAGTGTGAGCTGGTGCTTTTTAAGTGTGTGTGTGTGTGAGTGAGTGTGAGTGTGAGCTGGTGTTTAAGTGTGTGCGTGAGTGAGTGAGTGTGTGTGAGTGTGAGCTGGCGTTGTTTAAGTGTGTGTGAGTGGGTGTGTCAGTGTGTGTGAGTGTGAGCTGGTGCTGTTTAAGTGTGTGTGTGAGTGAGTGTGTCAGTGTGAGCTGGTGCTGTTTAAGTGTGTGTGTGAGAGTGAGTGTGTCAGTGTGTGTGAGTGTCCGAGTGAGTGTGTGTGTCAGTGTGTGTGTGTGTGTGAGTGAGTGTGTGTGAGTGAGTGTGTCAGTGTGTGTGTGTGTGAGTGAGTGTGTCAGTGTGTGTGTGTCTGTGTGTGTGTCCGTGTGTGTGTGTGTGAGTGAGTGTGTGTGTCTATGTGTGTGTGTGTGAGTGAGTGTGTCAGTGTGTGTGAGTGAGTGTGTGTGTGTGTGAGTGAGTGTGTCAGTGTGTGAGTGTGTCAGTGTGTGTGTCAGTGTGTGTGTGAGTGTGAGTGCTGTTTGCCGCTGGGGAATGTGTGAATGTGTGGAAGCTGCAGTGACAGATGTCGGTGCTGCTGTTAATGTCAGCCAGCCCTTCCTGCCCCAGCCCGCTGTGCATCGGGACTCCTGCTTCCCGGTGCCGGAGAGAGAGGGAGGGTGGGTAGAGTGTTGGATAAGGACTACAACTCCCAACCTGCAGAATTCCAGCTCCGCGCACTCACCCACCCCCCACCCGCCAGTCCCCGGCATCTGAGACCCATCCAACATGGGCAGGGGATGAGGGGGATGAGGGGGAGCTGGCATGGCCAACCACCTCCTCCCAGACCTCCAGGAGTGGGCATCTAAACCTGGCACAAAACGCTGAGCCGGCCAGGCAGCTGCTCGCTGAGCGGCTGACGGTCAGGAACGAGAGCCGATATAACTCAGCCCCTCACGCCCCTCGCGTCTCCCTCCCCTGTATCCATAGTGGCAGGTTCCCAGCCTGCAGCTGTTCAATGGAATCTGGAGTGGACCAAGGCAGGGAGAAGGGGAAGGGAGGGGGGTGGGGAGGAGGGAGAGAGAGAGCGGCTGCCGCTGTTGTTTAATAATACATGATCGGGAGCCGCACAGACCGAGCAGGCAGCCCCCGGAGGGACGGATGCAGGAATGCCCCTCTTGTCGCTCTGAGGCTGCCTCGGCGGCACGGAGTGTGGTGCGCAGTGCTGGGTGAGTTCACGCAGAGCCTTTCCCTCCACATTCTCCCCCTCCCTCCACCCCTCCCTCCCCCTCCACCTCTCCCTCCTCCTCGCAGCCGGGGCTGCAGGCTGCTGGAGACTCTCCCCTCTCTCAGTGTGTGTGTTTGCGCAGTGACAATGTCAGGGGATTACTGGGAGCCTGATCGGCAAATCCTTTCTCTCTCCCCTTCCCCCTCTCCCTGACTCCCAACTCCGCAACCCCTTTACACACACACACACACTCTCACACACAGACAGTCTCATACACCCACCCACACATACCCCCCACACACACACTCTCACACACAGACAGTCTCATACCCACCCACACATACCCCCCACACACACACTCTCACACACAGACAGTCTCATACACCCACCCACACGTACCCCCCCTCCACACACACACACACAGCCTCATACACACACACCCACACACTCTCATACACACACACACATACCCACACACACACACACAGCCTCATACACCCACCCATACATACCCCCACACACTCACACACACATACACCCGCCCACAACCACACCCACCCACACATTCACACATAGTCGCAGACACCCACACACACACACACTCCAACCCAATCCCTCCGTCTCCACCTCAGCAGAAAGCAGCAGGTTGCAGCCCAGGGTGCTCTCTTTTGGTTCGACATGTAACGAGACAACAATTTCACAGCTCGTGCTTCCTCATCCTCCTCGTTTTGCCGTTAAGCGTGCCCGCTGCTGGGTAATGTTTAGTGTGTGCGTGTGTGCGCTTTTTCAAACCTAACTTTGAGCAATGTGAGGCCAGCAGTCCAGTACTATTCATTGTTG